>NC_057417.1:38794833-39094833 GCF_019320065.1 Cervus canadensis
ACCCCGCCTGCACTCTATTTTATAGACAAATAGCTGAGGCTCCAGGGGCAGAGGAGGCCTCCTCAAGGTCACATCCTGAGTGTCAGGGCCAGTCACACCAGCAACTCAAGCCCTGCCCTTCTGCTCCCCAGCCACCTCCGAGCCTCCTTTGTAAGGTTGACGCCTAGATGGCAGCCTGGACCCCTGGGAACCAGGCAGGAAACCCGAGAGGGGAGATCTGACCCTCATCACTCAGAGAAGAAGCAGTCTGGGTCTGCAATGCCCCAGATGGCAGCATCAGACAGGAACAGGCTGGAGAGGTAGTGAGGTCCCCATCATCGTCAGGGTCCAAGGAAGCAGTAGAGTGCAGACTCTGATGTCAGATAGAACCCCGAGGACCAGCTCTGCACCCACTGGGAGACCTTCCTGGAGGCCCCTCACCCATCCCTGCCTCAGCTTCCTTGGCTGTGAAATGGGTATAGGTATATGACAGCTACCAGGTAAAGAATGGGAGGATTGGGTGAGCTAATAGCTTTGTGGTTGTGGACACCCATCACAGCCTGGCCCTGGGCAGCCCTCCCTCATCAATCCTCCCCTCCCCACAAGCCCCTGCTGAGGAGACCTCTCCACATCAGAGGTGATGATGGAAGCCGAAATTTAACTCAATGCCCTAAACCAACAGAGGAGATGCTGTCATTCCTGGTTTCGTGAATGCTGTTGTTTGGTTCTGCACTGTGGAATGCACAGGTGCAGAGCTCAGAGGCTCTCCTGGGGACCTGGTGGGCTTGGACAGGAGGTGGTCACAGGAGAAAGGAGACTTGGCCGGGCCCTCGGGGGTCGGATCCCAGCCCTGCAGCCTCTGGAGCTGGGCTCCTCGTCATCCACACCCGCCTGGCCCCTGTCCACCCCTCCCGCCTCCTGGAGGGAAGGGGCCAGCTATGCCGTGGATGGTCCCCGTGGCCTGGAGTCCAGAAGGGGGATGCCTTCCTAGAGGCCGCACCTCTGTCACCATGGTCTCCCCAGGGCCTCTTCCCTGCCTCTCAGGTCTCTCAAAAGTGGTTGAAAGGGTTAGTCCAGGAGGCTGAATTTAGGAAAGAGCATGGTCCAGCCTCATCCACCCTACCTTGCTCCTCCAAGTCCCCAGCTCTGGCAAACAGTAAGCACCAATGCTGGAATATTTAGGATGCTGCTTTGGGGTTACTGTAGGTGTGTTGGAGCCTACCAGATGCTGTCGGGGTGAGGATGGAGGCAGGAGGGGACGCCTGTACTCACCGCCTATAGGACGGGCTGGGCACTAGACGGCGGGAGAAACAGGGGCCCCTAGGACCATGGAACTCTGCTACTCACATCCTCCTGTGCAGATAGGATGCTAAAGCACATGACTCCTGGTTAAATTTGAGTTTCAAGCAAACAAGGGGTACTTTCTCAGGATGAGTATGTCTGATGTGATATTGGCTGCATCTCCTGTCTCCCCCAGCTCCAGAGGGTAGGGGGTGGCTCTGACTGAGTCTCCACCAAGGACCACAGCCTCTGTCCTTCTCCTGTGGTCTTCCTCCCCTTCCTCCTCCTCCTCCTCCCCCTCCCCACTGGCCAGTGTTGGCAGAAGCCACCAGAAGGAGGGGGACGCAGTTCCTTGATGCATTCCATAAAGGTCAGGCTCCTAAGACACAGGATCAGAGGAGAGTGGACCTGAAGGGCCAGATGGAGAACATCCAGCCCAGGGGTGGGGTGGTGGCCACCATGGTGACGGCAGAGGTTGCAGTAACCATGGTGATGGACCTGGTAGTGACAGTAACCATGGTGATGGTGGGGGTGGTGTTGGTAACCATGGTGACAGTGATAGTGACAGTGGCTCTGGAGATGCCCCCAGGATTGACAGTACTCATGACAACCATCAAGAGATGTCGGTGGCCTTTGCCGTGATGGAGATGCTGTCCTGTCTTTCTTGATCCCCAAAACATGGCCGGTAGTGAATGGGCCCTCTCCCATCCACCTAGGGATCCCCGAGCACCACTCCCCCGACAGCCTGCTCAGAGGCAAGCTGAACAGTTTATCAAGATGGGTCTTCAGCTTGGGCAAGTGCTCATAGCAAGAGACCGTGGGGAGGAGGCAGACAGTGCATCTGGTGGAGGGGCCAGCCTGGCTGCCACACTAATTAAGTCCCCACTCCCCCCCCCGGGAAGAACCGTCCTTTCCACTGGCTCCTCCAAGCTGTAATCTGGCGGCTGGCTAATTAGAGCCAATTTGCTTTGGATCCAAACAGTGTTTACTGTGACACACAGGCAGGCAGGGGACAGGGGGGAGCACTCCGCATGCTCCCACGGGGAGAGAGTGGACGGTATGCCGCCAAACGGGGGTGCCCGGACACCTGGGGCCCTCGTGGGGGTGCAGAGAACAGGAAAGGCTCAGCCTGGGACGCCCAGCAGGTCCGAGCCCTGGCCCCCCACCCCAGGGTCTGGGGTGATCCCAGGAAAGTCCCTTCACTCCAGAGCTCCCAAGTCCCCACACCTGGCAGGGACCCCAAGGGCCCCCACCAGCCCACTGTGCCCATGGAGTGGGGTGGCGCTGCTGCTGGGGGGCTGCAGAGCCTGCACGTGGGCCCGCCTCATCCCCCCCGGAAGAGACAGTATTTGCACCCCAGATAAAAACCACCCTGCCGCCGTGGTCCACTCATCCGGTGAGCCCGGCCTGCCCCTAGCAAGGGTTGTGGCCACCCTGAAAGACTGAGGCAGGGCCTTGGGCTCTAGGCCCCGCCCGGCAGTGCTCTGGGCCTGCAGTCAACGGATGAGCAGGACTGCTCGCAGGGGCTCTGACCGACCCAGGACTGGGGTGGAAATAGCACGGCAGACTTATCTCCTGCTTCGTCTCCCCAGGATTTGCAGCCCATGTGGGGAGACCCTCCTCTGTCACCTCTTGAAGGATGTGTGTGAGTCAGGACATAAACCTTGACTCAGAAAAGCAATGAAGCAGTCAGAGCAGGCTGCCTGGAGGAGGTGGCAATTCAGACTGATCCTCACAGAGACGGGATCTGTGGTCCAGGGGAGAGGGCACAGCTTCAGAGGTGGAGGCTGGAGCTCAAGCTGGGCTCTGCCACTTGCCTGCCGTGGGATTTGTTCTACCCAAGCCTCCGTCAGTCCATCTGTGAGGAGGAAGTGGCAGTGTTTAAGCAGAGTGTGGATGTAGCACAGTGCAGGACCATGTCTGCAGCAGAGGGCCCAGAGACGGAGGTGTCACCATGGCGTGACGGAGTGCAGGCCGGGGGGGGGGCGGGGACAGTGACCGTGGTCGGTGCCTGGAGTCAGCCTCTCGTGACTGTCATCCCAGCCTCTGGCCTCTCCCCTGGGTGTAAGCCTCCCCTTGCCAGCGCTCCGCCACCAGCCTCCGCCTCCATCCACGCATCAGGCTGGCTCAAATCACACCACACAGCTGGTCCGCTGTCTGACTCACTACGACTGAGGTCACATCAGCTGGACTCAGGCTGGTCTGAATTCACGCCATGCAGTGCCTGTGTTCTGAGCTCCAGCACTGGACGGCCTGCCCTTGGGGGCTCCGGCTCAGGGGTGACCATGGTGGGGCCCTGGGAAACCACGGAGGCATCACACAGCAGCAGTGAATCAGGGGGATTGGGGGGGCGTCTATGGCCCGCCCGCGGTGGCCTGACTGCCCCCCGGGACGGCTGGAGGCCTTGGCTCTGGGCCACAGGAATGGGGACTGAGCGGGCTTTTGCTGGAGCCTCGGGGTCTCTTCCCTTGTGGGCCTCCCGGGCCTGGACCGCTCTGGGCAGGAAGAGGTGCCATCAGTGGGGGCAGGGCTGGGGTGGGCAGACTCCCTGCAGAAGTCCCCAGCCTTAAGGCGGGCGGCCGCTCTCCTGGGTGTCTGGAGTGCATTTGGCCCCCAGGGCAGAGGGCCAGGCTGGAGGTGCCTGAATATTGGGACGCTCGGTCCCTCTTTCAAGTGGGGCACCTGGAAATAATTTCATGGGGGTCAGGGCCAGGCGAGGGGAGAGCACTTAGGAAGCAGAAATTACAAAATTCTGACTAATCGCCTCTTAAAAGCACTCTAAGGCCCCAGAGGTGAGAGGCCCTCGGGTTTGATAGATCCTCGGGCACTGGCGGCCAGCGAGGGGCCCTGGCCCTGGCTCCCCAGTCCTGTGCCTCCAGCTCACGGGGTCAGGGGGACATGGAGCGCTCTGGGGACAGAGACCGAGCCCGGTGAGGCCCCCTCCCGTGCAGCAGCCGGCACAACTGCATGCCCGGGGAACTATGGGCACAGCGGTCACTCCCCTGCAGAGCAGCATGGCCAGCGCTCCCTGCAGCCAGACCCCAGGGCCACGTGCGGCCTTCGGTCCCCTTCCCCTCCAAGACGGGGCCCAGACCTCAGCGAGCGGCCTCCCGCTGTCACCCAGCAGCCGCAGCAAGGGGCAAGGAGCGCCCTGAAACGAGCCTGTGTGTGGGTGGGAGCTGCAGCCGTGGGCGTCCCGGCCCCAGCACCTGCAGGAAGGACGCGGGCTGCACAGACCCGAGCTCGGCCGGACGGGTTGGACTTGGCCGCACAGGGTGGAGCCAGCCCTGCCCCCTGCGCCCCCGCTGCCACCCCAGCTTGAAGGAGGGTGAGGCCTCGGGCAAGAGTGTCCCTGTGGGCTCTGGGGGTCTCCAGGCTGCCCTGTTTGATCATTACAATTGAAAACTGGTGATGACATCAAAGACAATGATTGCACACCTAATCAGGGTCTCCGTGAGCTGCGGGAAGGAGGTCAGACTCTGGTCCGACTGAAGGGACTGGGGCCAGAGGGTGTGGGGGGGGGGGCCACACGAGGCAGAGCGCCGCAAGGGTGAGCGGTCCCTCCTCGCCCTGCGAGCCCTGGCGGCTCACGGGCTGTGGCAACTGAGGCTGGCTTGCCGCAAGGAAGGGGGCGACCTCCAGGGTCCCTGCCGGGACATGCAGACAAAGATCAAGGAGAGGGCTCTCACTGTGACGACACCGGGGCCTTTCTCCCTCCTGACCCTCCGCAGTCTGCGGGCAGGGTCTCTGCAGAGGTGGGAATGGAGGACCGGGGAGTGGGGGGCCAGCAGGCTGCAGGCAGGGTCTCTGCAGAGGCGGAAACGGAGGACCGGGGAGTGGGGGGCCAGCAGGCTGCAGGCAGGGTGGACCAGGCTGTCTCCCTCCTGCCCCGCTGGAGCCCCGGGCCCATCACTCGCAACGCCTGTGAAATCACACTGGTTGGAGCCCTGGGGGGCGATGGTCAGGATCTGAGTCCTGTCTGAGCACGGAGGCCACTCTTGGCCCATGAAGTCGGGGGTGGCTGGTTCGGGAAAGGCTCACCCATCCTGGCAGGAAAGTCAGGGAGCAGTGACTGAGGACGCAGTCCCACCATCTCCGTCCCCGCCCTGCCAACCTTAGCATCTGCTGCTGGAAATGGGGACGAGGGACGGGCATTCACATCAGGGGGTACATGGATCTTGGGCATCATGGCACTCCCACGGTGACCCTTGGGAGGACCCTGAGGTCCCGAGACAAAGAGCCCTGGGAGGAGGGCCCGCAGCTGCCCGCGCAGCTCTCCCAGGGGCGGCCCCGTGGCCTGTTTCATCTGGCATCCACCAGGCTTCAGGCGCCGGGGTCATGCTCTCTGCCGTCCGGGGGCAGCGGAACAACAGAGCTGGCTGCCCTATCCTCCTGTTCGCAGCAGATGCTATCGTTCCCTGGGTGTCATTCCCTCATGGATCAGGCAACACAAATGTGCTGGTCTTTCCTTTGCTTTATTTCTTTATTTTGTTATGGTTTAAGTTAATGCTATTAAGCAGTCAGACGCTGGCCCACCCTGGGTCTCCGGGGAGCAGGGTCCTCCCAGCTGCAGGAGAAGGGCCGAGCCACAGCCGGGCTGGTGCCCACCCAGGGCTCAGGCACGCAGGAGCCCGCCGTGACGGGCCCCGCGGGCAAGGCCCGCGCCACCACCTCCCGGCTCACAGCCGCGGGGGCCTGAGGAGCGCCCTCAGTCGCTGCAATCTTCGCACGTGTGAGGACGTGGCCGCCGCAAGTCACATGCCAGGTCCTAGGCACAGGCAGACGTGAGAGCCTGGGAGCCCCAGGCGGAGACCAGGGTGGGGGTGAGGGGCTGGGGCGCGGAGGGAGCCGGAGAAGTGCAGGCCATGGCCAGCAAGGCAGGTCCTGCAGTCTCTCTGGGACACTGAGCCCCCAAGGGCGGGAGCTGAGCCTTGTCCACCTCTCTGCCCAGCACCCAGCCCGCAAGAAGCCAGCAACAAGACAGCTATCGTGAGGGTGAGCCACGCTCAAGGTCGCCCAGCCCCACAAGGTCACCTCCTCCCAGAAGCGCCACCCTGGGCTCCTTCTGCTTCTCGGGGTTGGTACATCAAGGGGGACCCCCTGGATTCCTGCCTCCCCCAGAGGAGCAGCGGGTACTGATGCAGGAGCCACACGCCTGCCCCAGCCTCCTGTCTCCACACGGTCCGCTCGGGGAGGCGACAGAAGCTCAGAGGCAAAGGGCCTTGTGGACTCACTCAGACGCTGACAGCACGTGCTCCCGAGGGTGCAGCCAGCAGACCTCTGCACCCCCACCCTACTCAGCATGGGACCACCACACATGACCCTCCGCCCAGGGCTGCATCCTCCCAGGGGCTCTCCCTGCCCCGCCCCAGCTGCACTGTCCCTGCCTGGAGACACCAGGCGTATCTTGTCCCCTTTCATCTTCCAGGTTACGGGGAGGAGAAAAGAGATCATCAAACATTTAATGATTTAAGAAATTATGGACAAGTGAACGAATAATATGCTTTTTGTCTCTTATTCACAACAACAAAAGTCAAACACCAAGAGGCAGAATGGATAGTTGTGCTAGCAGTTTGGGCCTTTTTTCCTAGGCATTGCTTTTTCTTAAAAAATAAAAATAAAAGTAAATCTTGCAATTATATTTAATTAAATCCCTTGGTGACTTTAATTAAATCCTTCCCGAGAGAATGTTTTCTGGAAGGAATCTATATGTCCAGTGTCAGGATTACATGGAAACCAGGGCTGCCCAGGAGAGGCTCCACCCAGCACTGGGCCACATTCACACGCCCAGGAGAATCGGGGGGCTTCGTCCCGAGTTGAGGACTTGGATGCCGGACTGACCGTGGGTCCCACTGCCTCTCCTGGGTCCTTCCCTGTTTCTCCCAGCAGTGACCATGGCCCTGGCACTGCCCGTGAGGCCCTGCTGACTAGGGTCGGTCACTGGGCACACGGGACACCTGCGTGTCTGACCTCAAACTCCAGCCCCTCCAGAGGCAGAGCTGAGACCGCGTGGCTCAGGTGCCCCCAAAATCACCTCACCAGCACAGAGCAGCCCCATGGTCCAAGGCCCCCTGGGAACAGAGATACTTTCATCAGGCAGGACATTCAAGGGCTCAGAAGTCACCTCCAAGGAGCTGGCAAAGGCCAAACCTTTTGGTGGGGGGCAAGTTTAATCCTTTGTTGCATAAATAACAAATAAGATTTATTTCCCAAATATTGCATGGGTCATTCTTTTTCTTTTTTTTTTTTTCTTTTTGGCTGCACTGGGTCTTTTTTGCGGGCTAACACGTGGGCTAACTGCGGTGAGCAGGGCGACTCTTCTCGGGGTATGCGGGCTTCTCATTGCGGTGGTTTCTCTTGTTGCAGAGCTTGGGTTCTAGACACACAAGCTCAGCAGTCGCAGCTCCCGGGTCCGAGAGCACGGGCTTCAGTAGCTGCAGTGCACAGGCTTCGTTGCCCCACGGCATGTGAAGTCTTTCTGGACCAAGGATCGAAACTATGTCCCCTGCATTGGCAGGTGGTTAAGAATCCACTGCACCACCAGGGAGTCCATGCATGGGACATTCTTACTCTGAAAAATTGCCTGTCACTGATCTGAAGTTCCACTTTGCCTGCGTGTCCTGTGTGTGAATTGCTCCCAGCATCCACCGCACAGCTCGTCCCTATAGACCCCTGGCCGCTGGTTAGGGACAAGCCACCCCCAGGGCGCACGGAAGGAGGCACTTCAATGCCAGTCCTGTAACACGGCAAACCCGTGGATAATTTTAGAGAAGCCTTTTGAATCTGCGTGCTCTCATGTGCTCATCCGCTGGAGAGGGAAAAGGCTACCCACTCCAGTATTCTGGCCTGGAGAAGTCCGTGGACTGTGCATGAGGTCGCAAAGAGTCAGACGCGACTGAGCGACTTGCACTCATATGTGCTCATTGATTACTACTACATTTTCCCTCTAGGCTCAGCTACTAGCATATCTTCAATTATTCCTTTTTTTTTTTTTATTCTATCTTTGTAATTACCATCATTCTACTTCTAGCTTCTTTTTCCTAAATGTAGAACCTTAGTTCCTAAAATAAGGTGCTAATATATTTATATAGGATAATGTTTAGAGAGTGTGGTAGAAACTAGGTGATCGTTTTAGACCACTCTATTGTCTCCATTTGGTTTCCTTAGGCTATTTTTCCAAATCCATGTGTATTCTTTGCTTTTCTTATTCGTATACATTCACAGCAGTGAAGGCCAGAGGAAGATTCTGGGTTTTTGAGTCAGTGGTTTCAGTTGAAAGATGCCCTCCACCACTTGGCAGCCGTGTGGTGTGATGACTGGGCCCCTTCAGTGTGGGATAGGGAGGCAGGAGATGAGGTCGGAGTGGTGTGGTGTGGGAAGTACCTGATCAGCTGTTGCTGGCTTTGCAGGTGGAAGGAGACGTGGGTCAAAGGAGGCTGACGCCCTAGAAGCTTGGGAAGGCAAGCAACGCTGTCCTTCCTTGCAGCCTCCAGAAAGGAGGCAGCTCGGCTTGGGGTAGCCCAGTAAGACCTGCATCAGACTTCTCAGTGTTTCTCTGGTGTATCTTTTTTCTTTACTTTTCTGTATTTCACTATGCTTGTGCCTTGTGTCTCTTGTAAGCATTACAGATGGGCATTTCTATTTTTTTACCTAGTTTTACAATATTTGTTTTTAGTTGAAGGATTCAGAACAATTATACCTGCTATGATTATTGATATATTTGGAGCCGTTTTTACCACTGTATTGCCACCATTTTATTTTATCCCCATTTGACGTTGTAAAAAACCTTTTCCTATTTTCTTCCACTCCTTTAGATTTAACAAATTATTTTTCTGTTAGCTTTGCAGTTACTCTAAAAGGTTTAATGTGCATATTTAAAGTCTAAAGACTTCACTCTACCACTCCCAAGAACCTCTAAATGACCTTAATTCTGGTCATTTCTCTTCTATATCCTTGTTTTCCAGTATATTTAGTTCTATCTCTTCTTCTTTCTTAACCCCAAATGCAGTCTCCTTCTTGTTGTTTTACATGGTTTGGGATTAACTGTGTGTTTACCCTTTGCTGTGCCCAGCTCTTCATCTTGTGTTCTCAGACCATCCTTCTGCGTTTGCAAGTATATATCATTTAGAAATTCCTTTTGACATTGTTTGGTTTTGTTTGCCTTAAAATATTTTTATTTTTGCATTGTATTTGAAAGACAGTTTTATTTGATATAGAAATCTATGTTAACAGTTATTTTCTTTCTGTATCATAGACTGTTCTGTTGTCTTCTGACTTCCCAATGTTGCTGATGAGAATTCTTTGTAAATTGACTTGCTGTTGCTAAGATGGTCTGTTTGTCTTTGGTGTTTTAAAGTTTCATGGTAATGTGCCGAAGTGTAAATTCTTTGTAATTATCTTCATTGAATTGGGATTTGTTGTGCTTCCTGAATCTGAGGATTTATGTCTATCATCAACTCTGGAAGATTTTCTGTCATTATATCTTCCCTCCATGTTCTTTGGGGATTCCTATTACATGTATTTTAGTACTTCTCTATTCTGTATCTCTGAACTTTAAAAAAAAAATTCTTTTTCTATTTGCCTTATTCCACATTCTAGTTACTTTTCTTCTTTTCTATCTTATGCTTCAAAAGTTCTCTTTTCAGCTATATCTAACTTGCTGTTCAGTTAATTATATTTTTTTAGAAGGTGTATTTTTTCCTTTGTAAAGTGTGCTTGGTCATACTTTGTCTCTTGGTCCTTTCCTGTGACTTTTAATTGCCTATTATTTTTCAAAACATGTTAAGTATCTTGGATTGTTTTCAATGTCTTAACATTCTGTGTATCCTAAATTTTTTAGTGAGTCTCATGATCACATTTGCTTTATGCGTTGACCCTCACTACAATGCTTTCTTTTCTCATATGTTATTGTTATTTTAAGTTTGTGTGTATGGAGATTTTAACTGTAAAAATGTGAAGATTGCATCATGAGGAGACTTTCTCTGGAGGCAATTGTGTTTTCTCTTACTTTGGGACAGCTACTAGGGTGGGACTACTTCAAATTAATTTCTCTGTTTGGAGTGCTTTGGCTTCCTTGGTGGCTCAGTGGTAAAGAATTTGCCTGCCAATGCAGGTGACACGGGTTCAGTCCCTGGGTCAGGAAGATCCCCTGGAGGAGATAATGGAAACACACTCCAATATTCTTGCCTGGGAAATCCTGTGGACAGAGGAGCCTTGTGGGCTTCCAGTCCATAGGGTTGCAAAGAGTTGGACATGACTTAGTGACTAAACAATAAAGTGTGTGCTTTGGACCATACAGATAGAGTCAACTTAGATTTCAATCATTCATTAAGGTCAATTTGTGATTAAAATTCAGACCCCCCCCCCCCCCGCCTCCACCGTTATCCAGAATTAAGACCAATAAAAAAGACTTTTTAATCTTTTCACAGGAAGTAGGGGTCTTTAGTTGCTTTATTATAGTTTCTCACCTTATATGGCCCCAGGGTCTTGTCTTTTGTATTTTGTACAGTCATTAAAAGCAGAAGCTCGTGGTTCTGGGCCACCAGTTTAAGCTGCGTTGGGTCTGTGCTCCATCTTTATGCTTCACGCTTACTTGTTTTATCCTTTGAAAAGGAGTTCCCTCTCTTTGTGAGCTAAGCTATAAACATAAAAGGAATTTCAAATATTCGTCTTTCTTGGTATATTTTATTGCAAAGAAAAAGCTTTTGAGGAGTCTCGATTAGTTTATTTTCTGCTTCCTGCAGTGTACGCTTGCCACAGCTTCTGCATCAGCGCCTGCTGCTTCAGCTTACAGTTTAATGCTGTAGAGACGGTTTCTTTCCTTAAGCTTCATGAACCAACTTCTGTTAGCTTCAGACTTTTCTTCCACGAGCTTCCTCATCTCTTTCAGACTTTACGGAATTGAACAGAGCTGGGGCCTCCTACTGAACTAGGTTTTAGTTTACTGGAATATTGTGATTGGTTTGATCTTTTATCCAGACCACTAAAATTTTCTCCAAGGCAGCAATAAGACTGTTTAACTTTTTTTTTTTTTTTGTCATTTTTGTATTCACAGGAGTAGCACTTTTAATTTTCTCCAAGAGTTTTTACTTTATACTAACAACTTGCTTAGCTGTTTGACACAAGAGGCCTCGCTTTTGGCTTACCCAGAGTTTGACGTGTCTTCCTCTCTAAGCTTAATCACTTCTAGCTTTTGATTTAAAGTGAGAGAGGTGTGACTCTTTCTTTCAGATGAACACCCAGAGGCCATTATAGGTGTTGTTAATTGGCCTAATCTCAATATTGTGTCTCAGAATTGGGAGGCTCAAAGACAGGGGGAGGGACAGGGGAACAGCCACTCACTGGAGCAGTCGGAACACCATGGGCATTTGTAGCGTGAGTGTACTGTCTGATGTGGGCATGGTGTGTGAGCAACCCCGTGAGAACTACAGTAGTGACATCAAAGGTCACTGGTCACAGATCACCCTAACACAGAATAGTGATGAAAATGCTTCAGATTTTAGGAGGATATTATGAAATACTATGAGAATTACCAAAATGTGACACTGAGCCCCAAACTGAGCAAATGCTGTTGGAAAATGGCATAGATAGACTTGCTTGACGCTGGGTTGCCATGGAGATTCGATTTGTAATAAAAAATACAGTATCTGTGAAGCGCAATAAAGTGAAGAGCAATGAAATGAGGAATGCCAGGAGTTTCGACTGAGGTCATTTTCTTACAGCCTAAAATGTTTACTGTCTGGCCTTTCACAGAAAAAGTTTGCAGACCTCTGCGCTATGTATTTACCCTGATTTATTTTTCTTTATAGCCTTTAACCCTCTGCCCTTCCTTCTGCCCTTCCCATATGGTTATTTGTTTATTATTTGACTGGCCACTATAATATAAACTTCAAAACAGACTCTGTGTTTTCACCAAAATAATACCAGGTATAGGTAGGAGCTCAGTAAATATTTTGCTGAACCATGAATGAGTTAGCAACATGTGAGAGAGCGTTCAGTTTTCCCACATCCTTGTGTGTACCTAATAAGAGATTTATAAACTTTGCCAATATTTGGGTGCAGTGATATCACACTGTTTTTTTAAATTTGCATATCTCTGGTTACTCCTGGTAAGACTGCATCTTTTTCTGTGTTCTCTGTTTATTGACGATGTACATTTTATCTTGTGTGGATTGCTTGCTAATCCTTTACCTGTTTCTCTGTTTGCTACCATCAGTAATGCTGTGAATCCACGTTGAAGCTGCTTTCTTCTAGAGGGATTGTATTTGCTTTTGCCAGTTGCCTGGGGGCATAGCTTCCTGAAGGATACATTTAAAAACTGTTAGCTTGCTATTGTTTTGGACTTCCCTGGTAGTGTAGTGGGAATTTGGGCCTGCAGACCTGCAGGAGGCCCCCTGGTGGTTAGAAATTCTCAGGGAAGTGCTTTCCCTTCTAAAACAGTAACTCAGACCTGTGTCCTTGCCTTTTTCTTCTGTACTGGGGTTTATTTCTCATTCACCTTTACACTGTGGGCGAAGGACTTTGTGATTCCAACTGTATTCAGAAGTCTCTTTTGAGCTTACCCCCTTGTAGCAACCATGGACTTTACTGCTTATCTCTGATACCCCATGCATTCATCGAATCAGAAGCTCTGGGCCACCAGAGTTCAGAGAGATGGTAAAACCCCGCTGCCCTCCTGGAGTATATCTTTCACTTTTTTCCCTGCCGGTTTCTTACCCTCTGCCTGACCAGAGATACATTTTGGAATACCTTTTAAAAAGTATTTCATCTAACATTTTAAATTGCTGTCAGCAGGTACAAGTTTAGGGTATCTGACCTGTCGTAATACCATGAAGTAAAGCCCGTCTCTCTCTTATACACAGCGCCACCGTGTTATCGCTGTAGTTTCAGTGTGTCTGGTAGAGAGCATGTTCTTTCACTTTACTGTTGTGCGGTTTATCTTCTTTGTGGATGTTTTGACATTCTTTACATGTCTTAATTATTAATCCTTTCTTATGTTACAAGTTCCGTCTGCCAAATCTGTTGCCCCTTTTTTGGTTGCACAGAAATTTAAATTTCGATGTCATTAAATTCATTGTCTTTCTCTTATGTGTTTTCAGTTTTGTGTCTTTGTAAAGAAGGAATTCTTACCCAGGGTTATAAAATATTTATTTCCCTGTACCTTCTATTAATATTTATATAGTTTGTTTTGAATATATTGATCTTCAGTATGTCTGTAATATTTCTTGTGATTGATATGAGGTAGGCTTTAACTGTTTATTTCCCCCAAAGGAAAGCTGATTTGATTAACTGATTCTGTCTCAGTGTATCAGTCAGGGTCCTGGCAGAAAGCAGATTGGGTGAGTACACAGGGATAGTGTCTGAAGAGTTTAATAAAGAGACTTTAACAAATTGTGGCAGCTGAGGGAGAGAAACCGAAAGGAATCTTGCCATACCCTGGAGCAAGGAACAGCTGTTTTTTTCCTCTCCAGGCCTATAGGGAGAAGGTCAGTGGGAGTGGAAAATAGATGTGGCAAGGGTTGAGTGGAGAGGGCCGCCTGCGGGGAGCTGGGACATTTTGCCGATGGGTGTTGAGAACTCTGTGGCAGCCCTGTGGAGACAGACCCGGTGTGTGTGGAGGGAGACAGTCGAGGTTCCAGGGCCAGCACGAAGACCTGGATGTAGTTATTTACCCTCAGTCCCTGCTGGGCACCAACCGGAGTCACAGAAGCCCACCAATGCAGTCCAGACAGGTCAGTCTCCTGGGCACGGGGCAGGGTACAGAAGGGTGCAGCTGGAGAGGTGTGTTAAGGGGAAGATGTTCTGCACGTCCAGTGATCGAGAGTTTTATCTTTTACAATTCTGAGCCTCCATAAACTATACGGCACTGTACCAGGGTAACATGCTGGTTACTGTGGTCAGATACGCTGATGCTGATTTGAGTCTCGATCTGCCAGGCACTACATGTAGCACCTCAGACAAGCACTTAACCTCTCCGACTCTTAGTCTCCTGAGCTATAAAGTGAGAACAATAAAAATGCACCTACTTACGAGGATTATTGTAAGAAATAAAAGAGCCAATCTATGCAATAAGTTTAGAACCGTGCCTGGCGCATAATAAGTGCTAAGGAAATGTCACCTTTGATGATGATGATGGCAACAATGATATTCATGATTTCAAAGCTTTTAAATTGTCTTGTTAATTGCTGTTTCTCTTCCTGTATTAGTTTTACTCTTTAATATAATGCCATTTTGGCTTCTTATTATTTCATATAGCTCAAACTCTTTCATTGGTTTTTCTTTTAAATCTTTCTTCCATGTTTTAAGTTTCTATGGAAGTTTTAGGATTAATTGGTCAAGTTCCTGGGCTAGGGATTATGTTTATCAATGAATTTGTTAGAAACTGACATTTTTACAGTATTAAGTCTTACCATTCTTGAACAGTGTATCTTTTCGTTTATTTGGCTTTGTTCCTCAGCAAAGTTTTACAGTTGTCATAAAGATCTTCAATGTTTCTTTTAGTTTTGTACTACTTCAGTGTATTACTTTTTTCTATTAGATTCTTAAATTGACTATTTTGGAGGTGGAAAAAAGCTATTGGTTTTTGTGTTGACTATGTATGTGTCCACTTGCCAAAATTTCTTATTTTTCTGTTGATTACCTCTGATTTTCTATTGTTTATAAATTATGAAACCTTATCTATTCCTCTCCTATATTTATACTCCTATATTTTTACCTCTAATTGCACTATCCAAATCAGGTATTTGGGTGTGGGGTATTAGCAGATGAAACCAAGCTCCTTGTTTCAGCCTTCCTTTAATGGATACCCCTCATATTTGACCATCACATATAAAATTTTCTCTAAATTTCTGGTATATACCCTTGATATGAATTTGCTAAGCATTTTTGTTAGAAATTAGAGTTGTATATAATCAAATGATATTGCAGCCTCTATTTGATAACAATGTTTTTTTCTCTAATAGAGTACTACAATAAATTCATTGGGTTTTTTTTTTCCTTTTTTCCATTATTATTAAAACATACTTATATACCTTGGATAAACCGTACATGGTCACAACACTTGCCTAACTTTTATATCTTAATACTTTATTTTTAAAAAGTTACATGTGTTCGTAAGTGTTATTTCTGAGTTTCCCTTCTCATGTTTATCATGTTTATGAATTCAGTTAGTGTTGCTCTGTTAAAATATGTCAAGTAGCTTTTTGAAAAATACTTTCCTTTATCCCAAGACATTTTATATGCCATGGGTATTATCTATTCCTTGAAGATTTGAAAAACTCTCCTGAAAACCATCTGAGTTTAGTGCTGTTTGAATTTCTAGAGTTACATCATGAACTGTTATTAATATTTTAGTTTTTCTTATGGTCACTTGGTCTGCTCATGTTTTCCTTTATTGTATCCTTTCCAGTATATTTTTCTAATATTTTATCCATCCTGCCTAGGTTTTAAAATTAAAGTTAAAACATTTTCAAAACTGATTTGTTTCCTTTTCCAATCCTAGAGTGTTTTATTTGGATGTTCTCTCTTTCCTCTTAATCAGATTTTGCCAGTTTTGTTTGTCATTCCAAAGAACCTAGGTTTCAAGTGTCCTGGCATTTTTGTTTTACTTTCTAATTAGTTTCTTCTTTTATCTTTAATAATTTATTCTACTTTCCTCTTCAGATTTATCTGTGAGTTCCCCCCTCCCCCTGACTCATTCTGAGCTAAAAACTGACTGAAATTTTGTGTCTTTTCTAAATAAATGTATTATTTTATCTTCTGATTTTCTTCTGACCCTGATTTCGCTGTTTCCTAGTCTTTATTTTGTAAGCTCTAATTGTTATTTATGTATAAAGGAAATAAAAATTTTTCCTTTTTTCTCTTTACCCAAAACATATTTATAAGTGAGGTTTTAAAGTTCAATAGATATAGAGATAGTATTTTTTGTAGCCATGTTTTAATTTTATCTCATTCAGTTCAGTTCAGTCGCTCAGTCATGTCCGACTCTTTGTGACCCCGTGAACTGCAGCACGCCAGGCCTCCCTGTCTGTTACCAACTCCCAGAGTCCACCCACACCCATGTCCATCGAATTGGTAATGCCATCCAGCCATCTCATCCTCTGTCGTCCCCTTCTCCTCCTGCCCCCAATCCCTCCCAGCATCAGGGTCTTTTCAGATGGGTCAGCTCTTCGCATGAGGTGGCCAAAGTATTGCAGTTTCAGCTTCAGCATCAGTCCTTCCAGTGAACACCCAGGACTGATCTCCTTTAGGATGGACTGGTTGGATCTCCTTGCAGTCCAAGGGACTCTCAAGAGTCTTCTCCAACACCACAGTTCAAAAGCATCAATTCTTCGGTGCTCAGCTTTCTTTACAGTCCAACTCTCACATCCATACATGACCACTGGAAAAACCATAGCCTTGACCAGACGGACCTTTGCTGGCAAAGTAATGTCTCTGCTTTTTAATATGCTGTCTAGGTTGGTCATAACTTTCCTTCCAAGGAGAAAGCGTCATTTAATTTCATTGCTGCAGTCACCATCTGCAGTGATTTTGGAGCCCAGGAAAAATAAAGTCAGCCACTGTTTCCCCATCTACTTGCCATGAAGTGATGGCACCAGATGCCATGATCTTAGTTTTCTGAATGTTGAGCTTTAAGCCAACTTTTTCACTCTCCTCTTTCACTTTCATCAAGAGGCTCTTTAGTTCTTCTTCACTTTCTGCCATAAGGGTGGTGTCATCTGCATATCTGAGGTTATTGATATTTCTCCCGGCAATCTTGATTCCAGCTTGTGCTTCCTCCAGCCCAGCGTTTCTCATGATGTACTCTGTGTGTAAGTTAAATAAGCAGGGTGACAATATACAGCCTTGACGTACTCCTTTTCCTTGGAACCAGTCTGTTGTTCCATGACCAGTTCTGACTGTTGCTTCCTGACCTGCATACAGGTTTCTCAAGAGACAGGTCAGGTGGCCTGGTATGCCCATCTCTTTCAGAATTTTCCACAATTTGTTGTGATCCACACAGTCAAAGGCTTTGGCATAGTCAATAAAGCAGAAATAGATGTTTTTCTGGAACTCACTTGCTTTTTTGATGATCCAGCGGATGTTGCCAATTTGATCTCTGGTTCCTCTGTCTTTTCTAAAACCAGCTTGAACATCTGGAAGTTCACGGTTCACGTATTGCTGAAGCCTGGCTTGGAGAATTTTAAGCATCACTTTACTAGCATGTGAGATGAGTGCAATTGTGCGGTAGTTTGAACATTCTTTGACATTGCCTTTCTTTGGGATTGGAATGAAAACGGACCTTTTCCAGTCCTGTGGCCACTGCTGAGTTTTCCAAATTTGCTGGCATATTGAATGCAGCACTTTTCACAGCATCATCTTTTAGGACTTGAAATAGCTCAACTGGAATTCCATCACCTCCACTAGCTTTGTTCATAATGATGCTTCCTAAGGCCCACTTGACCTCACATTCCAGGATGTGTGGCTCTAGGTGAGTGATCACACCATCATGATTGTCTGGGTCATGAAGATCTTTTTATCTCATTACACTCATTAAAAAGGTTTATATAATTTCTGGGTTTCTTTTGAATTTGTGAATGTATTCTTTTGTACTAATATCTGGTAATTTTTGTGAACATTCCAAATTTGTTGAGTGTGCATTTTTCTGTCTCTTAAAACTATCAATTTCTCCTTGTTTTATCTTATATACTAAAACTATTGTATTAAGTGCATGAAAGGTTTATTTGCTTTGCACATATTTTATTGAAATGAAAGTCACTCAGTCGTGTCTGACTCTTTGCCACCCCTTGTACTATACAGTCCATGGAATTCTCCAGGCCAGAATACTGGAGTGGATAGCTTTCCCCCTTCTCCAGGGGATCTTCCCAACCCAGGGATCAAACCCAGGTCTCCCACATTGGGGGTGGATTCTTTACCAGCTGAGCCACCAGGGAAGCCCAAGAATACTGAAGCGGGTAGCCGATCCCTTCTCCAGTGGACCTTCCTGACCTGGAATTGAACCAGGGTCTCCTGCATTGCAGGCAGATTCTGTACCAACTGAGCTATCAAGGAAGCCCCAAATATTTTATTAGCTCTCTTCTAATGATCTAGAAAAGATTTGGAAATTTTGTCTTGTAAAGCGTCAGGTTATAAGTGTTTTAGGTTTTGTGCCCATATGGTTTCTGTAACAGCTGCTCAGCTCTGCCCTTGTAGTGTGAAAATAGTCTTAGATGATATGTAAATGAGAGAGTGGCTTTGTTGTTGTTCTCGTTTGACTCTTTGCAACCCCATGGACTGAAGCACATCAGGCGTCCCTTTCCTTCTCTGTCTCCCAAAGTTTGCTCAGACTCATGTGCGTTGAGTCGATGATGCCATCTAACCATCTGACCCTCTGTCGTCCCCTTCTCCTCCTGCCCTGAATCTTTCCCAGCATCAGGGTCTTTTCCAACTGAGTTGGCTCTTCACATCAGGTGGCCAGACTGTTGGAGGGAGCAGCTGTGTTTCAGTCAAACTTTATTTGGAAAAACAATTGTCCCACTGGTCTCAGTTTGCCAGCTCCTGGCCCAGCATAGGATTATGAAACTCTGAAATTTAGATATTATTTTTCTGCAACATCATCTGTGTTAATCTTTTTGGTAGTTCTAATAATTTGTTAAACTTGTACAACTGTACCCATTTTTGGTATTTCTGGTATCCTTCCTCTTTAATCAGTATTGAAAACCCTTATTTTGCTAAAACATTTTACTTGTATTAATGCATGCTTTCTCAGA
The DNA here is from genome assembly GCF_019320065.1 of Cervus canadensis. Lineage (NCBI taxonomy): Eukaryota > Metazoa > Chordata > Mammalia > Artiodactyla > Cervidae > Cervus > Cervus canadensis. Next base: position 38,813,841 of record NC_057417.1, read on the forward strand.
AAGAATAATATTATGAAAATTGGTTTGGGTTGGCAGGGGTGGGCATAAATAGATCTTGGAAACTGCAGTAGTTTGTGGCCATTCAAAGCTGAGTCCTACCCAACAGAATCTTACTCCTTAGCATTTAATTTCTAGGGCAGGTCATCAATTAGGAAAGCCTCTTTAGGGGCATGGTAATAAGAAAATGGTAAGGCGTTCAGATTTAGTACTGTTTCCTGAATGTAGTGGGGCTTCCCTTCATTCCCTGGTAATATTCTTTAGGATTATTGCAGTATTTGTTTCTGAGATCACATGTTTTTCTCACTCTTACTGTTGTATGGTGTTTTCTCCATCTCTCCTCTGTTACACTAGCTAGAGGCTAGTCTATCCAGCTCCTCCGAAGAAACTCTCTTGGGTTAGTTTTCTCATTCAGGTCTTTCCCAGATCCATCTATTTTTGTCTTTACTTTGCTTGCTGTTTGCTGTCTGATAGTTCTGTAGTGCATACATGCCCCGTCATGTCCAGCTCTTTACAACCCCTGGGCTGTAGCCACCAGGCTCCTCTGTCCGTGGGATTCTCCAGGCAAGAGTCCTGGGGTGGGTTGCCCTTTCCTTCTCCAGGGGAGCTTCTCAGCCCAGGGATCGAACCTGCATTTCCTGCACTGGCAGGAGGATTCTTTCCCAGCTGAGCCACCAAGGAAGCCTCCTATCCCTAACTGAATGATTAAATTGTTTTCTGCTTCTCCTCTCCCCAGTTTTACGTGGTATCTTTTCTTCTGATACAAACCTGGTTATATTTCTTTTTCCCCTTATCTTTTTTTTCTTTCTTTCTTTATTTTTGGTATGCAGAGTTCTTGATTAAGTTATTTTCTGAAGTTTTTGTAATTGCTTATTGAACTTCTTATTTGAGAAATGATTTAGTATTTGAGGAGAATTTAAAGTATTCTCCTTATTTAACTATTTTGGTTATATATTTTTGTCATGAATTTCAGTTTTATTACATTATCTTCAGAGAATGTGATCTCTGTAATTTATGTTCTTTTGAATTGAGGCTTAGTTTGTGGCATAATATGTAATCAAGTTTTATAAATGTTCTGTGATCATAAAGTGATTTTTGAAGTCTATCACAACGATCATCAGTTTAGGTTGCTTTCAGCTATGGGTAATGGAAAAACAGTTGAAAATGGCTTAAGCAGGAAGGAAATTGAGTATCTGTATAAGAAGAAGCCCTGAAGTCGGGTAATTCAGGTAACTTGTTAAGTGGGGGCTTCAGTAGTGTCATCAAAACTGAAGTTCCTTTCACTTTTCCATTCTCCCCTTTTCAGCTTGGGCTTATGCTGTTAGGCTGGCTCTCCCCCTGGTTTCAAGATGACTCTCACAGATAATGACCAGATAAAGAATAAATGCCCTCATTTTAGTGTGCGTGCATGTGTGTGAGTGTGTGTGAGTGTGTGAGTGTGTGTGTAAGACCTTCCCCAGAGGCTACTGTAGATCCAACAAGCTCTGAATGACCAGAATTGAGTGATAGGCTCATTCCTAAAGCAGTCATTGGGAAGAAGACCACCATGGAGAGTAAGTGCAATAATAATTTGCTGCTTAAGAGTGAGTCAGAGTTGGAGGCACAAAAGTGACAGTTGCCTTTCCCAGAGAACATCGATCCTGAGCCACAGTGAGGAAGAGTCAGTGTTCCTAGAGTGGGTTTAAAGCCTGGGGGGGGCGGGGGGTGCAGAGACGGTGACTGGGTGGTAAACCAGCATTCCTGTCTACACAGTGGAGTCCTTTATCAGCTGTAAGCCTGCACAGGCAATCCAGGCAGTTCATTTGCAATATTTATTTCTGCAGGTGTAACTTCAGCATCGTTTTGGCTGTGAATAATTCAGTTTTCATGGAAAGTTTGATGTGATTTTTGTCTTTAATAAGTAATTGCTGCCCCCTGAAAACATGATTACTATAAAATTATCTGTTACTGTATGTCAGATATATGTATATTTTGCTATTTTGTTTATAACTCAGAATCTTAGGATTTTGAGCAGACATTGTGTCTTCTTTATTGTTCATTCAGCAGTGAGCACAGTATTTCCAGAAACTAATTATTAGTAATAATAAAAGGTTCACATCTGGAGATAGACTGAAATGTCTAACTCAAGATGTGATTAGCTACCTACTTTGTTTTTATTAAAAATGTTTTTTCCTGCATATTTTTAATCCAGGGAAAGTGTCTACTCTGGAAAAGATTTATTTTAAGACAGCATATAAAAAATAATTGGTTTAACAGCACTGTGTGAATACAAATGAGATAGTCCTATTAAATTTTGGTCACAAAGTATATGTGGTAATGCAGCAAAGATTCATACTAATTACCAGTTCAAGTTTGTGGCAAAGCGCTAAATTAATGTGAAGTTGTGGTGTCGCTAAATGAGTCCTGTCGTAAAGAAATGACGTTGCCAATTGCACATCAAGTAGTCAGAGGTTAATATATTTGAATAACTAATTGTCAGGATGAGCTTTTTTATCTCCCTTGTGCTTACTGCTCTTTCGTTTACTTTCTCTTTTGTTGAGAGAATACTCAAAAATGATATATTGTCACTTGCCTTCAAGCTTGATGTTCAACTGAAACCAATGAAATGAAAAGAAATCCATCTTAAGTAAAATTACTTTAGTGTATGTATCTTGGGACTGTTTAGTCTGGTAACTGCTACGTCCTTTACTTTGCATCCAGGTAATTTTATATGAATGATGGATTATTGAATTCTTTTAATAGGAAAATAGGCATATTTAAAATTAATAGTCCTTATCACTGATACTGTTCAGTTGCTAAGTCATGTCCACCTCTTTGCAACCCCATCGACTGCAGCACACCAGCCTTCCCTGTCCTTCACTGTCTCCCGGAGTTTGCTCAGACTCATGTCCATTGACTGAGTGGGTGATGCCATCCAACCATCTCATCCTTTGCCATCCCCTCCTTATCACTGATACCAATTAGAAAAGAGAAATGAATTCCCAGGATTTAACAGCCCTTTCAGGATTGTTTGGTTACTCTTGGGGAAGGGGTATGAATTTTGGTCTAGATATCACATCTGGCATAGAATAAATATATTTACTAGCTGAACAGTATTTACTGAGAGTCTGTGGTTGCCAGTCATTCATGTGTTCTGTACGTCACTTTAAAGGTTGCTATTCCTTTCTATTTCTTTAGAGACGTTATTTTGGGTTAAGAATTTACCACGTAGAAAGCTCTGACTTCCTGTCACCTCCATGTAACTCAGTCAGGAATCCAGTTCAGTGGACCCACGAGTGAAGTCCTGCCTGCTCAGACCCTCACCCACTGGGGGTGTCTGGAGAGGGAGAGCGCTGCCTGGACCCACACCCTGCCGTGGCTGGTCTGCGAGCACCGCCTCTTCTACCGGCTTCAGGGCGTGCCCGAGACTCCTGTTCCCTGTGATTCTGGGGATGCTCTCCCAGAGTTTTGCAAGGCAGGGAGCTTCCTTTTTGCTTTGATGAAGTGCACTCTCCCTCATTTCTCGGGGCCTTCTTGGACGGGACTTCAGGGGAAGGCTAGGAGAGTAGTGGAGTCCCCCTGCCCCTCGCTCCCACAGGCAGATGTTCTTCTCTTTGGCATTCACTCCTGTAGCATCCGTCCTGAGAAATGTGGCCGATGTGAAATCTGGAGTCTGCAGATGTGGAAATAAACCGCACCACTCGGCTGATAGCCTTCCTCACGCCGCGTGCCCTAGGTGCGTTCGTCGTCAGCCTCCCTTTAGGGCACTTTATAGACGGCGGGAGGGGAAGGACTGGGGTCTCATCTGGGACTCTAGAAGTTCAGGCGTGTGCTCATGGAGCTTCGCTTTGCAGGCGTATGTGGCCTTAAGGGAGCAGGGTGTGTCCTGGCTGCTGAGGGACGCACACTGGCTTTGGTTCAGGCAGGTCCGTGTGTCTTCCGACCCTGACCCTGCGCCGTGGAGCGCCGTGTGAGGCCCCGCCAGAGCCTCCAGGTGTGGAGCCCGGCCGTCAGTGTTTTCAAAGCGCCCTAATGATTTCAGTGCACAGTCAAACATGAGAGCCACTGGTTTCAAGCTTTGAATAACACATTTGTTGCAATTTTAATGGTAGATGTTACTGAAAAATGTTGAAGTATCTATAAAGTGAATTAAAGATTAAAAATTCTCTTTCCCCTCATTCATAAACCATTGTGATAGCAGTCTTGTATAGAATTACCTAATTTTGCCCGATGAGATTTACTTAGAAAAAGAAAGAAACTTATAGCTGTGTCTCTCCTGAAGTCTTTCTGCAGCAACTAATTAAGGCAATAATTAGTAATACTTAGGCATTCTTACCTGAGGTGAAACTTTAGATATTGTCTCATTGTTCCACTGAAAGTTACCTGAGCGTTATGGCTTTTTAAATGAATCAGAGCAATAAATCCAATATTGTTTGCAAGCCAACTGCTTTTTCTCATGTGCCAACAATTATGTAATCAAACTATAAAGTAGCTATTTAAAGGTTTCTTACTCTTGAACAGAATTTAAATTTAAGAATTAGAAATAGTAATTAGCACAGATAAAAGTATCTTATTGACCACCACTTATTTGATGCCTTGAGTTCAGGTCCTCTTATGAAATATATTACAGGCATTTAAAGTCCTCTATCCATTACCTTTTATTCCATTTTACATTGACTCCCTGTTGGTTTCTGGATATGACTCAAGGTGTTGGTTTCATTTTCAGAGCCAAATGTGATTTGGACATTGGGCAGGAAAACCCTTAAATTTCCTAAAATAGATTGTTTTTAGGAACTTAAAACACGAGAAAGCCGTAATAACTGCTTATTTAAATCCAGAGCAGTTCCGAAAGTCTTTTCTGTTCATCTCAGACTTTCTTCTCTGCTAAAATTTATTATGTGTGAGGGCAGATTTGTGAGTTAAAGAGTCATGTCTGTAATTAGAAAGCTGGTGTCTGACAGAGGTGTGTAAAATTAGGTGATCTTACCAGAGGAATGGGTGGACAGCTGATATGCAGAGTGGTTCTACATCAGAGTTCCTCCTCCTCAACACGGTAGGCTTCATCCCATATCTCACAGTTTACATTTGACAAGTGTCCTGTTGCTTTCTGGCTGACTGATGCTTTGTTTGTTACATAACATCCTGACATCCTATTAAGACTGTAATTAGGAAACAAAGCCCCAGCTCATTGACAGCGGCAGACAGAAAGATGCAGCCGTTTAGCTTGCTCTTCTCGATTGAACATAGAACTTAATTCGGCCTTTCATTGCCTAATGACTAAAATTTTTATATTTTAGATGAGTCAAAAAAACAGTGGGAATTTAATTGAGATTCAAATAATTAGTTTATGCATGTACTGTGTTCCAGGTGATTTAAATATATGTCTGTCTGTCTACCTGCTTGACACGTACTTATCCATCCTTGACGTTGCTTGAGAGCTAAAACTCTACCTGAGTTTTTAATATCTAGTCTAGAGTTCTGGTCATTCAGTTATTGTAATAATAATTTTAATGATGCTTATGGATTTTGCTCTCAAGAAAATTAAAAATATTCTTCTGGTGTAGTGTGCTGTTCTCACTACATAATATTGTTTCCTTTATTTCTAATTTATACATTTTTACAAGGACATACCCACACAGATAAAATAGTCATAATCAAGAAATTTGATTTTTCCTGGGATAATTCTTTTGTTTAACTAAAGAAAAGGAGAATTATGGGAAGAATTTTGTGAATTCCATCTTTGAGTCAGGGCTTTCGTTAGGGCTTTTCAGTTTCCATTTCTCTCTTGCAAGGTTAAAAGAATTATTCTCATGTTAGCTCACAACTACTGCATTTGGTCATCCTTTCTCACTAACATAGCCGCTGATTTGTGGAACGCTGGATTTTCTATAGTAGATCGGCCTGACTCTCTCTGTACATGAATGACCAGACCGAATTGGCACCGAAGTTCCGTTACAAATCCTTCATCCATCCTTCAGGTTTGAATGGGAAATGTCAATTCAGGAAGCTCATAGTCATCAGATGTTTCAGTGGTTTGATACAGCCAGAGCATACGGAAGAGTAAGTTTCTGTGCAGATTGTTTATTGAAACCATCCATTTCTGCATCATCCTTAGGTGGGTTTTGAAAAGTTAGGTTCTTCACTAAACTTTTATCCCGTTTAATAGAATTTGGATATATTTCAAGGACTAGAGAAAGCAAACAAACACCTCTTCCCTTCAGTGTTCAAAATAGTTATTACAAAATCTTTTTTTTTTCTTACTGCATAAGACTTTTATGCTTTTTTACCTTGAATCAGTATACTTACCTCATATACAATTTTAACAAGCTTTGTTATGCTATTCTGTTATAGTCTAGATTAAAAATAGGAATTTGGGAGGAGGTGATGAGTAGTGCTAGATGGAGCAATGAAAAATGATGGGGGTAATCATTTTTGGAAGAGACGGGAGGAATTATAATAGTCTGGGGATATTTGCTGCTGCTGCTGCTAAGTCTCTTCAGTCGTGTCCGACTCTGTGTGACCCCATAGACGGCAGCCCACCAGGCTCCCCCGTCCCTGGGATTCTCTAGGCAAGAACACTGGAGTGGGTTGCCATTTCCTTCTCCAATACATGAAAGTGAAAAGTGAAAGTGAAGTCACTCAGTCATGTCCGACTCTTAGCGACCGTATGGACCGCAGCCCACCAGGCTCCTCCATCCATGGGGTTTTCCAGGCAAGAACACTGGGGATATTTAGGGGTGTGCTAAATATCTCTGAGCCAATAGTAACTTCTAAGGAGATCATAACATTATGCTGTAGTGAGAAAATTAGTGTTGGAAATTATAAGTTTATGAAAAAGGGTTATGTTTTATATACTTTGTTAAAGAAGACAAAATGTATTGGGAAAACCACCAAAACTATTAAGAATTTAACCTAATATTTAAAAAGATAAGAGCAAATGTATGTAAAGTTCACCTGTTTGGACTACCTCATTCACTGTTTTGCTGCATAATTCAGAGATCAATCCATATACTTTATTTGGGAAACATTTGTCATGCACTTATTATGGGCTTTCCTCATAGCTCAGTTGGTTAAGAATCCGCCTGCAATGCAGGAGACCCCAGTTCGATTCCTGGGTCAGAAAGATATGCTGGAAAAGGGATCGGCTACCCACTGCAGTTTTCTTGGGCTTCCCTTATGACTCAGCTGGTAAAGGATCTGCCTGCAGTGCGGGAGACCTGGGTTCAATCCCTGGATTGGGAAGATCCCCTGGAGAAGGGAAAAGGCTACCCACTCCAGTACTCTGGCCTGGAGAATTCCAGGGACTATACTATAGTCCCTGGGGTCACAAAGAGCCGGACACGACTGAGTGGGTTTCTCTTCTCTTCACGATCATGCACAGGCGGTGATGTGGGGATCTCCCCTCTCACAGGTGCCCGCTTCTTGGGCCTCGGTTTCATGTGTGTCTTTATCTGTCTGCAACCCAACCTCTTGCTTGAGTTCCAACCATTGTTTCTTAAACGGTAATGTTTAGCAATGTCCTTCTCTCTTGTGAAAACTTGAGACCTAATGTCACTTGAACACATTTGTGCAAAAAGAGGTAGAGAATAATAGTAGTACACATGGAGACAACACCTATGGGCCAGTGGGCCAGTAAAGCTCAGTGTCCCCTCAGGTGGGGAACTTGGGGCTGATCCAGGAGTGTCTTTAGGGGATAGTTTTTTTTTTTTCTTGTTGAACTGCATAAATTTTATTCTTCCTTATTAAGTGTAGGAATTAACCCATCAGTTCTGGACGAGGAGGCAGGCTTCCTAGCCTTGGTACTGTGCCCTGCCTGTTAGAAGTTGGACTGAGGCCTGCAAATGCCATCTTTTACCTGTTCAGAAAGGCTGTTGACAAAACCCACTGAAATGATGTGAAGTGATTAGCCTCCAACTAATAGAAAAAAATAAATAAATAAAAATTAAAAAAATAAAATAAAATAAAGAACTTGCTCTGCTATCTCTATTTATGAACTCTTTGGATGGGAAAAAGGACTTCCCCAGATTTAAAATCTGTAATAAAGGCATCAAGAAAAGGCTGCTCTTCGTTTCTCTAAAGTGCTACTACTCAGAGTCACTCCCGGACTTGGTTAAAGGGGATACCACCGTCTGCCTCTCAAGCCTGGAGCTTTAAAGAAAACTCAGTGCCTGACGCCTTTCTCTCTGCAGCCTGTTGATCACAACATTATGTTTTCCTCAGAACCATCTTCTCTGTGCCCTTAGTTCAGGCCAACAGCTGGAATATGTAACAGTTCTACATGCTCCCCCTTGGTTTATTGAGGCTTTCTACGGCACTGACCTAACTATTCCCTTAAAAAGGGTAGCGACGGTGTCATGCTTCCCACAGGGACCTCCGCTGACTCCCCGGTCGTCCGGGTTCTGCACCCCTCCGCGGCCTTGGTTCTGCACCCCTCCGCGGCCTTAGCTCTCTGCCTTCTCCCCTCCCGCCGCACCTTGGTCTCCGCAGTGGGCTGTGTCCCCCCTCCCCGCCCCCATCGGTGAATTTGCAGGCTCTGCTCTCATTGGCTGGCTGCTTTTAGAGTACTGAAGCCCGGGGAAGGAGAGGCCGCTGTCTCTAGTGTAGATGTAGTCAGCTCAAAATTTCTGTTCTTCTATTCCAGCAAAGTTTTCTACATAGTTAGGACATATAGATCATATTTTCACAGGGGACTGTTACTGTGAAGATCAAATAAGATCTTAACTGTAAAGTTATTGATAAACATTTTCCAAGGCATAGAGACAGTATGACAAAGTGGTTAAGAGCTTGAACTCTGGAGGCACATGGCTTGGTCTTAAATCCCTGCCCTAGCACAGAGTAAGTAGCTGTGTGGCTGTAACCTCCCTGTCAGCCCTGCTTCTTCATCCCTAAAGTGGGGGTGATTCAGTAATTGTCTCATAGGGTTGCTGCAGGAATAACCAAGTCAGCATATCTGAAACTTCAAGGGTAATGCCTAGTATGGAGTCATGTGCTATACATTTTAGCTGTGGTCATTTCTATTATCTTGGTTGCAGCTGTGTTTGTAATTCCTACAGTCTGTTTATGGGATTGTGAATTAAACTGTTCTTTTTGCAAGCATAGAGACATATACATATACACTTTTTTAAAGTTCCTGTAACTTGTCAGGGTATCAAGCCCTATTTTTAACATGTCTTCAGCATTATAAATATAAGAGGAAAAGTTGTCTTACCTACCTTATCTTGTTTTGCTTCCTAATTATAATACATAGAGAAAATAATACTGCTTTGTATTAACAGGTGAGTTGTTTGGAACAAGTTGCTTAGTGAGGGTGAAAATTTAAAATGGTGAGGATTCAGGTCAGGTATAATACATTGGTTTATGCTCAGTAAGTTTCAAATCAATGAATTTTTACATGTTGGATTTCTCTGTTTTATGAAAGAATGCCTGTGCTCTAAATGTTTAGCCTTTCAGTTCGGCTTCATTGGTACATTCTGAAGGCGTAAAGAATGGACCGTTGGTTAGTTTATTTAGTGTAGTGAAGGCATACAAATTCAAGCTAAATCTGGCTAATTTCTTCTAAAAGATAAAGATCTTTTTTACCTCCCGCAGTTAGGTGAGTAGTGCGTGACCAGACTCCTCTTCTGAGGTCACCTGATTTAACTGTGGTTGTGAAGCAGCCATACAGTGTGTCTCCATGTTCGCATTTCTGTCCCTTTATGTTTCTAGCACAGAGTAATTAAATAATTACTGTTGCTGGTCATGCCATTTTTCTCAGTGAAAAAGTCTGCAACAAATACACGAGAGTTGAAATCATTCTAGATTAAGAATGTTTATTGACAGACAAGACAGTACTTATTCCCAAGGCTTTATTTTAATCTATGACTTAAAAGAGAGATCCTGAAAAATATTCCTATAAGCATGTTAACTCCACGTGAGCCCAGTGGTTACTCTCTTATTTTTTAGATTGTTTTGCCCTGAAGACAGGCATCCCTCGGGCGGAAATTGTGAAATAGAAATGTACATAGGGGGACTGGAGCTGCAGATCTGTGTGAATAAATATAGTATCTGTGGGGAATGTCAAGCTACCTACTCTTTTTTACATTTTATTTTTTATTTTTTGATAGATGATGTTTATCACTCTCTTCGTAGCTCTCTGCCGCAGACATCATCGCACCGGTATTATGAGACTGCTGTAGCTTTCCAGTCATTGCTATTCCAGAGTGAGTTTCTGAAGCAGCAGGAGTGAGATGATTTTGCAAATTGCAATATAATACTATATATGATCTTGTCTCAACCTGTAACACACGTATCCTCACAGAAATAACATTTAATTATGGTAATATCTTTCCTGATATCAGACACAGTATGGCGCCTGTTAAGATTGTATTGTTTGTATTAGATGGAGTAAAAAGTGGTTTAAAGTTGAAGGAATAAAATCACATGCCTTGATAAACCCCTTAGATGCTATTTAGGCTGTGGAGAGCTTTTGATTTTGTTTCCTTTCTGTACTCCCCAAATAAAAACGCCAGCAATAATCTGACAGGCGAACACTGTCAAACGCTGTAACCCCATCTAGTCCCCTCCCTGCACGTTTTAATCCCTGGTGGACTCTTCTCAGCTACATGGGCTGTGAGCTTAGGGAGTTCTGCGTGTGACCCTTTCCCCAAAGTCTCCCAGCGACAGATGCAGTGACCTTATCACGCAGACAGCTCTATACAGTTTGACAGTCCAGCCATCTGGTTTATATTGATCATAATTGATTTAAAGAAACCAGCTCTCTGAAAGTTGGTCATTTAAAACGCCAAGGCTAAATTGGCCTAATGTTAATTTGAAGTTTTAAGCCATTATTCTTGAAACTTGCTTCGGACTGTTATGTAAGAAATTAAGGCCTCGTTTCTTGTCTGTGTGAGCTTTAGGGGTGAAAAAAACTCATGGCCTACCTTGGAAAATGTCAGGTTTTATGAAGAATGGTTTATACTCTACAGACTATATATGAGTATGTGCTCATAGTTTGAGTTTATGTCTCTTTTTAGATCTTGCAAGAGCTGCAAGTGTAGGTGGATTTATTTACCAGCTTTCTCAATTTGAGCTCATACTTAACCTCTCTGAGTCTCTTGAGTGTGTAAAATGGGGTGACAGCGGTACCCGTTTCATCGCATTGTTGGGAGAATTCAGTGAGGTTAACCTGCTGCGTAGCACGTAGTAGAAAGACGGCCTTCCCTCCTGATTGCTGATGCTAATTACCCGCTGCTCTTAACAGCCAGCACTTTCCCGTTCTTGAGCCTGTTTCCTCTGTGGCTTCTGGAGCCCTCCTCTCACCTTTCTCCCCAGGATCACTGACACAGTGCCTCAGCCTTTCACCTGTTTGTTTATCTGTCTGCCTGTAAATATTGGAATTTCTCTCGTAAGCGTTATCTTTTGTTTCCCTCACACTCTCCATGGATAATCTGATCACAGCCAGGACTTCGGCTACGGCTTGTTTGTATGCTAAGTGGCTTCCATGAGTTTATCTCCAGCCCAGGTCTCTCTTTTGGGATCCTCTGAAAGGCATTTCCTATCCTGCTTCCAGGGCAGATCAGGCTTTTTGTGGCCGTAAGGGCAGGTAAAGATCAATTTGGGAATGGATACCATTGATCTGAGCCAGCTCTTATTGGTTAAGTAAGAATAGGTGGAAATCCAAAGTTTAATTAAAATGTAGGAGTTTTATACTTTGTTTTTTAAGGTCTGATGTTGCATGTCACACCATAAAACAAGTAAATTTTAGTCAAGTGTTCAATTTCTACAGTTCCTGGTTATGATGATGCCTCTACAGTTTGTTTTGGAAAACCTGGTTTTCTGAATTGCTGAAATTGGGCAAGTGCAGCGGTAAGTTGTTGAAGGTGGGCGTCTTTTCAGATTTATCATGGCCTTGATTCAGTCAGCAGGTAACAGTCACACACCGCCTCAGCTTGTGTAGATGCCGTGTCGAGCCTGCCTGCTCTCTTACAGTTTATTTTTTCATAGGTTGTCACTCAGTAATTCTCTGCCACGGGCAGCATTGTGCCTTTACTGTGAAAGTGCTATAGTTTTCAGTCGTTGTAACTTTTTAGTCATTTTAATAAAGCACTAACTTTATTAAAATGGGGTTTATTAACCAGTTTTTCTTAATGTCTTAGTTTGTTTTTTTTTTAACTTGTGGGACATATACTATATGGGGAAGAGTGTATATAATGTGTATTATGGTTTAAAGAGTAATAGTAAAATGAACACTTAAGTAATCAACTTAAGCAAACAACATTATCAGTGTCCAGAAGCTCTCAGTGGAGTCGTTCTCCGTGTCTCCCTTTTCCCTCTCCCCCAGGAGATGTTTGGTTTGAAAAGCTGAGTTACTTTTCTGCATATGGGTGTGTAAGGGAAGGGCAGTGTTGCCACTGTGGCCTCCATAACTAGAGAGACCAAACTGAGTCTCTGGATCATAGCTGGGCTTCGTTTTTCCTGGAGGGTTACAGAGCTTCTTCTGGGGAAGTTAGTGCTCAAGGTCATGAGTGAGTTCTGGGAAACAAAAGGTTTACCATAATCAGAAAACCTGGCAGGGCTGTTGTGTGAGTCAGATGCCTGGCAGAAAAACGCTAACAAGAACATCTCTGTTCTTCTGTTTCTGAGTTCTGTGGTTCTGGCCACCACAGCTCTCTAGCATAGAGGGAAGTAGCAATCATAGGGTGAGAAGAAAGTCTTCAGTGGGTAAAGGCTTCAAGGTGGGATTGGGCATAGGTGGGGAATTGAGTAGGAACTTCATTCACACGTGGTTAGAATGAGCCAAAGCACAGAGTCTGGGTCAGGCTCACCTGAGCATTTTATATTCAGGTTGAAAAGGTGGTTAAAAAAAGGCAAGGGAGGGAATGGGGTTGGTGGTGATAGCACTCAGCCTGTGTATCTCATTAGTCACATTGATGAAATTGGATTAGTCCTCTCTGTCTCACACTCCTGATTCTAGGATCATTCTTCACTGTTTTCATGATTCCATTTGCTGCTTCTCTGCACTGGACCTCCTGCTTCCTGAACCTCACATTTTCCTCATTTTAGATTACTTTCTTGTTTTGGTGGAACACAGCCTCCAGTATTTTTTGAGATAAACCCGCATGGGAGATGACTTTTTTGAGATATCATTATTCTATCCTCACTTTTAGATTGAGGGACTGAGGATTCTTGATTGGAAGTAATGTTTGTCAGTGACATGAAAGTGTTGCTCCACTATATTCTCACTTCCAGCGTTGCTGTTGAGAAGTTACAAGCCATTTGGTTTCTTAATTGTTTTGATGTGTTCTCGCGGTTTTTCTTAGGCTATTTGTAAGAACTACTGTTTAAAATAATATTCCTCCCCTTAGGCTGTGCCGGATCTTCATGGCTATGCAGCCCTTTCTCTCGTTTCTGTGTGTGAGTTTCTCACTGTAGTGGCTTCTCTTGTGGAGCACTGGCTCTAGGGCTTGTGGGCGTCAGTAGTTGCCGTTCATGGACACGGTAGTTGTGTTTCTCGGGCTCTAGAGCACAGGCCTAAGAGCTGTGGCGCACTGGCTTAGTTGGGCTGCGGCATGTGGAATCTTCCGAGACCAGAGATCGAACCTAGAATCTGGCAGGCAGGTTCTTTACCACTGAGTCCCCAGTGATGCCCCGTAAGAACTACTCATTTCCCCAATGTTTTGAAATTTAACCGCGATATGCCCAGGCATAACCAGTTTTCTTCCATCTATCTGAGTGCTCGGTGGGTCCTTTAAACCCAGATACTGGTTTCCTTCAGTTCTTGAGAAGTTTCCTTGAATAATTTTGTTAATTATTTTCTCTCCATTCTTTTTTTTTTTTTTTTTTCTGTTCTTTCTTTCTGGGATTCCTGTTATTCAGATGCTGTGCCTCCTGGACTGGCCCTCTATTTCTTATCTTTTCTTTAATTTTACATTTCTTTGTCTTTTTGCTCTACTTTCTGGGAGATTTCTTCAAATTCATTCTCCAACTCTTCCTTTATTCCTGTTACCATGCTGTTAAGTTTTAAGTGTGTGTGTGTGCGTGTGTGTTTTGGTTCTTTTTATAGCATCCTGTTCTTATTGGTTAGATGCAATATTTTTTCCATATCTCTGAGAATTTTAATGATAGATTTTTTGAGTTTCCTTCTTTCTGCATAGTCTTTACATTCTAATGGTTGCTTTTCTTTATAATTGTTTTTGATTTCTGATTTCTCTGAAGTCTTTCCTTCGATGACTATTAATCCTATATATGTGATTATAATGCCGAATAGCAGGCTGGAAAGTTGATGGAAAATGCTAAGCATGTGGGTGGGACATTTTAACTTGGAGTTTTATTGCAGGATGATCTGCTTGAGCTCTTTTTTGGTCACTTTGACATTAGTATCTTTAGAGAATTCCTGTTGGACTAATTAGATTCCCTAGAGGAGATTACTTCAATCACTTACTTGGATGTTAGCTTTGGTCACTTTTTCTTCCTTTCTCTAATATGCTATTTCCAATTTTCTATATCTGGCAGATGGGAGGAAAACCTGATTAGGATTGTTTGAAATTATAACAATTAAATCCTGAGTGACAGCCTAAGGGACTGGCCTGTGCATAAAATGCTTTTAATGTGTGGACTTTTTGGCATCTATTTTGGTGACCTACAAACATATTTTTGTTTATTTTGTGTTCTTAGATGTACTCTGGAAACATGATGTGTTCATGTAACAGAATTCTAAATAGATGAAGTGTTATTGCAAATTGTTCTGCAATAATTTGTTTTTTCTTGACCATTTCAATTGATCCAGTATATGTACTTCTCTTGTTGATGATAAAATGATTTACTACTTTGTTCTCTAATCTTCCTACTAAACTAAATACTACTGGTCCATAATTATCATAATCTTTATTTTTGTTGAAGTAGAACAGTCCTTTGAACTTTCTGTAATTATAAACTACGTACAAGTTCTCAAAAATAATAGGAGATTATGTTTGAGAAATATTTCTTTTTTTTTTTTTTTGAGAAATATTTCTTACTTTTGATGTTTGGGTTCATATTTTGATTTCCTTTCGACTGACAAACATTTGGAAATTTCAAGTATTCAGCAGCCATTTTAACTAATTCTTGGTTGTTGTTTTGCCGTCCTAGACCAGAGATGTATTTTTTTATGATTTTATATGTTTTTATATAGTTGGATTTCTAGTGATAGAAAAACCTTTAATAAAAATTCCATTTATATATAAGCTCATTGTCATTTGCTTACAATGAATTAACCTATTAATGTTAAAGTCATGGTTTTATTAAGTCACTGCCATTAAAACAAAGCTATGAAATGAAAATTCAAGTGTACACAAGGATTGTTAATTGGGGGTTGCTGCTTCAGAATTTTAACATTCATTGTTTTCATAAAAAATTTTTAACAAAATGTTTCACAAGATTTAACAGTATCTAATGCATTTAAAGTCTGATTATATATGCAAAATTTTGATTCACATGCATTTTCAGGACTATATCTATATATTTTGCATGAGCTTATATATACCTATATTTTTTGACAAATGAAAGGACTTTTTGGTACAAATCATCTCCAGCTTCTGATTTTCTGAGAGACTGGACAAATTGTTTATTTGTTCTGTAACATACTTTCCTTAGCTATAAAACTGAGGTGAAGATGTTAATCCTGATTCTACCAAATCATTGCAATATTGTAAGGATTAATGAACGAATGTTTGTGAAATATTTTCTTCTTTTTAGAATTGGAATTACCTAAATAGATGATATTATCATTAATATTATGTATTATGTTCAGTACAGTGGACTAGATAATGATGCCATTGTATCAGCCAATGTTTTGGATTTCTTTTAATTAAAATTACAGGGAGATAGTGGCATGCTTGCTACAATCTTGTCCTCCTCTGCAAATGGCAAGTGAATATTAACACGAAATATTTAAATTATACATAATTACAAGGTTCTGAAGAATTTATCAGCTCTGGGGAAAAATAGGGAGTAAGAAAATATTAATTAAAATTCAGAAATTCCAGCAATTGTATTTGGAACAGTTGGATTATTTGGCTTATGGTATTCATAATATTTTAGTATATTCATTTTTTAGCCAGCAATGATTGAATCTTGTCAAACACAGTATACAGCAGTGAATAATCCACAAATGGATTAAAGAAAACAACTACATTTTATGATAGCATTAAAAAGCATTGAAAGAGATGTGCAAGACTAGTACACTGAAAACTATAAAACATTTTTTTTTCTTAAAAAACATTGTTAAAAGTAAAGAACATCTAAGTAAATGGAAAGGCATGACATGTTTATAGATCAGAAGACTTAATATTATTAAAGTGACATTATTCCCCAAACTGATCTACAGATTAAACACAATTCATATAAAAATCCCAGCTAAATCTTTCTGTCTGTTGCAGAATTCATAGGCTGATCCTAAAGTCACATAGAAATACGAAGGATCCAAAATAACCAAATAATATTGAAAAAGAAAGTAAAATTGGAGGATTTGCACTTCCCAATTTCAGACACTCCAGAGCTACAGTGATCAAAACAGTGTGGTATTGGCATAAATAAAGACATGTTGATCAATGGAGTAGAATTGAAAGTGCAGAAATAAAGCTTTACACTTAAAGTCAATTTATTTTTAACCAAAGTTCTAAGGCAACTAAATGGAGAAAAAAATAGTTTCAGGAAATTGTGCTGAGACAGGTGTATATCCACGTGTAAAGAATGTTTTGGATCCCTACCTCACACCTGTACCAAAATAACTCAGTTTTTTCCTTCTATGGCTAACACTATAAAACTCTTAGAGGAAAACAGGGGTAAATCTTGAGACATTTAGGCATTAGTTTCTTAGATGTTATACTGAAAGCATAAGAAACAAAAAAAAAAAACACTCTTGTGGACTGCTCATGGGAATGTCACTTTGGAAAATAGTTTGGCAGTTCTTCAAAATGTCAAAGATACAATTATCATCCAAGCCATCAGTTTTACTCCTAGATATGTATCCAAGAAAAATTAAAATATACATCCATTCAAAAATGTGTGCACAGGTGTTCCCAGCAGTGTTATTCATAATAACCCCAAAGTGGGATCAATCCAAATGTCCATCAGCTGATTAGTAAATAAAATGTGCTATATCCATACCCTTGAATATTACTCAGCAATAAAAAGGAAGGAAATACTTCTGCTTTCTGTAACATGAAAGAATCTTGAAAACATTATATAAGTGAAGAAGTCAGACCCAAAGAACATATTTTTTTTATCCTATCTATATAAAAGGTGCAGAACAGGCAAATCTATATACAGAGAAAGATAATAATTGCCTAGGGATAGGAGTGAGATGGGGAATGGGAATTAATTGCTCATAGAATTGAAGTTTCTCTTGGGATGATGAAATATTCTAAAATTGGATTGTCATAATGATACAACTCATAGAATTTACTAAATTCCATTAAATTATACCCTTTAAACAGCTAAAATTATGATAAATGACATATCTCAATAGAACTTTCTTAATACCCAGCTATTTCATAGTTGTAAGATGATATGAAACAGAAGTTTTCGGACTGTGCTTCATAGACCATTTTGTTTCATGGAGATGTATTTGGGACTGCCATGGGTGATAGGGAAGACAAGTGACAGGGACCTCAGGTGCCCTCAGGCTGCCTTTTGACTTCTAACAAAATACCTCTTCTTTCATTCATTATATAGATTGTAGTTACACATATGATTTTATTTGGAAAATGTACTTTACTGCTTTAAAAAATAATGTGAAGTATATGTTTAGGGCATTAACCACCATTTATAATAATTTGATTTATTCATTTATCTACTACTTATTGAGCATTGAGCACCTCTATGTGCTTTGCATAATAATGTAAGTAAATAAATAAACAAGTAAAATATATAGCATTTCAGGGAGTGATACAACTCCAGATATTTATTTTGGCTCTTTTTTCTATATAGTAAGATACTTGAGTATTAGAGTAATTTTCTTTAAAAAGTATAGATTGTATATAGTTGAAAAAAGTGAAGTAGAAATTATCCTTTTTTCCTACCTTCCTTTGGATTCAGAATTTTAAAGTACAACCCATTATCTTTTGCCTTATTAACTAAAGCCCTTTAATTTTTACTGGTTGCTCTAGGGTTTTCATGTGTATTTGATTTATATTCTGTCTTTAAATACTAACCTCCTCATGTAAAAGATAATAAACGAAAGCAATATGCTTTTGTTTTCCCCTTCCTGCCCTTTGTGCTATTACTATCACATATTTTTTACATATGTATAAACTCTACAATTATTTTTTATTTTTACTTTTAACTGATGGTTACTGTTTAAAGAAATTAAAAGAATAAGAAAAATTAAATTTAAACTTACCTATATTTACCATTGATAGTGCTTTCTATTCCTTTTTGTAGTTTCAAGCTTTTATTATGCTTGTCTTTTACCTGAAGAACTTCCTTTAGCTCTTTTTACAGTTCAAGTCTTTTGAAATCAGATTATCTCAACATTTTTTTATTCTAGTTTTGAATGGCATTTTCACTAGATTAAGAATTGCAAGCTGGCATTTTTGTTTATTTATTTCCTTAAAGAGAAGGAATTTCTTCCGTTGTCTCCTGACTTGCATTGTCTCTATGGAAAGTCAGGAATAGCTCTTAATCTATTTTCTCTTTTCCTCTGAATACTTTGTAAGTTTGTCACTAGTTTTCAGATGTGTAATTATTATGTGCCTTGGTATGTTTTCTTGGTTTTATTCTGTTTGAGGTTTATAGGCCTTTTGGATATGTGGATGTATGTTCTTAACTAATTTATCAAATTTAAACACTTCACTTTCTTCCAAGACTGCAATGACATCTAAAACATATTGCTTGATGATTTTCCTGATTACTGTGACTATTTATTTCATTGACTCTTTTTCTCCCCATGCTTCAGTCTGTACAGTTTCTAATATCCTATATTCAAATCTATTGTTCTGTTCTTCTCCTAAGTTTATGTGATTTTTAAGCACATTCAGTCACTTTTTCATTTTGGGCGTGTATTTTTCAACTCTAGATTTTTTCCCCTATATTTTCATCAAAATTCATTGTTTATTTTCTTTTAAATTTCCACTTGAAGTTTTTGCCTATTAAGTCTATCATTTCTGTTATTGCTGCATCTGCTTATATTGCTTGATTTTTCTTCTGGTTAAGTTACATTTTCCTTTAAAAGCATTTATTGTTTTCTTTTTTTCTGGTGGACAGCTAAATTACGTGTGTGTCAGCTTGATCTCTTCAAGTCTGTCTTTTGAGTTTTGATTGGTGAGTGAAAAGTGGTCCTTCCTGTAGCAGTGTTTTAGCCCTCACTCTAATTCATGGTCTTCAACTCAACTTTTACCTCTGGTGTTTAAGGAAGTTTGAGTGGGACTCTGATGTCATCTGACCCTGTATGCACCCCAGTAACTACCCAGCTTATTCCTCTCCAGTTCATTTTTTTTTTTTTGCCTTGTCTCTTCTAATCTCTCCCTACACATGTACAGCTTTTTTTCAGGCGAAGAATCAAAGGGATTGTATGCTTATTTTTGGACTTCTTTCCCTGTAAAACCCCTCCTTTGTTAGTGTTCTCCACAAACTCCTCTCATCTCTGCCCCCCCAGCTGACAAGTCCAGCTGCTTGGGCTCCCATCCCTCATAACATGGTCCAGTAAAGGTCTCCAGGCAGAAATTCACGGCGGCTGTAGGGCTCACCTCATTTGTCTCCTTTTTCTTGGCCGTCATAGTCTAGTGACAGAAAACAGTTATTTCTCATATTTTGTTCATACTTCTCATATTTTGTCTTCTAGTTTCTTTACCCCAGGAATCCTGGTCCAATGCTAGGTATTTCACAGTATCTAGCAGTCCCTTTATTATTTGTCTTGCTAATATTTTGTCAACTTGATTAGTGCTGAGACTTTCTCCTGTCTGTCATGTATCACTGTGTCTGGAACAAAGCCTAAGACATATTAAGTGGTTAGTAAATGTTTGCTGAATGTGTTATTGAATAGATGACCTCTCCCTTTCTCCCATATGTTCTGTATCCCCTACTGGGTGGACGTCCTCCAGTTAGTGTTACACATGCTTCTGTCTCCCCTTGTCTTAAACGGCCATTTCTGGACCTGCTGTCATAATTCTCAACCTGTTTCATTCTTGCTTTCACCTAGTCTTTCTCCAGCAGTAGCATTTGTCAGGGTTACTCCTGGCTCCCCTGTTACTTAAGTGAGCAGACTGTCTCTCTACTTATCTTATTTAATTTCTGGTGGCACTTGACACTTCCTGAAATTCCCCACCCCTGCCCCATCTTTTTCTTTCCTTTTTTTTTTTTTATAATCACAATTTCCTACTTTTCTTCTTCCCTTTTGGGCTATCCTTTTCTTTCCTGATTTCCTTCTGTCTTACCAGATATAAAATGCTGTCAATTATTGGAGCATTGTCTGTGGCCTTTGTCTTTTCTGATTATGCACACGCCTCCTTGGCAATCTCGAATACTTCTGTAACTTGAATTAGCATCCACAAACTGGTGTTTTCCATATATTTTTTTCTGGCCACACTTTTTCCTGAGCTTTAGATTCATGTAGGGAGCTGACTCTTGTCTTCCCTGTCCATCAGACTGTCAAACTCAGTATACTTCAAATTGACCAAACTGATCATTACTCTTGGCTCTCTGACATTATCATTCTTGAGACTGCAACTTAGACATCTAATTCCAAGAATCCTTTCCTAATTCTCCAATGATTTTTGTACTTTTTTGTCTCAGCACATAGAACCTTTGTATGGAAATTGCCTTATATTGCATTGGCCTTGCCCCAGAGTTGGTTGTTTCCCAAATTAGGTTGTAGGTAAGTTCTTTGATGGCAGGAACTAAAATCTATAAGTAGGTATTTAGTAAGTATATGTTCAGTGAACAAATGAAGAAATAAGATTTACAGGAAATGATTATTTCTTTTATTGAATGTGACATGTAGTGTTTTTCTTTTGCTCCTAAAGTTACTTCCCTCATAGCTCAGTAAAGAATCTGCCGGCAGGGCAGGAGACCTGGGTTTGATTCCTGGGTGGGGAAGATCCCCTGGAGAAGGAAATGGCAACCCACTCCAGTATTCTTGCCTGGGAAATCCCACGGACAGGCGAGCCTGGCGGGCTACAGTCCATGGGGTTGCAAGAGTCGGACACGACTTAGCGACTTACCACCGCTGCTTAGAGAATAAACACATTTTAAAGTGCAGTAAATCGAGTGTTCTGGTAACAGCTGTGGGAGTGACGGCAGGCAGAGCGCGCAGCAGTGATGGACTTAGCATTTTATGAGAGGCTAAGGGGTGAGGTCTGTGTGCGTACACGTGTGTGTGTGCATGCCTGTGGGGTAATGTGCACACATATGTACACAGCCCATCCTAAAGGAACAGGCAGAATATGAAGTGAGATGAAGTTGCGTTAGATAATGGCATTGTGCCCGGTGACTTGACCGCCCGAGGTGCCAGCACTGGCACGCATACTTGGGGAGGGGCTCTCAGGCCTTCCTAATGGTAGTGCATTCCTAATATTGGTGATGCGCGCTTCTCAGGCCGACCCTGAAGACAGAGGTACTTGGGCTTGAAACCCAGCCCTGCCAAGATGTGACCTAAGGCATGTATTCACCTTTTCATGTTCCAGTTTTCTCATGTGTAAAAATGGAAACGATCTGTAAGGCACTTAAGGGTGCCTGGCACATAATCATTGCTATTGAAGGGTTTGTTAAGTAAATGCTTAAAACTGCAATATTAGGGGTTATTCTGTCATCTCTGTTTTACAGATCCAAAACTGTGGGCCAGGCAGCTGAGTGTCCCAAGGGTTCCTCGGGGAACAGAGCTGACCTTTCTCCAGGTTCTTTTCCCTACACCACGCCTGCATCTTCATGCACCACCTGACCTTCTATTTCACAGCGTGGTCAGGCCCCCACAGCAGCCGCCACTCAGGGCAGGCGTTCTCTCCCATTGGCCCTGGGTGGGATTTCGGGAAGAAAAGGAGCAGGACAGGCAGAGAGGGAGGAGCCCCCAGACACGTGGGGAGTGAGCACGTGGGGTCTAAACCTTAGAGCAGAGTGAATGAGTAGAATGAGATCAGTGGTTCTGAGCTCAGGCTGCCCGTGAGGATCAGGACCCTCAGTGCCTGTGAGAGCTCCCAGCGTGGCCCTGAGGTGCAGCTGGGGTTGGGCAGACCCACTGATGCAGACTGGGTGGCGCTCAGTTACGGCTGGTGCCTCCAGGTCTTTCAGGAGACAGCCTGAGCAGCAGTGGGTCTCACGGCGTTTTCGCTGTGCTTGGACCTGGGCATTTTTTTTTGTTTGTTTTCTTTTCACTGCAACTTGAGTTTCACTCTGTGCACCACTGTGCGCTCCTGGTCCTGAGGCAGGTGTGTGAGGTGGGGAGGCAGCTAGAGTGTCAAGGAGCATAACGTTTCACGGGGGAGCAGTCTGGGTGCCCAACGTGTCAGGGATTGGCACAGTAGGTTCTGTTCCACCCTAGGTGTCACCGTAGGCTGCTTGAAATGTTCACTTCACCTGTGTTTGCTGGCCATGCAGTGTTTGGTTGTTTATGTCCTGTGACTGTATTTCAACTGGGTGCTGATATTCTGATCCTTTGCTTAAAAAAGAATTAAGATGGTAGATGGACAATGAAGTGAAAAATTGAAGGATCATCAGTGGCTAGCTTTGGAGAAGGATTGTCTTTATCTTTCTTGCCAGACATTCTTTTTGGATATTCCAGGGCATGTTTTTCTCCACAATGAGTATAGTTTCTTGATGTCTGATAATAATGACCTTTGGCAGTATGGACATCAAGTATCACTGGTGTTAAAAGAGAGAAGTGAACATTTAAAATTTATTTTTAGGTGGATTGTCATTGGTAGCACTCTTTTCACTCAGCACACATTTATTTAATAGGTACTATGTGCTGAGGTGTACTGTGTCACCACCTCAAATACACCTGGGAATATGGGCCTCCCAGGTGGTGCTCGTTGTATAGAACCTGCCTGCCATTGCAAAAGACATAGCGAGTTTCACCCCTGGGCTGGGAAGATCCCCTGGAGAAGGGCATGGCAACCCGCTCCAGTATTCTTGCCTGGAGAGTCCCACGGACAGAGGGCCTGGAGGGCTGCAGTCCATACGGTCACGAAGAGTCGGACACGACTGGAGCGACACAGCACACACCCATGCACGCGCCAGTTAAACTCTAGATGCTTGGGAAACATCAGCGAGCAAGTGGGCAAAGACCCCGCTCTCACTGAGCTTTATTAGTGACGGTATTCACTGGGGACCAAGAGTAAGTAAGAGACACGTGCTGCACGCTGCTTGCTGTGAGGAATAGAAAGAGCAGATATGAGCGATGGCGTTGAGCGGCCTGCAGTTGTAAATAGAGTGGTTGAGGGAGGGCTCCATGGAGATGGTGACATTCGAGCAAAGACTGGAGAGAACTGAGGGAATGAATAGTGCAGTTGTGTTAGGAAGGAATGTTCTAATGAGTGCAAACACCACATGGGGTGCAGGCTAGAGGTACCTTCCGCAGATTTCTGTGAGCAACTAGAAGGCAGTGGGCTGCAGATGACAGAGGTCAGTAGAAGAAAAGTAAGCTAGAGATCACAGGGGCATGGACGTCCATGTCTTTGCAAGGATTTTGGTTTTGACTTTGTGTCAGATGGGAAGCCATCAGCATCAGAAGAGACCGGATCCAGCAGAAAAGGACTGGCGGTGAGGAAGAGCATGGGGATGAGAGTGAAAGCGGGGAGCCGGGCCTGGGGCTGTTGCAGGAAGACAGGCAGAGGGGGGTTGGATTGGTGTGTCGGGGTGCTAGGAGGTAGAGCCAGCGGGATTCCACGGTGAACGCGTTGACTGAGATGAGGGGCCAAGGATGATCCCTACCCTGCTTCTTCTCTCTTGGCGTTCACTGCAGGCTGCATCCGGTCATTTAATAAGGTGATGCTGAGTTTTATTTCTTCCACGTTTGGGCATTTTTAAAACACTTTGCTACATTCTGAAAGCTGTGTTTGGAGTATATGTCATCTTCTATGTGTTTACATGGAAATTTATTCTCATCATTCTCATTATTATTCTCCAAGTGGTAATATCTTTACCTATTTATCTGCTCTGAGATTTTGTGTTTGATTTCAGGGCTAAAGTTTTTAAATGAAACATGTAAATCCATGGCTGATTCATGTCAATGTATGACAAAAACCACTACAATATTGTAAAGTAATTAGCCTCCAACTAATAAAAATAAATGAAAAACAAAACAAAAAAACTCTAGTTGAAAAAATACCTTCACTTCTTTGATGTTTAAATTATTTAAAGTTCAATAAGTGGATTATTTGGGTCATTTTACTTACATTAGTGCTTTACATTAAAATTTTCCTGTTAAATGAATATGTAATTAATGAGTAAAATTTGCTAATCAAATTGCCAGGCTCTGTTAAATGCCTGTTGAAATGTTTATTTAGCAGTTATTCCTGTCTCCTTAATATTGTGGAATTCCTTCTAATCCAGGGTTTTCCTGGTAATTGTGAAAAGTGGCAGCATTTCACAATTATTTTTTAAAATGTCTTATGCTAAAAAGGTAGAAAATTATAAAGCATAAAAAATTTAAAGAAGCAAAAGATAAAAATAGAAAATCAACCATAATTTTACCATTCTGAGTCAACCATTCCTAATGTTATTATTTTCTTTTTATTTATATGCTTACTTGTATGAATATGCTTACTTGTATGTTGAGATTTGGGGTAAATGTAATTTTGTGACTTTTTCCACACTTAACATCACAATAAAAGCTTCTTTTCCTCTTTTGTTGAAAATGCATCATGTCATTGTAAGAAGTGTGTGATTGTAATGAGATTTAACATTCACCTATTCTTAGAGATTTTGGTTATCTTCACCTTTTTAAAGTTATAAATAGTATTTATATGTATGCACAATTAAAATAACTGTGCATGAAAACCTTTCCTGTATTTTAGATTATTTTCTTAGTGTACACTCTCAGAAATAAAGTGACTGATTTGGAGAAAAGAAACATTTTTGAGGGTCTTTATGCACATTATGAGGTTGTTTTCCAAAAATTTTACTAATAAAAATGATGCAGTCAATATTGAGCTGTTTTATTTCTAATTCTTCTGATGTTTTATCTCATTGTGTATGTGTTAGTTGCCCAGTCATGTCTGACTCTTTGCGACCTCATGGGGTGTAGCCCACCAGGCTCCTCTGTCCATGGAGTTCTCCAGGCAAGAATGCTGGAGTGGGTAGCCACTCTTTTCTCCAGGGAATCTTCCTGACCCAGGAATTGAGCCTGGGTTTCCTGCATTGCAGACAGATTCTTTACCATCTGAGCCTGTTAGATCCTCTTAAAATTCCTGTGTGGGGGTACCTGTGATGACCCTGTTTTACCCCTGGAGAAAAGGAAGCCCAGAGAGATGGTGGAAACAGTCAGGATTCAAGCCCAGGTGGCCGGTCTTCTCCTGAGCCCTTGCTTTTGCACCCGTTTGCTGTGCTGCTTTGCAGGAAAACACTGCATTGGTTTTCAGTCCCAGATAACTACTATTTTAAAGTTTCTGTTTTAAAAATCTCCATAATTTTATAGTAGAGACATGGTTTCATGTTTTGGTTTACTTGGAAAAATTAATGAAAAATTATTCACATGTATATTATCCATTTGTAAATCTTGTTTTTTCATGACCGTAAATTGTTATTAACTTGCTATGAAACAGCCTATCCATATTGTGTCATATTTGTTACAAATATTTTGTCTAGGTTTGTGATTTGCATTTTAATTTTAAGTTGGGTTTAATTTTTAAGCTGACTTCCCTGGTGGCTCAGACGGTAAAGCGTCTGCTTTACCCTGCAATGTGGGAGACCCGGGTTCGATCCCTGGGTTGGGAAGATTCCCTGGAGAAGGAAATGGCAACCCACTCCAGTACTCTTGCCTGGAGAATTCCAAGGACAGAGGAGCCTGCTAGGCTACAGTCCATGGGGTCACAAAGAGTTGGACACAACTGAGCGACTTCTCTTTCTTTCTTTGATTGCAGGTTTTCAGTTTTAAAAAAGTATGGTCTGAGAAGATAAATTTGTTTCTTTTATGGTTTCTTCTATTTCTTTGAACCATAGAAACATCATCCAGAAAGTTGATAAATATTTACATATACGTTTTCCCCCTAATTATGGGATTTTGTTTGGAATTGTGTTCACCTTGTAAATCAATTTGAGACTAACTGACATTTAAAAAACAGCCTTCCTGTAGATAGCAACTCTCTCTATTCAAATCTTTGTCATGTTTAGTGTCTCTTAATGAAGACTTAATACTCATGTGGCTGAAACATGAAATTATGGTGTACAATATAAATAGTGATATTTTAGGAACAAGGAAAGAGCAGAAGGACAAGATATGTTATAAACCTTATAAAATAGGTTTCAGAGCAAATGTCTACAGACTTACTGTCTGGAGTTTGCATGTTTTTCCAAGTGTGATTTTTTTTCTTTCATTTTATAAGTTGAATATGCTACATGAACATCTGTTGTTTTCTGGGCATGTTTTTCTTTATGTGTCAATGTGTATTTTCTGTTAATGAAACAAGGAAAAAAATATGTGGTTACAACTCACAAATATATTTATAGAAAATTTACTTATCAGATAGATTAGCTTTGGTTGCTTTCAACAGAAAATCCACATGGCTTGAACAAGAGAGAGATTAATTTTCTCTTACATTAAGAGAGGTAGGCAGTCCAGGGCTGGTGTGGTAGGTCCACAGTGATTAGGACTCAGGCTCCATGTGACTCATCACCCTCATGGATAGCATGTCATGCTAGATGGATGCTCTCATCCAACTATCATGCATTTTAGCTTGTAGGAAGGAGGAGAGCCAAGGAACACAGAGCAAATGGTATATACCCAGCTTTCTTATTAGGGAGGTGTCTACTTGCACACTTTCTCACCGGCTGAACATTAGGGATGTGAACAAGATACAGTATTTTGTGCCCGGCTAAAAATCAGGAGTTCTTATTACTAAAGAGGAATTGGAGAATAGATATTGGGATAGATAAGTAGCCATCTCTGCTCCGCTTTACTTAATATTCTCTTTTTACAGACAAACAAAAAGCATTTATTTTATGTGTAATAAGAGCAAAGGGAACATTTCTGATACTAATTAGAAAAAGAATCCCTTCGGCCATTTTCACCAGTGAATGTAAAGATTCAGGATGAGACATTGTCAGGCTTGGAAGTTTCCTTGAACCATGTTGTTCCTTTGACATCTGTCTGTGTGTCTGTGGGCTCAGGAGGCAGATGAGAGAACGGAGAGACTGGATTGGCCAGGAGAAGACTAGACCTGAAGGTGTCATAACTTCTTATTCTGCTGTGTTGTTGAATAATCTTGGGAAGTTCAGCATGTCTTGGACTGAGAGCGGACTCTTAACTCTTGGGACCATCCTGAGAAATAGTCCGTTAAGAGGAAAGGCTTCTGCATTTTAGGAAAAGAAGAAAATTTGTTAGTTTTTGTTGTGTCTAAGAAGGAGAGGTAGCCTAATCAGCAAAATTCTGGAGGGCAAAAATTGCATCCTTATGAGTTGTTCAGCACAGGTTCATGTGCATAAGGCCCACATTACCAATTACTTTAAGTTACAAATGCATTGTTAAGAAATCCCAATAGCATAGTCTCAAAGCTATAAATCATTGTATTTTGATCAATTTTTGAAGACAAACAAAACTAATGAAAAGTCTTACCAACAAGGACCTACTGTATAGCACAGGGGACTCTGCTCAGTATTATGTAACAACGTAAATGGGAAAAGAATTTGGCAAAGAATAGATCCATGTACTTGTATAACTGAACTACTTGCTATACACCTGAAACTATCACATTATTAATCAACTTAAATGGCAACCCACTCCAGTACTCTTGCCTGGAAAATCCCATGAACGGAGGAGCCTGGGAGGCTGCAGTCCATGGGGTCGATAAGAGTCGGACACGACTGAGCAACTTTGCTTTCACTTTCTATACTCCAATATGAAATAAAAAGTTAAAAAGTCTTCACTATGTATAAGAGACTTAGCTTTTTGACTTTTGGAAATATTCTTGTAGTATAATTAGAAGGGCTTTCTGCATATGTAATTATTTCATTACTAGTTGTTATTTTATGCTTATAACTCATCAGAAGAGAAATAGTTAAAATATTAAGTCTTCAGTGCACTAAGTTAGAAGAGTGTAAGGAAATTTTAGAACTCTCCTTTGTTCTTACCCTTTAACTCAATATTTTCTTGTTTTTGGTCCACTTTCAAAATAGGCATGTGTGTGTATAGTGCTTAATATATGTATATCTACAAACTCCACCCCCTATATATAAATATATATGCAAACACCTATATGATATATATGTACCTACATACTATATTTATGTAAATTATATATGTACATATTGTGTTTATTGTAAGTCACATGTTTATATATAATGTTTGTACATACACGTACCTATATATAATTACTGTCACGCTCAAAGACACACAGACACACATACTACCTATGTCAAGCCATCCTCCAGGATGATTCTATATCCTTTTAGCCAAAACTGACTTTGATACATGGAATTTATTTGCCACAGGCTAATAATTGAAAGTATAATAAGACATTTTAAAGTATTTTACTTTAAAGGACTGTTATATATTTTAAGAAATAAAGACATAGTTGTCAAACCATTTATGAAAACATGCTCCTGATTTCTAAATGAAGTATTTTTAGAGCCTCCATGACCTCTTAAAGAAGTAGTGTACTACTCAAAATACTTTTGCAAAATGTTCTGAAGATATATTAATCACGGAGTAATAGCCTTTCAAGTGAATCATTGTAGGTTTGTATAAATGATAATTTTGGAAAGTTCATGGAAGACTTTTGTGAAAATCTCTGATTATCTTCTAACAGTTAACAATTTGAAATATATCCAGTATTATACGTTTTTACTTTAAAAGAAATTGATACAAAATCATACAAAGAAAAGCATCACTTTCTTAAGAATCCATTAACTGTAATAGACTTCATTACCTATAATTTGGGGACATGGGAAAACTGCTCACTTACAGAGCTATGAAATGCCATGTTGGGTCAGATCAGCCTGCTAGGAACTCTCTGATGCTGGCAACCAGAGACTGGTTTTTGGTATGTTTGTCTTGGATTATGTCCTGTCAGAGGATTAGGGTTATAAGCAAACAGCCGTGGTTTTTCTCTGTGACCTGTATTGTGTATACCATTCATAAATGTATGAAAACTCTTATTGAACCTACTTACATTTTTAGTCTGAACCATTTCTGGAAGAAACTTATTCCTGAGCAATTGTTTCTGAAAGAATTGCTCTGATGGTCAGGAAATTACAACTTTCAGGTTTATGAGTGTGCCCCGTAATTCAAGCATGTCCATCTTTACATGAAAACTTCAGTTATCCCCAATTTACTCTTCTATTTTGTAGCGCGCTAATGTTTTTGGTCTATCTTTATGTGGGTTTCTTATGTCCTCTTTATTATTTTAGCTTATTTTTGTTTTATTTGCTGCCTCTCCTCTTGGATTGTACCCATGTGAATTCAGTACAGTGTCAGAGGCAGAAATACATCATGGTTCCACAAAAGAGGAAGTCAAGTCATGTTCCATTTCAAATGCCCTTCCTGATGATACTTGTCACTTTTACATGCTTTCTGCAGGAGGTTATTGAGCCTGTTTCATTAGGAAATGCCCCAGGACAGCTTAGGGAGCCACGAATATGTCACCATACATGATTCATAGCTCAGAGCCTGTCATCTCTGGAGCAGGCTGAGTTATTATCTGGAGTGTGTTACCTGCAGGTTGTCCATGTTGATACCCACCGCTCTTCTGATAAAGCGCTTAGCTTTTTCATGTTGCATGATCTATTAGCCTGTAACTTTATTACCACCCAGTGCTTTCTCTTGCTAGCTCATCCAGAGAATTTCTTGTGCATCTCTTCTCCTAGGTCATCATCAAATAAGACCATTTTTCTAGTGGCTGACACTGCAGTTGAAATTGCTCTTTCCAGAAAACAAGTTTCTTGTTACTGTGCTACCTTTACCCAATGACTATTTTTTTCTTAATGGTGAACTCATTTCGTATTTCATTGGTCTGTTTTAGTGCCTTCACTCTTTTTGGTGCAGAAGCCTACCTGGGTATTTAGAGAGCCAAATTAAAGTTACAGTTTTAGGCCCTTTCTTGTCAAGACATAATTAATCTTTCAAAATATTTTAGTGAGGTATTTATGCTTATAGTATTGTTTTTGCCTAGATGTTTGTAAGTTGACCTAATGTTGATATAAGGAAGAGAATACATAATTTTTAGGTGAATAACTTATTTTGTACTATCCTTTTCGGAAAAGAGAATAGTAATACATATGAAGAATTCTTAAAGTGTGAGCCTTTCTACCCAATAATTATACTTCTCAGAATTTATTGTAGGAAATAATAACAATAATAGCTAACATCTCTGTACCACTTGCTGTGTTTTAGATGCTGTTTTAAAGCATTTTACATGTATTAACTAACTCATCATAACCCCATGAGATAGATCCTGGTGTATCCATTTTTTTAGACTAAAAAATTGAGGAACCAAAAGGTAAATAACTTGTCCAGTATCACTTATCTAGTGAATGGTGAAGCCAGGATGTTATTTTGCCTCTATTAGTCTCAGAGATATGCAGTAAAATATGTGTAATAGATGAAAAAATTTGAATACACTTATATTTCCACAAATAGAGGTTATTATTGAATAAGAAGAAAATCATACAATAGAATTCTCTGAGATTAAAAAAATTCAAGTTGTAGAAAATGCCTTCCATTATGCTAAACCTTAAAAAAGTATGAGACTATTTTTATAAAAAATAGAAAAAGTAATACACATAAATTTGAATACAGATATTACATAAATAAACTACAAAATCATCTAACAGAATATTAACAGTATTGACTACCCCTGGATGTTGGGATTATGGTTGATTTTATTTGTGCATGTATTTTTTCTGTTTCCTAAGTTTTTTTCCATTGCAGACGTTGTTCTACGTTTGGAAAGAAAGGTTGTTCTTGACGTGAGTGGTAAAAAGTCTGCCTGCAATGCAGGAGATGGAAGAGACACATCTTACACGTCTTCAGTCTCTGGGTCGGGAAGATCCCCTGGAGAAGGAAATGGCAACCCACTCCAGTATTCTTGCCTGAAGAATCCCATGGACGGAGGAGCCTGGTGGGCTGTGGTCCATGGGGTTGCAAAGAGTTGGACACAACTGAACTATTGAGCCATAAAATTAAAGAAAGATTTTTTTCAATAACTAGATTCAAAGTCATTACCTTTGTACCAGTTAAGTAAATAAAAATGCGAAGTGTCATGTTATCAGAATCTTCTCCAGAGCCGTTCCTGTGGTGGTCACACTCACACCCTCCCTGTATTGGCACAGTGATCTTGTAAATAACATGCTGTCCGCATTTGACCGACAAGTTCATAGTTTCACTGTCTTTTCCTCTAGGGCTTCTGGGTGAAGCTGTGTGGTTCCATTGGTTTATCTACATCTATCTCTAGTCTGTGTGTTAAGAACATCAGGTGCAGTTATCTGCTTGCTCTGTTGAGCCTTTGGATGGTTATCTTGTTAGTACAGCATTTATAATAATGAAGCTGTGTGAATAGCCTCTCTGTAGGCTATTTAACTTTACTGTGTTTTGTGTTACAGTCTGTTCTCCTAATCTTGTCAAAGAAAACTCCTTGGATCATAAGATGTTTTGCCTGAGTGTTTGGGAATTTTTATATAAACATCTCAGTTTATTTCAAAAGCAATTGAAGCAAATGGCCTTGTCATATACTATAATTCTAATATATTTAACCCAATTATTTTAAAATCCAGTTTGTTTGGGAATCTCCAAGTTTTCCTTAATAAAAACTGGAACATGGTCTGCTCTTCATTATCTCTGTGCAAGTGGGCACGTTTATTTAACCAACTTACCAGCATTTAGCTTCTGTTTGGATATAGCTTGTCTCTGAGTTTTCCTTTCGGCCTGTGTACCTCCTTGTCTGACCTTCCACTGTCGTATTTGTGAGCAGATTAATTTCTTATTGCTACCATAGTAGATTACTACACATTTAGCAACTTGAAACAATGCTCATTTATTCCATCACAGTTCTGTAGATCAGAAGTCTGAGCATATCGTGGTTGGACTTGCTTTTCTGCTAGAGTCTCACAAGATCAGAATCAAGGTGACAGTGGATTTCTGTTTCTTCCTGGATGCTCTGAGGGTGAACTGGCCTCCAGGCTCATTTGAGTGTTGTCTGAAATTAATTCCTTGCAGTTGTGGGACTGAAGCCCCTGTTTGCTTGCTGGCTGTCCTCCAGCGGCTGAGCTCTCCCCTCAGAGGCCACCCACATTCCTTCTGTTTTGCATGAGCTTGATTCTTCTTCAAGGTGACGTCCCACTTCCCTCCTGTGGCCCCCTCTGCTGTCGGAGTGCCACCCAGATAACCCAGGATGATCTTCCTTCTCCATCTGCAGAGTCCCTGTTGCCTCGTGAAGTAACACAGTCAGAGGTGCTCAGGGGCCCGGGTGCTGATGTGTTCATCACAGAGCCTGTTTGTTCTCACACCCCTTCTCCGTGGTGACCATGGTGTCACTCACAGGAAGTAGTGAGCACCCAGAAAACCAGGGACGGAATCTTCACACATGAGTCTGTAAAAACTAGTTGAGGACTTGTGATAAATCTACTATTGGTATTTGAGGATTTTAAAGGAAAGTAAATTCAGTGAAGATGGAAAATAAGGAAGGCTGTAGAGAGTAGGAAGTTCCTGGGTGCACCCCTTAAGACTGTATTGAATTTTCATATTCTAAGCATTGAGGGGTTGTAGAAGGTGGGAAGAACTTGATCAATGTGAACAAATACAGTGTAGGACTGGACATGGTTCACATATGTGACAGCAGAGAGGCTACACTGACTAGGTTAAGAATAGTTAATGATATGTACAAATTGTAGAAAGCTTGGAGAGTCATGCAGTGGGATTTAGGTATGATTTTTTAAAATGGGAAGCCACTTCGTTTTGAGTGAGAGTAGTATAAGGAAATGAGTTTCTTAAAGATTAGTCCGGCAGCAGTGTGCAGGATGGACCGAAGGTGGAGAAGGTGGAGCTTGGACCAGTGGGGCCCAGGGTCTGGACCATCGTCATCAAGCACCCTGCACGCTGAGCACAGTCTAAATACTGGCATCATAAGACTTTATGATTTTAAAGCATACGCTTTAAGAGGTGACTTCATTAATTCCTTCATTAACGATGAGATCTTTTGGTTTTATTGTATGCAGTAAATCTTCCCCTCTCTCTGGCAGCTTTGATGTCAGTAAGAGTGATAAACTTTTCTCCTGTATCAGACTTACAGTGCTTCACACACTTTTCTGATAACTATCTTCAGAATGCATTCAGGATAGAAAGAATTGCTTTTTCTGTTTGAATATGAAGAGGTGAAATGCAGAAATCTGAGGTTATTTTATCAAGATCATTCAGCATGTCAGTGTCATAAGTAGAAGCAAAATTCTGGGCTTTAATTCTGATCCATACCCTGTCCTTGCAGCTATTCTTGGAGATAAGTTGAGAGAATCTTCAGATACACAGTTTGAGCTAACCTGAATAATTTTCCTGCTAAATAAATATATGTATTCATTTACTAGTTTGTAAGGAGATGACTTATCTATGAGGCATATGTTAAATACTTTGGAGCTACCTGCATGCAGAGACTTGATCATCTTGGTGCTTCAGGGCTTGTTATGGGGCCTGGCTTATAGAATGAGCCCTGAGATGCTTATTAAATTGATGATTGATGATTGGGATCACCGTGGCTCACCTTTGAAAAGCTGCTTACTTCTTTTCTTCCAAAGTTCAAGAGGCCTGAAGGTCAGTGGACAACCTGGCAAGAGTCTCACCCAGAGTGCTTGATTTGTGAAGCTCCAGCTGTTAGGCTCACAGCACCCTTTGAAAAACACAGTCTTATTTTAAAATAATTTCCATGTTAATCCCTTTGGTGGAGACGGAATTCACAAGTATTCACATCAGAGTGTGAGTAGCCTTTTCTAAGGAGATCTGATTAGTTTGTTAAATTCAGACTAGCATTTGGACATGACTTCAGTAAAGGTTACAGGCACTGTTTGGCTCTAAAAGTTCATTTCAAAGTAAGAGGTCCCTAAGGGCTAGTTTGACTTATTTAATTATACCATATAGGACTTGGGTAATAGTTTTATAAAAACCCTCTTCAAGGCAAATTTGTAATTTAATACAAAGTGGTAAATTGGTATACCTTTAACATTTGTATCATGAGACAGATGATATAGATCAGGATTAAATAAAGGGAAAAATTAGGTATCACATTTGAATTAGAAATGACAATATTGGTATATTGCTGAGAAAACTTGGAGTGAAATCACCTGAAAAACACTAAGTGCAATTGACCTGAATGATGTAATTGTTAAAGAGCCACCAAATTTTGCAGAAGCATTTGTAAGTCATAAAAGAAACAGCTTTTTCCCTTCTCCATTTACAGTTACTACTGTGCTAGGCACTGGATCCGAGATGAGGCCTGTGCCATCCCAGGGCTTCTTGTCTCGTGGGGAATGAGCCACAGACTCAGGCATGTGTGTCTGTGGGTGCAGAGCGAGCGTGCAGTGAGTACTCAGAGCACGGGGGGTAGCACCAAGCATTGGATTAGTGAATGAATGTGACCCTTCTGCCAAGCGTGTCTGCCTGGTGAAGGGCTGCCAGGCGCTTGAAGTTTAGCACAGTCCCGCAAGCATCCTTTACCTTGGACCCTTTACCTCCTCTCTGCAGTGTGTGCTTCTCACAGCATTTATGATACCCCAGCGGGTAGAGCCATCAGAATGAATGCAGCATGGGGAGCCTGGGGGGCCCAGTTTCCCAGAGCAGGAGGAAAATCTGTAACTGTCAGAAATAAGAATGATCAAATATTAAGTAAGCTGTGACAGTTGTTAACAACCAGTCACCTTTTGATTTGCAGCAACGCAAAACTCTTTTTCTTCTCATCAAGCTAGAAAACAGAAACAAAGGAAAATTCGAATCCTTCCAACAACACAGAAGACTACACATGGACATCACCAGAGGGTCAATACCGAAATCAGATTGATTATATTCTTTGTAGCCAAAGATGGAGAAGCTCTATACCCTTAGGAAAAACAAGACTGGGAGCTGACTGTGGCTCAGATCATGAACTCCTTATTGTCAAATTCAGACTTAAGTTGAAGAAAGTAGGGAAAACCACTAGACTATTCAGGTATATGGCCTAAATCAAATCCCTTGCAATTAAACAGTAGAAGTGAGAAATAGATTCAAGGGGTTAGATGTGATAGAGTGTCTGATGAACTATGCACGGAGGTTTGTGACACTGGACAGGAGACAGGGATCAAGACCATCCCCAGGAAAAAGAAAGGCAAAAAAGCAAAATGACTGTCTGAGGAGACCTTACAAAGAGCTGTGAAAAGAAGAGAAGTGAAAAGCAAAGGAGAAAAGGAAAAATATACCCATTTGAATGCAGAGTTCCAAAGAAAAACAAGGAGAGATAAGAAAGCCTCCCTCAGCGATCAATGCAAAGAAATAGAGGAAAACAATAGAATGGGAAAGACTAGAGATCTCTTCAAGAAAATTGGGGATACCAAGGGAACATTTCATTCAAAGATGGGCTCAATAAAGGACATAAAAATGGTATGGACCTAATAGAAGCAGAAGATATTAAGAAGAGGTGACAAGAATACACAGAACTATACAAAAAAGATCTTCATGACCCAGATAATCATGATGGTATGATCACTCAACCTAGAGCCAGACATTCTGGAATGCAAAGTCAAGTGGGCCTCGGGAAGCATCACTAAGAACAAAGCTAGTGGAGGTGATGGAATTCCAGTTGAGCTATTTCAAATCCTGAAAGATGATGCTGTGAAAGTGCTGCACTCATTATGCCAGCAAATTTGGAAAACTCAGCAGTGGCCACAGGACCAGAAAAGGTCAGTTTTCATTCCAATCCCAAAGAAAGGCAATGCCAACGAATGCTCAAACTACCGCACAATTGAACTCATCTCACACACTAGTAAAGTAATGCTCAAAATTCTCCAAGCCAGTCTTCAAGAATATGTGAACCGTGAACTTCCAATGTTGAAGCTGGTTTTGGAAAAGGCAGAGGAACCGGAGATCAAATTGCCGACATCCGTTGGATCATTGAAAAAGCAAGAGCGTTCCATAAAAACTCTATTTCTGCTTTGTTGACTATGCCAAAGGCTTCGACTGTGTGGATCACAACAAACTGTGGATAATTCTTCAAGAGATGGGCATATCAGACCACCTGACCTGCATCTTGAGAAATCTGTATGCAGGTCAGGAAGCGACAGTTAGAACTGGACATGGAACAACAGACTGGTTCCAAATCAGGAAAGGAGTATGTCAAGGCTGTATATTGTCACCCTGCTTATTTAACTTATATGCAGAGTACATCATGATAAATGCTGGGTTGGAGGAAGCACAAGCTGGAATCAGGATTGCTGGGAGAAATATCAATAACCTCTAATACGCACATGACACCACCTTTATGCCAGAAATCAAAGAAGAACTAAAGAGCCTCTTGATGGAAGTGAAAGAGAAGAGTGAAAAAGTTGGCTTAAAACTCAGCATTCAGAAAATGAAGATCATGGCATCTGGTCCCATGACTTCATGGGAAATAGATGGGGAAACAGTGAGAGACTTTATTTTTGGGGACTCCAAAATCACTGCAGATGGTGACTGCAGCCATGAAATTAAAAGACGCATCCTTCTTGGATGAAAAGTTATGACCAACCTAGACAGCATATTGGAGAAGGCAATGGCAACCCACTCCAGTACTCTTGCCTGGAGAATCCCAGGGACAGAGGAGCCTGGTGGACTGCCATCGATGGGGTCACACAGAGTCGAACACGACTGATGCAACTTAGCAGCAGCAGCAGCAGACAGCAGAGACATTGCTTTGCCAGCAAAGGTCTGTCTAGTCAAGGCTATGGTTTTTCCAGTGGTCATGTATGGATATGAGAGTTGAACTATAAAGAGAGCTGAGCACTGAAGAATTGATGGTTTTGAAATGTGGTGTTGGAGAAGACTCTTGAGAGTCCCTTGGACTGCAAGGAGATCCAACCAGTCCATCCTAAAGGAAATCAGTTCTGAATATTCATTGGAAGGACTGATGCTGAAGCTGAAACTCCAATACTTTGGCCACCTGATGCAAAGAACTGACTCATTGAAAAC
Source organism: Cervus canadensis (assembly GCF_019320065.1). NCBI lineage: Eukaryota > Metazoa > Chordata > Mammalia > Artiodactyla > Cervidae > Cervus > Cervus canadensis. Next base: position 38,851,096 of record NC_057417.1, read on the forward strand.
GACCTTGGTGCTGGGAAAGATTGAAGGTGGGAGGAGAAGGGGATGACAGCATGAGATGGTTAGATGTCATCACTGACTCAATGAACATGAGTTTGAGTAAGCTCTGGGAGTTGGTGATGGACAGGGAAGCCTGGCGTGCTGCAGTCCATGGGGTCACAAAGAGTTGGACACGACTGAGTGACTGAGCTGAATGAATGAATGAAGCAGGGTTGTCAACACAGCTGATGTGCTGACTCAGGCCACTAAGGGAGTAAGTGTAGATAGAAGAGAGAAGACTTTGAAGTGAATACTGGATTCTCCAACATTTAGAGATCTGGACAATAAAGAGGAGACAAGCGGCATAGTGGGAAGAGACCAGGGCCCAAGGCGTCCTGGAAGGCGAGGGAGAGAGGCAGGCAGAGGGCCAGCCACTGCTGCTGCGTCCAGTGAGAGGACGCTGACACGTGGGCCCTGGGATCAGCCACTTGGATGCTATTGGAGACCTCAGACAGGCAGTTCTGAGGACGTGATACTGATGAAGACCTTACTGGATACTGATGAGAACCCAAAACTCTCTCTAGAGAAGCAGTGGGAAAGAAGAAATTGGAGAAAATGCAGCTGGAGTTTGTTGTAAAGGAGAGCAAAGAGGGGGAGAGGGAAAAGTTAGCGGCAGGGAGATACAGGGTGTGTTGCTGAAATTAGGTCCGTGACTGAGTGTGCAGATGCAGGCTTGGGCTTAGATGGGAGCACGGGCAATGATAATAGGGGAGAGGGCAGAATCTACAGATACGGAGGCAGGTGGAGCAGACGAAAATAAGGAAGCAGGAGTGATGCAGGAGGTTTGGGGAAAGGTGTACAATATTGTCATGTAGGGGATTGCAAGAGAGAACAGACCAGTGGGACCGCCAGACCCCAGGAAGAGATGCACCTGAGGTTCGCCATCATGAGTTTAAAGCGAGCCCAGCTGATGTGACTGTGTGTCTCTGTTCAAATACAGTTAGCTGCCTGGGAATAGAAGTAAGTTCACATGTATGAGAGTGGATGGTGGGCCTCCTCCACGGATTCAAGCACGAGGAAGGGGTTCTGGGTGCAGTGGGTCAGTTTCTGCCTCCTGCCCTTTCCACATCTAGTGAGCTATGTCAGGCAGCTTGCTCACTGGTACTTGAGGAGATGCCTTTTCACTCGTCATGTGGTTTAGACCCCACATCCCCCTTTCCTCATCTTCTGGGAGGTTGATGGTGCCGAACGTTCACCGCCCTGCCCAGTGCATTCGGAGCGTCGCCGGTTATGAGAGAGCAGAACCAACTCAGTAGTGTCCCCCAGCGCTGGGAACCTGGAAAGTGCTCTGTAGCTGTGACGTGGGAGCCTCTGCCCTTGTGTTGAGTCAGGCTTCCTTCCTGTCACCTCTCTCTTCTCTTGGAGGACCGTTTCTGATGGGGACAGCCTAGGGACAGGTCATGCCAGCACAGAAGCATATTTATAGTTGGTCTTCCAAACACTGTTCCCCACTTGCCTAGTTATTTTCTGTCTCAGTTATTTTGCAGAAGATTTCTTCTGCCTGAGATTCCCTGACTCCCTGTTCTCTGACCAATAAAAAAAGATCACATTTGAAGTAATAACTTGTCCTATATAGTTTTGTTCACTTAAATAAAATTCAAATTTTACCAGGGATTTAAAATGGGGTTGAGATAGAGATTAATGAGATAATATATACCCACTATCAAATAATTCACATTTTGGCCTTTGTAGGATTTGTTACTTTTACCACCCAATTTTACATCATAAGATTTACCATGGATTTTTATTATGGTGCCTGCTTCACTGTAAATTGGCAGTATTTTTCATATATTGAAGAAAAATTTTAAAGTCAATGTTTTCTCCTATGATTTGATACAACTTCTATTTAATAGTCATTGTTTTTAGATTGAAATTTTATCAGCTTTTCATATTTTCCTTATATGTAGTAATGTGAGGATATGTATTCCATATATATATATATATGCACATATACATGTGGGATTTTTTTTCATTGTCTGCAGATGGTTTTTAGGTTGAGTTTTTCCTTTTAGTTATGCTTTCCTCTATCACTTTGCTTGGAAATGCTGGATGAAATAGTTACTTTCATTCCTCTTTTTTACCGTCATGATTGTTTCCTGCAGTTCCATTTATTTTTGTCAAGTTTTCCTTCATGCCATCAATCTGTCTCATTTGTCTACTGGTTCTGTTTCTTTTGCTTTTTTCACTGCCGTGCAGAGCTACGGATGGCCTTTTATTTGCTTGATTTTCATTCTTGATGCATATACAAACCACTGGAGTATGCAGTTTTGAATCCTATATATGTCTTCCAGATTTAGCTTTATATTATTATGAAGATATTTGTCATTTGGGCAGCTCCGAAAAGCTGCCTTCTTGAGACTCTCTCTGCTTACCTTTCCTACTGTTTTGCAGTTTTCTACTGTTCATATTGCAGGTTGTCAGTTAAATTGCTGTAAATCTATCTTCAGTTTCAGTATTCTATAATTACATAAATTTGATTATGAATGGGACATCTCCAGTTTGGTGGCCTGCTCCTAATATTGCTACTGGTCAGTGTCACTAACCCTGTTATTTCACCATTTATGGTGAATCCACGTCTTCAGATGATTATTTTTCTCTTTTGTGAATGTTTGTTATACATTCATTTCTGTTAATGTGTCAGTTTAGCATATATTTGTTAAATGCCCACCACGTGTTAGGCACAAGAGTGATGGGGACTCCATGATGCGTTGGATGCCCTCATAAGAATCACATTCTTGTATGGGAGGCAGACAATAAGCGAGAGAATACACACCTTATGGAGCCACAGAGCATGTGAAGTGCTACCAGGAACGTGAAGCGGGTGCAGGAGTGGAGCCGAAGACATTGCTGTGGTCAGGGAAGGCCTCCCGGGAAAGGCGGCATCCAAGCAGAGTCCTGATGGATCTGTGGGCTGAAGCACTGTTTGGAGAAGGGAGCAGCCCCTGGAAAGGCCCTGAGTGGAACTAGCTTGGTGCGTCCTAGGAACAGCAAGAAGGTCAGGGAGGTAACGGTAGTTAGCTGCGGCAAGCGGTAGGAGCTGAGGCTGGAGAGGCAGCAGGGGCGATCAGAAGGCTTTCGGGGCGTTGGAGAGTTCGGATGTTAAGTGGAGGGTTTGTCCTCCTTAAAATGGAGGGTTTTTTTGTTTGTTTGTTTGTTTGTTTTTGTAGGAAAGGATGGTGAATTTGTTTGCTTTTGTTAGAAAACAAAAAGCAAGCAAACAAGAATCCTCACCTCCATGAGCACACGTAACCGTCTGGATTAGGAAGTCAGTGTTGCTGTTAGGCTGTCTGTCCCGCCAGCCTGTGGTCTCTCTGTTTCCTGCTGCGGAATCGTACGCTGCCTTTAGTTGCTGTGTCTCCTGTCGTTTAGTCTTTATTGGTTTCTCTGTCCTTTCCCATTTTCACAGTGTTGACATTTCTAAAGAGCTCAGGTTTCTCTTCTCCCCTCAACCTGAGTCTGTCCAGTGTTTCCTCATACCCAGTCCAGGGCTGGGATTTTGGCAGATTTACCACCTAATTTATACTGTTCTCAGTACGTCTCGTCAGGAAGCGCGTGATGTCACCGTATCCCGCCAGTGTTCTGCTTGATCACTGAGTCACCAGCGTCCCCTTGGTGATTCAGGTATTTTGTGGGGAGATAAGCCAAGACTCACCACTATTCTGTTTCTCATCAAACCCCCCAAACATCAGCGTCCACTTGGGCCTCACTCACTCACCATTACAGGGGGTCCCAAATGGTGGTTTTTTTTTTTTTCTTTCAACTTCATTATTCCTTCCTCATTCATCAGCAGGCATCCTGCTGTAAGGAAGAAGTTTCCTTCTCTCTCATTTATTTGTCTTTATTATGTCACTATTTATTTTGATACTCAAATCGCCCACAATTTGGACAGTGAGAGCCCCTCAGTGTGGGTTCTCTAGCTTTTGACCAGGACCCTTCATTCTGAATACTTGATTTCTTCTTTCTATGTTTTTTAATTAATTAATTTTTAAATTTATTTTTAATTAGAATTTATTTTGTTTAATTTATTAGATATTATTATATTTAATTATATATAATTATATATTTATATAATTAATTATTAGATTTATTTTTAATTTTAAATTAATTTTTAATCAATTTACTTAATTGCCTCACAATTTTGTGTTTTTCTCTGCCGTACAATGACGCAAAGCCATCCTTGCTTTCTGACACAAATACATCTTCTAGCATCATCTTCTGTTTATGCGGGAATCAACACCTCCCTCGTGGAGCCTTGGGTTTTTTTTAGTGGAAGATGGAACTTAGACTATAAGACCTAGTATTTAGTGTATGCATTGCATTTAGGAATCTAGATTTCTAGGAGTTATGGCTAGAAATAATTTTAGGGTTCATCACTGTAAAGATGACATTGAAAGTGAGATTGGGCCAGCTTGGTTTTGTGTTTTCCGTAAACCATGTTCAGCTGTTTGTGTCCAGGTGAGGTGGGAGTGGAGCATTTGGTATAATCAGTATTGGGGTTTCCAGCTGTCTGTGAGCATGGCAAGAGGACAAGGAAGTGGGGTGCTCATGAGGGCTTCCCAGGTGCTAATGATAAAGAACCCACTTGCCAGTGCAGGAAACATAAAAGACGCAGATTCGATCCCTGGATTGGGAAAATCCCCTGGGGGAGGGCATGGCAGCCCACTCCAGTACTCTTGCCTGGAGAATCCCGTGGACAGAGGAGCCTGGCAGGCTACAGTCCATGGGGTCGCAACGAATCGGGTGTGACTAAAGCGACTTAGCAAGTATGCACGCAAGGGATGATTATAGTGATGGATAGTGGCGTCTACCCTAGGTGGTGCTGAGAGAGGACATGAACAGAAGACTACTAAAGATGTTCTAGAGGTCAGCGGCTTGAAGGTCTCAATGGAGGTTGGTTGGTGTTTGGAGGTGTGTTAGCAGGACTGCCTTATTTCACAGCTCCAGTCCTGCAGCCAGGAAGAAGTCTCAGTGGCCCTGATAATGAGGAGGTGAGTCAGGACACAGCAGGGTACTGGAGGCTGAAATTTTGTCAGGGTTTCTAGAGTGTAATCATGGGAGGAAGTGACCAAGTTGGGATAGAGGAAAAGGTCTTCAGCTGTGATGACAGAGAAGAACTGAGAGATGAGTGTGAGGGATGGATCATCTGTGTGCACATCAGGTGATGACAGAGACATCACCTGATGATGTGAGAAAGCCTCCATGCTGACATTTTCATCACTGAGGGGAAAGGGTGGCCAGAAGGTCCCTAGCTGATTTTAGCAAGAAGCAAGTAGGGTGAATGGTCTTGTAAGCACAATAATGGCCCCTAAAAACATCCCCATCCTGGTGGCTGGGACCTGTGCATATGTCACCTTACACGACAGGGAGGATTTTGCAGATGTGATTTCAATCAGATTCTTGAGATAGGAAGATTATTCTGGATTATCTGCTTGGACCAAATTCCATCACAAAAGTCCCTGTAAGGAGGAGACAGGGGGGTTAGAGTCAGAGAAGGAGATGTGATGATGGAAACAGAGTCGGGGAGACTGAGAAGACGCTATGTTGCTGGTTTTGAAGATGGAGGAGTAGGCCCCCAGCCCGGAAGTCCAGAGGCCTCTAGGGGCTGGGAAGGCAAGGAAACAGATGGACAGCCCTGCCGACAGTTTGATCTTAGCCCAGTGAAACCCTTTTTGCACTTCTGACATCCATAATGGTGCGATAGTAAATTTGTGTTGTTTTAAGGCCCTGATTTTGTGGTAATTTTTTGTAATAGGAGTAGTTGGTAAAGAGTCTGCCTGCAATGCAATCGACCTGAGTTCGATTCCTGGGTCAGGAGGATCCCCTGAGAAGGGAAAGGCAACCGACTCCAGTATTCTGGCCTGGAGAATTCCATGGACTGTATAGTCCACGGGGTTGCAAAGAGTTGGACATGACTGAGCGACCGTCATTACTGAAGTGAACAGCATGAGGAAAATAATACAAATGATTTAAGGCTAATTTAAATTTGCAGAAACTTTGAGTGAGGAAGAAGATTTGGAACCAGTCATGGCATAATGTCTCCATGGCGGTGGCTATGGGACGTGGAGAAGAAAACGGCTGATGCCTCCTACACCTCCTACACGGGGCTTCAGGGGACAGCCTGGTGTCAGTCAAGTAAGAGGGGGCGGGGCTATTCAGAGGGAAACTGAGGCTGTGGAGGTGTGGCTGACGTGAGTTCCAGAGGGCCTAGAGCCAGCGCAGGGCAGGTGGAGTTTGAATCCATCAACTGCGTGGAGAGGGCCACGTGGGGTTAAAAGTGGCATAATGTCAGATAACTGGAGTGCTTGAAGTCCTTTTGTGGGTGGAGGTTTACAACAAAACAAGCAAACCCAACACAGCTGGTCATTTAGGGCGTAATGGGATCACTCCGAAGAAATGTTAGGTATCAGCGCTCAGTTAGAGCCATGTGTTGAAATCGGTCTGTCGGGCCGTGAGGAGCGGTGGTGAGCACCTCGTCCAGGCCTCCCCCAGCCGCACTTCACCTGGGCTGGCCTGGGGTCTTCCCCCTGCAGACCTGGAAGGCCTGTCAGTGGTTAGAGATGCCTGAGATGCTTCTCTTATTCCCAACCATTCAGGTACTCTGTTCCACCACCAAAGTACAAAATAAAACTCACTAATTCTTTAACAACATTCTTCACTTTTTCCCTGAGTTTTAATGGAATGCTTATAGAGATTATTGAGGCTTCCCTGATAGCTCAGTTGGTAAAGAATCTGCCTGCAATGCTGGAGACCTGGGTTCAATTCTGGGGTCAGGAAGATCCCCTGGAGGAGGGCATGGCAACCCACTCCAGTATTCTTGCTTAGAAAATCCCAAAGACAGAGGAGCCTGACAGGCTACAGTCCATAGGGCCGCAAGAGTCGGACACGTCTTAGTGCTGTCTTTCTTTCTTTAGAGATTATAGTAACATATAAAGAAGAAAAGAATGATTCACTCAAGTAACCAGTATTCCATTTTGGTGTATTTCTTTATTGTTTATTTGATGTGGTTTTACTCAGTTGAAACAATGCTAAATATAAAACCCTATGTCTTGCTTTTTAAACATAATATATCTCCTAGCCATTTTACCTTCTTTTAAACATTATTTATAAGCAGCTGTTTAATATCAAATAATATTCCAAATAGTATTCCATCATGTAAATGTCATATGTTTGGTTTCACATATGTTTGGTCACTGTATGGTTTCACAGTTTTAAGCTTTCACTATGTGAGGAACACCTTTGTGGGTAGAATTCTATCCCTAGGAGTATTTCATGAGATAGAGTTCTAAGAATGTAATAACTGGATGAAAGGGGAAGAACTTTTAAAGTCTCTTGAAAAGTATTGTTAAATTATTTTCCCCAACCTTGCCCCAGTTTACACACACACTAGTGGTACTTAAGTACCAGTTATATTAGCTCAAAATGGCACTGAGTTTATTTTCTTGCATTTAAAAGTAATAATGGGCTTCCTTGTTGGTGCAGATGGTAAAGAATCTGTCTACAATGCATGAGACCCAGGTTCAGTCCCTGGGTGGGGCTGATCCCCTCAAGAAGGAAATGGCAACCTACTCCAGTATTCTTGCCTGGGAAATCCCACGGAGAGGGGAGCCTGGCAGACTACAGTCCATGGGATCACAGACAATTGGACACGACTGAGCGACTAACACACAGACACAAAAATAATAACGCAATAAACCATAGTCTTGCAATGACCCATTTCAACTTGCCTACGAACGCTAATTATTAACAGATACTTCTGTGTTAGGACATTTTCTGTGGTGTCCCTTACAGATGTTCATCACTTTTCTGCTTAAACATTTCCAGTGAAAGTTCATAGATTTGGTTTCTTTTAAGGCTAAATGCTTATTAAAATTTTAGGCCTTTCCAAGTTACTAAAGGAAATTTGTCTTTTACCATAATATTAACTGACATGGTAGCTTGTAGAAGACATCTATTAATATTAATGACTAGTTCTTAGAATGATTATAAACCATGAGAGACATAAAAAAACAAGTCAGAAAGAATAAAGTAGGGCTAGGCAGAACTTAAAGATTCACTCATGTTTTATAGAGGAAAATAAATGAATACAATGAACAATAGAGGGGAAATAGTATTTCTGTTGTTTATTTGTGATATTATTGACAGTGTACCACTAGTTTTCAAATAGGTAGGCATATAAAGTCAATCATCTATTTCAAAATTACCTTGAATATGAAGTTAGCATATATACATGACTGAGAAATGAATCTGTAAACTGTGGTAGCTAAATTCATACCTGGAATGTCAGCATTCATTTGCTTCATGAGGGATGCTAGTAAGTCTGTAAAATTACATCTATGAACAAATTTGTGTGATAACATATTTTCTGAAAGAATTATTTGCTTGCCTTATTATTTCCTCTGTGTATAAAAATATAGACAACTGTGCAGAAGGTCAAATGTAAATATGATTACAATGTGTTTCTCAATGAAAAAACCTTATTGTACGGTTGATCATCTCTGTTGAATTTTCTTTGGTTTGGAAGTATATAACTGGTATTTGGAATTATGCTGTTAGAATATTCTACCAAACTAGCTCTGCTTCATGTAGCAGTGAATGAATGATTCGTTTAAGAGTCTAACAAGATTTGACTATTGTGACATCTTCTCTGAATATTGGATCTGCTCGTGATTGTCAGACCAAAGTACTTTCAGGTTATATGGCTTTCAGTTGATATTAAAATGGATCTTTTGATAAGCCCACATTTTAACTTGAATAATTCAAGGGCACATTTTTGGAGTGATCTTAATCCATTTCCTATGTTAGTGCCTCGTGTAAGGGCTTTATTTACCCTAAATTTTGTATTGAAATGTTCATGGTTTTTTTCTTTGTTTACTTAAGGGTAGTGAGAAATGTGGCAGATTTGGTCTTTATTTGAATAATGGGTATTGGAAACTAAATTGGGGTAAATTTGAGTTTTACTTTCTTAAAATTAAAAAAATAATTTACCAGCTATTTGAACATTGATTTGTCTTTGGATATTTTCATAGAGACTTAAGTTTTCCTAGCCATTTTCTGAATCTAGCCAGAAGGGAATGTAGGTTACTTAGAATATACTTAGTGTGTAGGTAATTATATAAGTATGTCTCAGATAGTCAAATATGATATTAATATATTTAAAATTATTTGGATCACTTGTATTTTCTCCCTGTTAGTGTAGATAATTAATGTCATTATTTTGAGTCTTTTATTTGTTCTGGGTACTGACATTTGTTAGAACTGATCTATAACAGAGTTTATTCTTAAAAAGGAAATGGTTTTTGGTTTACTACTTATGTTTATCTGAACAGTGCAAAGTATTGCACATTAATATTTTAAACGCACAAAGGATCCACAGGAAATATTTTGCAGTTCAGGTAAAATAAGCTGTCTAGAAATTATGTAGGCTTTTGTTTTAAACTTGATTCATTTATTTGTACTAAAGTAGCACATTCAGTAACACCCCATTTATCTGGTCATTTTCCAGAATAAGATGGAATTTTCCAGGTAACTGATCATAAATTAGTTTTCCAGGTAACTGAATCTTACACCTTCAAGGACTAAAATCTTTTAAGTTTAACTATTTTTGATGGAAATCTTTATAAAGTACACACTTTCTGCTTTCTTACTTTCCTATGTTTTCTTAATCAGAGGATCCTCAATGTAATTCAGTCTTTTTTTTCTGATGACTCAGGACCACAATTTTTAAAAAATGAGGAAGTTGAGTGTTATGCCTACTTTGAGGTTTGTTTGTTTGTTTTTTTCTTCCTGATCAGGTTAATAATAAGCTGCCTTTTCCTCTGCTGTTTATCACCTCCAATACCTCTTCTTTTTCTCTTGGTGGTTTTGCTTTTTGTTCTCCATGGCTTGTGAAACCGGAGTTGTTAGGAATGACTGTTTATGGTAAATCAGAATCGAGGAGGAGCAGGGCAAGAGCCTCAGGAAGCAGGGGTGCTGCTTGGGTTCTGTCCTTCTCATTAGCTGGTCACGCGTTACCTCTTTCTCAGCACTCCTGGACTTGGAGCGCTGTCCAGAAAGGCTGATTGCTGAGGCGTGGCATGTGAGGTCCTACCTGTTTCCTTGCCGTCCCCTTAGAGGAGTGCCCTAAGGGAGCGCCCTGGGAATCGCCCTGGCTTACACTAGACAGCAGCAAACCCTGGGTTTAGTCTCAGACTCCTGTCTCCAAGCCTCGCGCTTCTCTACTGTAACTATGACTCCAGGCAATTATGAAGAACATTGTCATCAGTCTTGGTAAATAAAAAGTCTGTTCTTTCTTAAGGGGACTCATGTCATTCCCCCTCTTACCTACTCTAGAAAGCAGAGACTCCCCTAGACTGCCCTGTGCTCTCCATTCCAGGAGTTACTGGCACCTTGCCTGGTTGAGTCCCTCCAGGACCCTCCCTTCTCCCCAACTCTGTTACACAGGCCTGGTCCATGCCTGGTCCTCTGCTGTCTCTTTTCTCTCTTTGTTCTGCACCCTGCTTCTGGAATCACTGTCTTCAAAAAGCCACATCTGTTTGACCAGTATAAACAGTCAATAATTGCAGAATATACGTGGAGAAAGAGGGAGATGGAGAGACTGTGGACCATCATGAATACTTGAGGGGCAGAGAGGGAGCACCAAAGAGTCGAAAAATAGAAACACCCAAATACAGGCAGAAAATAATGGAACTGTGCATATGTAGGTGTGAGAGAAAGTGATTCAAGTGTTATAGTCAACCTACAGCTTGTGGTGCAGTGTGGAGTAAGATACCATGAAAACCCTGGAGGCATAAGAGTATAGACAGGATGGACCTCTCTCCTCAAATACGGCACTTACTGCTGATCAAACTCGGATTAGAATTCCATTTCTAATGCAGGGTAATACTAGATAGTAAGTTCAGACAGGCCTGAAAAATGTGAGCTCTAGTGAATACACTGCAAAATTGATTAAGAACACCCATTGGTATATACTGAAGGAAATGGAATTACTATGACTTGAAACAGTTAAGGGGTACTTACAGGGTTTCTCCAGTGACTCAGATAAAGAATCTGCCTGCAAGGTAGGAGACATAAGTTAGTTCCCTGGGTCGGGAAGCTCCCCTGGAGTAGGAAATGTCAACCTGCTCCAGTATCCTTGCCTGGAAAATCCCATGGACAGAGGAGCCTGGTGGGCTACAGTCCGTCAGGTCGCAAAAAGTTGGATACGAATGAAGCAAGTGAGCAGCGGTATGTGTGACTTAAATATATAAACTTTATTATTCTGAGGATGACGCCAAAATAAACTCTATATGTTCTCTAGACAATAAGGGATTATGGTGTAAGCAGTGTTTTGAATTTAAATATTTATATTTTTTATCAGCCCAACACACATGCTATATAAAACCAATTAGCACCTTAAAAGTCTATAATGAAAACTAACAGTATCAGGTACTCTGTTTATCCTTATAATGTGGAAATTCATGTTCTGGGAAATTTTTTTTTCTTTTTCACTTTTGATGTTGTTTCTTTGATAGTTTCCTTTTTTTCTTTGTCAGTTTCCTTTTTTTCTTTGTCTTTTATTTCTTTTTAGAACTCTTGTTAGTTTCCCGTTGGATTTGCTGGATTAATTACCCCATTTTCTTTTTTTTTTTTTCTTTTTTCTTGGTTTTTTTTTTCTTTTTCTTTTTTTTTTTTACAGTCTCCATCAGCCACACACACCCCAACCACATGCCAACATGCACTGCTCCCCGCGACCCGTCTCCATGTCATTTCTATTTCAACACCATCATTTGGCCTACATTACATGGCAAAATGGGGATTTGCTGGGCCCTTAAAAAAAAAAAAAAAAAGAGCCCCTATCACCTCCCACTGGTGTCAGAAAAGCTAGGATCCAGCTACTATGACAGTGATACGCAACCACTGTTCCCCCTGAGGGGTGACAAGTTTCCACTTTGTCTCCCTCACTGTTCTCCAGAATTCTATGAGTTCAGAGAGGTAGCCAAGAGCTAGTGACATCATCAGCTGGTGCTAAAAAGAAAGGCTTTGAGACAGACACATGCAAACATCTCCTCACCATCGTCATTGCCATCAGCATACCTGCAAGACTTACTGAGGACTTAATATGCACCAAATAGTGCACCAAGCACTTTAGTACGTGACCTCTCATTTAGCCCAACAATCCTATGAGGCTGTAGATGAGGACAGAGGGGTGGGAAAAGGTCCTTCATTCAGTTCTCATAACCAGCAAGCAAGTGCCATGACCAGATTTAACTACAGTGCTCTATTTCCATCCTTTTCAAAATTTATTCCATCAGTGGTCATTGTCAAGATGGAGAAAGAGTACTGACAACGCCAGGCAGAGCACAACGGCCATTCGTCACCTAGAACAAATCTGTATTTTCTCTGACCACCAGACACTTCAAATTAGTGCAGTTTTGAAAGGTGTCCTATTAGACACCTTATGACCCTACATCACATGAACAGCCCAACACCCTCCCTACCAATGTCTCCTCCATACTCTTCTCTGACTTCCTTGTCAATCACTCTTCCCCTCCTTCACTCTGCTCCAGCCCTACTGTCCTCCTGCTATTTCATAAAGCCATCAGATTTTCCACCTCAGGACCTTTGCACTTGCTCCCTCCCCCCACTTAGATCTCTGCTCAGACATCACCTTATTAGAGCCCTTCTCTGGATCACCCTCTATATAAAGGGCAAACCCAGTATCCGACCCTTTCCATGGCCCTTCCTGCTCTATTTTTCTCCACCCTACATATATTTTTCTCCACCTTACATAACTTTCTGATTTGCTGAATGAACGAGTTAACTGAAACAGAGACTTCTTTGCTAACTGGCAACCACCTCCTGCTCTCAAGTACAGCCTCCTATGACCCTTTTCAAAGCTGTCCTCAATACTCATTCTAACCAGCTTGAATCCTGAAGAGAAGCCCTGTTTCTGAGAAAGACCATATGGGGGGAATTTTTCCATGGGGGCATCAGACATTCCCTCTCTGATTTAAAAATCAAACGCCGTGCTTACTGGCACAAAGACTGGCAATCTTGGACACCTTGGGCCCCAACGCAGCCAAGTCAAGTTCCACCCACAGAGCTGTAGCGAGCAGTCAGTTTCACTTTCAACTCACCTATCGGGCTCCCTTGGCCCTTAGGCTTACAATACTACACCATCCCTTTCCCACCCTGTTGGATTCCCACCACCCCAATCGTGTCATCCCTGAGTTTTCAAGCACTGCTTTGGGGGAACTCAGCTCATCCAACAGGTAGGAGGGGCAGAGGCTGGTTCTTCCAGCCCTGCATCTATCCCCCATTTTGTAGGGGCCGTGGACAGAGCGTCATTTTCTTTCTGGAGGAAGGGTGCTCAGTTTTTTAAAGGCACGTTTCTCAGACCTGGCAGCAGGGGTGGACCAGGGAGTTCTCCCACACCTCCGGCCCAGATGCAGATGATTGCAGCGGCGCTGGTGAGGCACCAGAGGCAGGAGGAGAGATAGGTAGGACGCAGATCCATCCCTTGGCCCCGGGAACGAACGGGGTGTGCTTTCCTCGGCGAAGAGGCGCAGAGGATGCGGCCCGGGGAGAATCCCGAGCCAGAGCTCCTGCGGAGGCAGGGGATCTAGCCACGCTAGGGCCGGGGTCTGGGGGAAGACCGGGGGTCGGCGGGGCGGAGCTTGGGAATCCCAGGGACCGGATCCCCGGGCGGGATGGGGGTCGCGCCGTGGCGCGGGGAGGGAGGGACCCCGTGGCCGTTACCTTGCCCTTAGGGCTGCGGGCGGGGCGGAGGGCCGCCGGGCGCTGACTCCGGGGCCCGGCCCCACCCCCGATCTGGCTCCTACGGCTTGGAGCCTGCAGCCGCCGCCGCCTCCGCTGTCAACAAACCCCCTAATTACCCCATTTTCATCTGTTTATCTTTTCTTTTGTCCGTCTCCTTGCCTCCCTGGTTTCAGCGTCTCATAGTCATTTTTTTCTTGGCTGTCTGAGGATATTCACCTTTTCCTTCTGCTTTCTTCACTGCCTCTGCTGCTGCTTGTGTCCCTTTTCAATTTTGTCTGTCTTGGTCCTTTGTGGCAAAGGCTTTCCTCAGATGCCTGTAGGTCATGAATTCCTTGCACATGGATGAGACCCAAATGCTTTTTATAAGGTGATCTATCTTATCTCAGTGGCGTCCTCCGGTGTCAGTGTATATAGTTCTTGCCTTTTATTTTAAGTGCTCCACATTTAACTAGCAAATCTAGAAAGCTGTTTGAATTAAGCATAAGGAAAACTTAAGTTCTAGTGATATTAGACATTGCACTGAATTATTATATAAGGCTTTAAAACTTTTGAAAACTTCTTGTTCTTGTTTATAAATATTAATGTTATCTGTTTGCAGCATGTTTAACATGAGAGGTTTTGTTGGGGAAATTGGGAGCAGAGTCTTTGTCTTTTCGTGGTGGGGAGTATGTTTTCAGGGACATTGCAACTCTACTTCCTCAAAGTTCACCGTAATTCAGGGGTTAACCCTAACCCTAACCCCTAACCCCTAACCCCTAACCCTAACCCTAAACCCAAACCCAAACCCTAACCCTAACCCCAACCCCTACCCTAACCCTAACCCCAACCCCTACCCTAACCCTAACCCTAACCCTAACCCTAACCCCAACCCCTACCCTAACCCTAACCCTAACCCTAACCCCAACCCCTAACCCTAACCCTAACCCATCTGCGCCGCGCGCGCCTCAGTCTCCAGCAGCTGCGTCTCCCTGGCGCCCGGAGCGCGGCCCCTTCTTCTTAGGCGCCATGGGTCGGGGTTAGGGTTAGGGTTGGGGTTGGGGCTGGGGTTAGGGTTAGGGTTAGGGCGTGAGGGCGGGTTGACGTCAGCCCTGAACTTTCAGAAAATAGAAGGACGCGGCCAGGGTCCGGTAAGACCCCACTGGTAAAGGTTGGGGACAATACGCTGAACCCTGATTGACCCCAAACTCCTGATTCTGCCTCCCGCAGGTTCGTGACTCCTAGAGTCAGTGGAAGCCGGAAGTTTCGGGCTTGGGGGGTCGGGGCTATGGGCCCGACCCATGGCGCCTAAGAAGAAGGGGCTGCGCGCCGGGCGCCAGGGGCCCGCGGCGGGAGAGGGCGCCGAGCCGCCGCTGTCGGAGCGCCGTCAGTACCTGCGTCGGCAGTACAAGGAGCGCTCTGAGGAACTGCAGGCCTGGAGGCAGCGCTTGGAACAACTGAGGGCTGACAACCGTTTGGTTGACAGCGAGGCGGCGCGCCTGCGCGAAGGGAACCCGTTTTCTGTCACCTACCTGAGCAGGGGCGCGCAGCGCTGTGCCAACTCCGCCCATAGGCGTGATCGGGAGGGTGGCGTGGACCTGCCGCAGATTTACAGGCAGCGCGCAGAGCTGACTTCAATCTACCGCGCCCGTGAGGACGGGCTGCGCACACATCTGGTGGACGTGCAGGCGCTCGCGGCGCAGTTGGAGCAGCAGGAGCAGAAGCTGCAGCTCGGCATAGTCAGTGCGCGCGCGCCCACGGGCGGGCCGGGCTGGGGCCGGGCGAGGTGGGTGCGCGCCGCGGACCGGTGCTGACCCGTGCCCCGCCCGCAGGAGCTGCAGCGGCAGCAGCTGGCCCAGACCCGGGCTCTGCAGCGGGATCTGCTGAAAATGGGTGTGGAGGACAGGCAGCAACTCCACTGCGCGAGGCAGCGGTTTTTGAAGAGCAAGGCAGCGCTGGAGCGCCAGGCGCGCCAGCAGGAGGCGGTGGGCGCGCTCCGGGCGCGCATCCAAGGCACATCCATCCAGGCGGACCGCGGGCCCCTGCGGCCGGAGTTGCCGCCGTCCCACCGGGCCCAGGCGCTGCGGAACCAGCCGCGCCAGTTGCCGGACCAGGGCGAGCTGGAGGACACGCGGGGCCTGGCGTGCGTGCACGGAGGCGCGTCTTTGGCCCGTTTGGGCCGATATGAGCGATCAGATGCGGGCTCCAAGCTCCCGCCCTTGCGGGTGTCCCACCGACCTGCCAGGGTAAGTGTATCCGGCCCGGGGTCCGGGGTCGCGTCCTTTACACCGTCCCGACCGGACTCTGAGGGTTACACTTCTAAAGTTGCTTACACGATCCCCACCCTCCCTGGGAAGCTCGTCCGCAGGTCATATAGCCCATCACCACCGGCCCCAGTGGACAGCGACCAAGATGAAGCCGCCTCGGGAGAGCCCGAACCTACCTCGAGGAAGGCTAGTGAGGCCAGAAGGTGGCGGGGAAAAAAGTCCACTTTCCCTGCTAAATGAAGGCGTGACTCCTTCCTCCACTCTCCGCTCTGGCTGTGGGTTTTTCATAAATGCCCTTGATTAAGTTGAGGAAGTTCTCTTCTGTTCCTGGTTTGTTGAGTGTTCTTACCATGGAAGGGTGTTAGACATGATCAAATGCTTTATCTGCACATGTACAGTTGTTCTCGGAGGTACAGAACTTGATAACAACAACAAAAACAGTAGCAATGCTGTACCGCACTGAGAGCTGAGAACACTACTCTGGTCTCTCCTGACCCCAACTGCTCCCCTTGCCCCCCGGGATCCTAAAGCCCCCGAGAGCCCCCCTCTGGCTACAGATGGGCCGGTATCATCTGCTTTTTTGGAGAGAGAAGAGAGAGGGGCTTGCAGCTGCCCAGGTGTGAGCATCGGACAGGTGTCTGAGATGGGAGGGTCCTCGCTGCTGCCCCTGATCAGTTGTACTGTGGGCAGGGGCTTCTCCTGCAGACCTTGAGTTCTCTGCCCTTGATTCTCAGAGCAGCGACGGGTGAGTGAGCCCTGGAGCCCGCAGGGACCCTGGGGCCCTGGAGGCGGAGGCTGAGAGGTGGAGGCTGGGAGGGGGAGGCCGGGAGGGGGAGGCTGGAGGGGGAGGCTGGGAGGTGAGGCTGAGAGGTAGAGGCTGGAGGGGGAGGCTGAGAGGTAGAGGCTGGGAGGGGGAGGCTGGGAGCGGGAGACTGGGAAGTCGAGGCTGGAGGTGGAGATTAGGAGAGGGAGGCTGGGAAGGGGAGGCTAGGGCTCAGCCACCTCATCAGACCACAGTTGGTGCCTGGCAAGCATCTGGGACAGAGTGGCTCCTAAACTCCTATTTTGAAAGAATGAATGGATGAACGAGTCCATGAGTGGGACGATCCTGAGACTACCAGAATAGCAGCAGGGACAGGGGCCCCAGTCCCAGGTTGTGAAGGACAGACAGATCTCAGGTCCATCTCATGGGAAGCAGAGCATCTTCAGGAGACAGAACTGTCCTGAGCAAATTCAGACTCTGGGTGGCCTCACCTTGGGCCCTTCCCTTTTGCACAGGCACACATGCAGAGTGAGCAGACCTGCAGATGCAGACACATGAGGGTCTGTGCCCCTCTGGGTCTCCCAGTCCTTCCCCATCACCTCCAGAGCTGACCTACCCTGGGTTCCCCTCCCTGCATCCCAGGTCCAGCTCCTCCCTCAAGGGGCTCACAGTCTATGGCAAACACCACCACCTGGACCTCCACGTCAGCTGGTACCCTCCGTATAGACATTGAGCCCAGGGTGGGGGTGTTGCTGGGAGAGCCTGGGGTCCTGGGGGAGATTGGAGGGGCAGCTGGGAGGTCTAGAAGAGCCTGGGGGATCCTGGGCTCCTAGAGGGGCATGACTGTTTCTAGCTCAACCAGCTCTGAGGGCACACCTGGGGGTGTAGACCCCCGGCTCCGCCGGCCCGTGCAGTGGAGCGGGCAGTGCCAGAGCAGTGTGAGTCTCTGCTCCTACCAGGCAGAGTGAGGTGCGCACCTGCTCGGCGACAGTGACTCACTGCTGTGCCGTTTTCTAAAGGCGCTAATTCATTCCCTGATACACGGGGGGGCCGCTACTCGCGGCAACAGAGACGCAGGGCAGCCAGAAATAAACAAGGAAGGACAAAGAGAGGGTGTGTTCATGAGCTCAGAAGCCTAAAAGACACTAAAAGAGCGATCACCAAGCGATAGGACCTGTGCCGACAGCAGAGCTTCAGGTGCCGTCATCCTCCTCCGCGTTTGCTCTGAGCGTAACCCCTGTAATCGCGGCACTGGTCTTGCAGCTCCGCCTCGTCTGGGGCTGATCCCCGAGGCTCTGTCGTCTGAGTACGCCTCCCGTCTGCAACCTCCCTGTCCCCTCGTTTCAAAAACCATCTCCAGTGTGGCTAAGCTTCATCCTTTGCAGGTGGATTTATCTTATGGTAAGAGTCTGGTGCTAATCAAGAGCAACCTCGAAGCCCCTTGAGGACCTATGTCTTATTTTCTGGTGACTTCTCTCTTTTATTCTGATAGCCTTGGAATGGAACCTGGGAAATCATTGGCTGTCTACACAAGCTTGTAAAAACTGTTGCTGATTTCGAAATGTGCACAACATGGGGGTTGCAAGCTCAGGTTTATTTATTTATGTTTTAATTGAAGCATAATTGCTTTGTAATATTGTGTTGCTTTCCGCCACACGGCAGCGTACATCAGTCGTAACCATACATGTGTCTTCTCTCTCTTGAACCTCCCTCCCACCCCTGCCCCTTCCACCCCTCTAGGTTTTCACAGAGCACCGGCTTGAGCAGCCTGTGCTAACAGCAGCTTCCCACTAGCTAGCTATTTTACACGTGCGAGTTATGTTTCAATGCTACTCTCTCAATTCATTCTACCCTCTCCTTCCCCCGCTGTGTCCGCAAGCCTATACAACTGCAGTTCTGTTTGGGGCAAAAGGAAGACTGAATCCTGGAGATAGCATTTCAGATAGCTAGAGAAACTGCTCCGAAGAGGTAGGGTATATAGAAGTCTTGCAAGAAGGACGGGTAGTTGGGAGCACCACAAGACTGCTGATGTTGAATAAGCCAGGTTTCCCAAGTTAAGGAATTCAGCCTTTTTCTCTGTAAGGGAAGATTCCGAGTCTGGACTCACTGAGACCATTCCTTGGTTATGCACCTCAGCTAACCGGAGCCAGGATCCTGCATCTCCACACCCTGAGTTTCCTCAGGGCGTGGCCGCAGGCTGACAGCTGCTATGCCTAGCACCTCAGTCCTGTCAGACCCTTGGTGACCCTGTGGACTGAGCCCCCAGGCCCCTCTGTCCGTGGGATTCTCAGGCGGGAATGCTGGAGTGGGTGGCTGTTCCCTCCTCCAGGGGGTCTTCCTGACCCGGGGATCACACCCAGGTCTTCCGCATCGCAGGCGGACTCTGTACCATCCGCGCCCTCAGGGAGGCCGAAGAACAGTGGAGTGGGTGGCTGTTCCTTCTCCAGGGGATCTTCCCGACCCAGGGGTGGGACCAGGGTCTCCTGCATCGCAGGCGGATTCTCTACCCGCTGAGGCACCGGGGGGCCCCTGCCAGCTGCTGGATTACAGGTTTTCTTTTCAGCCCTGCATTTCCTCGGGGCTGATCGGCTCGTGTTGAATGAAGGGCTGCGATTGCTGACTGCGGGGCATCCTCTGATGTGGCAGGAGGGAGGACTATTCCGTCTCTCACCGTCACAGTGCAAAGTCATGGATCTGACCGGCTGTGACGGCCCTGTGTGACTGCACAGTGAAGTGACTCGGAAGGAGAAAGGTCAAATACCCGCTTCCTTACCTGCCAGCCCCTGACTTGGGACCACTCGGCATTTTAGGTTTCGTAATCTCTGGGATTTTTCCCATCTGGACCACCTCATGCTGCTGTTGTGAAGGATCATGTTAGATGAAACGTCTTAAATGATTTGTATGGTTCATGCAATATTCCAAGAGCTCGGTAATTGGCAGTTACTGTGACTTGCTTTGAAGAGAGTCACAGACAGGAGTTATAAAATGTCCTGGGCAGGTATCCCTGCAGTAGAGAAGACGGATCAGGCAAGACTCATTCTTTTCTAGTGGGATACAAGTGACATATATGTCAAACCATTTATTAGTTTCAGGGGTACAGAGTAACACTTCTTATAGGTGTGTATACTGAGAAATAATCACCACAGTAAGTGTATTTAGCATCCATCACCATACATAGCTACAACTGTTTCCTTGTCATGAGATCTTCAAAAAATTATTTTAAAATGTTAAACTGGAGAATAATTGTTGGTCTCTGCGATGCGACCATGCCTCAGTGGGAAGTGTGTGTCTATCCCTCCCTGCTGAGCCTCCCTCCCGCTCCGCACCCCACCCCCCAGGTCATCATGAGCCCTGGGCTGAGCTCCCGGGCTGGGCGGAAACGCGCTGAGCCCTGGGCTGAGCTCCCGGGCTGGGCGGCGCGTTTCCGCTAGCTTTCTGATTTACCCGGGGTACTGCAAGTATCAGCACTACACTCCCTCTTCTCACTCTCTCCTCCTCCCACTGGGACCACCATCCTTATTCTGCCCTGCCCACAGCCCCGTCTTTCTGTCTGCCTCCCTATTTTACAACTGAAAATTTGTACCTTTTGACTCCCTTCTCCCGTTTCACCCGCCTCTGGCAACCACCGGTCTGTTCTGTGTATCTCTGAGTTCAGTTTGTTCCCCAGAGAGGCAGCAGTGCGCAGTGGCATGAAGCAAGACCTTAAATCCCTGCCCTGGAATTGAACCTGGGGCGCCTGGATGAGAAGCGGGAATCCTAGCCACCAGACCAGACAGGGCTAGAGGCTAGAAGCTATTTTCCCTGGACCTTTGCCCTCAGTGAGAAATGTATCTCTCGCAGAGTTAAAAGCTGTAAATGCAGGTGTGAAGTTTTTTATTAGAGACACAGCAGACCCACAAGTGGGGGAGCATGCAGAGAAATGGCTTGCTTACTTAGGGCAGAAGTAGGGCGGCGATGCACACGCAGAGGGAAAGGGTGTGGGCGTCCCTCCTGGAGAGGAGGGGTGCGCGAAAGAGGCGGTTCCGTCATTTATATGGGGCACTTCGTCTGGGTCTTTGTTTACCCTCAGGCAATTACCTGGTTTCTTTTTCCAGACCTGACCTACGCTAGGACCCTCCCTGACATGCAGGCCCATTTTTTTTTCCCCAAGATGGATTCCAGCCCGGAGGTCTATGGGGGGCATCACCTGCTCTGGGGTGGTGCCCCCTCGTTTTTCACCACCAGGGAGCCTGTGTGTGCAATGTCTCCTCTGTCCCAAGGATGGGAAGTGAGTGACCTCCTGGTCCTCTAGTCAGACAGGGCTCAGTCTTCTCTGTCCCTGCCGTGACTGTCCTCTTCAGGGGTCCACAGCAGACAAAGCCTGACTGGTTGCCCTGTTTCAGCTGTGACTTCCATTTCGGAGAGCAAATAGTAGGTTGGCTGCATATATCTAACCTGGAGCTACCTATCTCCTGTTTTAGGAAATGCAAACAGGAGGCTAGTTGTAAGTGTCCAGCCTGAAGCCCACCTTTTTCTTGCCCCGAGAAATGTAAATGGGAAACCAGTTGTAAATGCCTAGCCTGGGGCCCATCTATCTCCTGCTTCAAGTGTTTTTTCTTCCCTTTTTTTTTTAGATTCCACAAATGGGTGAGAGCAGCCAGTATTTATCTTTGTCTGTCTGGCTTATTTTCCTAGGGTAACGTCCTCAAGGCCCATCCATATTGTCACAAATGACAGGTTTCCTTGCTTTTTTGGCTGGATAGTATTCCATTGTATATATGCATGGCTTATATATACCATATTTTCTTTACTTATTTACCCATTGGAGAGATTCATTTTTTATGTGTAGTTTTTGAAATAAGTTTCACTAAGTATGAGTGAAACTATTGTTCATCCATTGTTTACCTTTCTAGGTGACTCCTCCGATTCATTTGATTATATTCTGGAATCAGCTTGTTGAAAAATCAGCTTCTTTCTGTTCTAGCAACACTGTGGTCCTATATGATTTATTTTCAGTCTTATGTAAGCAAGAAGTGGGCATCCCCTGCTAAAAGAAGAATCTTTAGAAAGATTTGAGATCTTCTCGTTACCCTAACGTATACTGTATGTTTCATGGCTTTTAGTGACAAATAGAAGTTTGTTGGCTTGACGTTGGTTTTTCTTTTCCATCTTATTGTTCCTTAAAAGTCCTGTTGTGTGCAGAATAGGACCAAAATATCAACGTATTTTTAGTGATGGTGCAGTGCCATTGGGGGCGGATGCTCTACCAGTCTTTCCTAATACCTGGTCATGTTGAAATGCAGGTCTCTGTATGTAGGCACAATTCTGCAATCACTAATAAGTAAATGTTAGGTAGTCAGAATAGGAAAAAGCAGTCCAGAATGGCGGTGGCTAAAAGACAAGGAAGGGAAAAGCCTGTGAAAATAGAACAAAGGAAGGTCTGAGGACCAGAGTGAGGACCTCAGGTGAAACAAGCAGCCCTCCTGGCTGGCCCAGTTTACATAGTGCAGGCCCAGGGGAGGAGAAAAAAACATAGAAAAAGAGGGGCCAAAATTGGGTGGGGGGCTTCTCTTCTCTTCTGTCTTTTTGGGTTGGCCTGCTCTCATGCCTCGAGGATGTATTTTCCCTTTCTTTCTAAATAAAACTCCATTCAAGGGCTATAATGCTGTTCCACCGCTTCAAATTTTGGTTGCAATTAGACAGAACCGAGGAAATTACAAACTCCCCCGACATCAATATTCACGTTGTTGTTCTGAGTTTAGTCCTCTATGCTTTACAAAGGCCTTATTGATGAAATGCTGTCCTGACACAGAATTAGGCACAAAAGAAGAAAAGTGACTAGGTATGGTAGATGGAGGAAAGGAGAAAAGAGTCTGGGCTTGATTAGCCTGTAAGCAGCTAGTTAGTCATTTTAGGGAATTGATGTGTGGTTAACTCTGTCTTTAAAAAGAGTTCTAGAGGTGATGTCAAAATTCAAGTGTTGTCTGTAGAGGCAAATGTAAAGGGGGAAGCATGGTTCTAGATCTTAGAGGCAGGGTGATGCAGTGCAGCTTGCCACCAAGACTCACCAGATAAATAACATTCACATGCCAGACACACCCCCTTAGGCTTATCAAAGCCCTAAACATTTTTCTTCCCACTGGAGCCATTTCTACTAGAGAAAGCATTTCTGAACACAAATATGAGCAAGAGATAGATATTTATGCAGAAAACCCTTCCTTAAATATAAAAGGAAGGGTTGCAAGTTCCATCATTTGCAAGCCTCACGTGTTGTTTCCAGCCACAGATGACCTGTGAGGGTCTTGCAGTGGGTGGCAATGTCACAGTTGACATCTGCAGCTGTGATGTCAGACCTGTCTGTGTGCTGAGAACAGGGAAGCTAAGGAGTCACGCTTCTCATTGCTTAACTGTGTGATGTTGAAAAGACCACTTAACTTCTCTGGATTATACTTTGTATATTTAAATTTAGAGACAGTCATCATCTTAGGCTGCTTTGCAGAATCATTGATAAAATGTCTAATCAATGTATGTGAAAGCACTCTAAAGCAAAGAGAGCAAAACTAGTGAGTTAGTCCCAAGGGGCAAATAAGTCCATGCAGACCCTCAGTTATCCTGTTTGTTCAATTTTGCCAAGTATTTGCGGGCTTTTCAGAATATTTTATGAATATAATATTGCCTTAGATGCATCCCTAAGTAGAATAAAATGAAGGCTCTACAGTGTGAGTCTGGAAATATCTCACCTTTTTTTTTTTAAAGCTGGGAACGTGAAGATTTTAATAACAGTTGCAACAACAAGCAACAATTGATTACAGTTTAAGTGCGGTGAGACCTTGCTCTAAAGGCATTGTGTGCTTTTTATTTTTCACAAGAATTCCATGATTAATTTCTCCTTTGTATTTAAGGAAACCAAGACATAAACAGATTAAGAGATATATGCAAGATCACACAGCACATAGTTGGTAGAGCTGAACCTAGGCAGTCTGACTCTAGGATCCGTGCTTTTAAATTCTGCATTCCATTCATCTTGGCAGTCCTGTTTAATCCCAAACCTATGCTCTTGGCCTCTCATGTGCTGCCTCTCCAGAAGTCTTCCAAGTAGTGAGTTCACGAAGAGGCAGCATCTCCTGGCTGCAGAGTATGCACAGTAAGATCATCTTCATAACACAAATTTGTACACAAATGTATGTAAACAATGCAGCTGTAAATATTTAGGAATAAAAACACTAAATATATGCATGTTCTAAGGGACAAACTTGACAGAAAAACCAGTGGTTAATTTTATGGAAGTATTAGAATAAAAAAATAATTATAGATCTCATTACTTTCCAAATATGTCTTTTCATTTATCTTTCTTGTTGCAGTAAGACCATGGGCATAAAGGAAGAGATACAAACACACATTTCATTTGCTTCAAGAATCAAAAATCGTTGGAGTTAGGGGAAAGCACTATGACACATATTTTGGACTCGTATCAAGAATTCAGACAGGAATAATGTACGAGAGAAATGTGGGAGTATAAACACTTCCTTGCCATCTAGAATAAAGGTGTGCTTAGCAAACCACACCAAACTTTAGTACTTAATGGAAAGAACATGAGATGCATTGGTATTTAGAGCTAGTTGTGGATACTGGACTTCATTGCCCAAAATCTCTCCTTAGGGAATGAAGGATTTATTCCTCCCAATGCAGAGGTTGTCCACTGAGAGATCGCCTCACCCCTCTTTGAGAATTGCCTCTACTGAAGAGTGCCACCTTGCCCGAGGTGACTGCTTCCCAGGGCAGTGCATCACCTATCAGTCCAGGGGTACAAAGATCTGGGTCCCTCCTGGCGTGAACAGGGTGATGCCAGCCCCAGGGATCCTCCTGGGATCAGGGCTTGGTCATAACTGCACTGCAACCCAACTTCTCCCCTGCCAGGCTCTCCTCCTGGAAATGCCCTACATTTCCAACAAACATCCTGCACAAAATTCCCGAACCCATCTTGCACCAGGGGCTCTCATCAATGTATGTGAAAGCACTTGATAAACTCTAAGAACTGTTTAATCCCGAACCCCGACCTCAGATTTTCCTGAGGGTTCTTCTGGCAACTGCAATTAGCTTTTTTAAAGGATTTATTTATTTTAATTGGAGGCTAATTACTTTACAATATTTTAGTGGTTTTGCCATACATTGACATGAATCAGCCACGGGTGTACATGTGTTCACCATCCTGATCCCCTCTGCCCCCTCCCTCCCCATCCCATCCCTCAGGGTCATCCCAGTGCACCAGCCCCGAGCACCCTGTCTCATGCATCCAGCCTGGACTGGCGATCTGTTTCACATGTAATAATAATGATTAAAACTGTTAAACAGTTTTCTTGGAAGGGAAACTTAGTGTCCTACATATTCTGTACCATGTTGTCAGAAAGTTATGCTAAGGTCAAACCAAGAGGTTGATTTAAATAAACTAGAATTTTATAGGCTTGTCAACCTTCAGGTCATGAAAGACATTTTCATTGCCTGATTATGAAGAGAATGGGCTTCCCAGGTGGTGCTAGTGGTAAAGAACCCACCTGCCAATGCCGGAGACATAAGAGATGCAGGTTCGATCCCTGGGTCAGGAAGCTCCCCTGGAGGAGGGCATGGAAACCCACTCCAGTATTCTTGCCTGGAGAATCCGATGGACAGTGGAGCCTGGTGGTCTATATAGTCCAAAGGGTCGCAAAGAGTTGGACATGACTGAAGCAACTTAGCATGAACGCCTGTAAGCACGGATGAGGAGAAAACAGAAAAATGGTCAAATGATCAACCCAACACAAAAATTGTCAAGTGATTGAATTCTAAAAAGTTGAATTTTTAAAACCAGCATAAAGCATTATTATCATTTCTTTTCAGTTCACTCACTCAACAAGAAATTGTTGAGGGTCTATTATGTTATGGGAGAGAGAGAGAGTAATATAAGATATGGATTGCTGTTCTCTTCATTGTATAAGGGAGGAAATACATGTGCCTATTATATGATTAACAAAACAAAATAATATTTGGTTGGCCAAAAAGTTTGTTCAAGTTTTTCCATAAGATCTTACGGAAAAATCTGAACAAAGTTTTTGGTCAACCGAATACAAAACAAAAAGATACAGGAATTTAGAAAAACAAATAACTCTGAATTGTGGTGACTGGGAAATGTTTCAGGGATTACACAGTATTTGAATAAAACCTAGAAGACTAAGCAGAGATGATTGGGAAAGGATGTGGTAAGCAGAGAAAAGAATTGTTCACTCGCTGAGTCCTGTCTGACCTTTTTGGGACTCCATGGACTGCAGCATGCCAGGCACCTCTGTCCTTCACCATCTCTCAGAGGTTACTCAAACTCATGTCCACTGAGTCGGTGATGCCATCCAATCATCTCATCCTCTGTCATCCCCTTCTCCTCCTGCCTTCAATCTTTCCCAGCATCAGGGTCTTTTTAAATGAGAAAAGAATAGGACCAAGATATGGATGTGAAGAAATATAAGCAATATTGTAGCATAGCCTATAGACCTCCCACACCTTAGAAGAGGTAGTTTGGGGTCAGAGGGTGAGAGTCTTGAGTGGCAGGATGAGAAGCTGGGAGTTTCTTTAGGGGC
Source organism: Cervus canadensis (assembly GCF_019320065.1). Taxonomy (NCBI): domain Eukaryota; kingdom Metazoa; phylum Chordata; class Mammalia; order Artiodactyla; family Cervidae; genus Cervus; species Cervus canadensis. The sequence continues at coordinate 38,877,480 of NC_057417.1, forward strand.
CAGTGTGTGGCTACTGAAGGTTTCTTAGAATGGCCTTATCAGGAAGGTGGAGTGGCCCTGGAGATGAGAGTCAGGCAAACTTTCTGGTTCGTGAAGCCTGATTTTAATATTGCTCTTCATCTACCCATCAGCCTGGCCTCCCAGGAGCTCTCCAGAAAGAGAAACTTGGTTAATGGGCTAATAGTGAGGACATCTTCTTTTCCTTCTAGATCGGCTTTAAAAATGTAGAATTTCAATTTTATGTGGGTAGTGTCTTTAAATGGTGTTCCCAGCTGAAACAACTAGCTAATAATAAAAAGAATTTTCCATGAAACTGTAACTGAAGCTCAGAATTGAATTTTCCCGTCGTTTTGTGCCCAAGTATAGTTGTTCCAACATCTACCTGCTGAGGGAGAAGACCTTAAACAAACACACAGGAGGGCCTTGGTCCACCGCTGAGTGAGTGCAAGAAGCCTCACACTCCCCTCCCCGGGAGCTTCCCAGTGGGTTTCTTTCTGAAATGACAGTGTTTCGGGCGCTACATAAATTTACAAGTGCTTCTCTAAAAGTGAGTTTCCCACAGAAGGCTGACTCCATCGCTGTGTCTGGCGCCTTCTTTCTGTCTGTGCTGGTTCCTTTTCACTTTGCAAAGACTTTATTTAGAGCGTTTCCCAGATCTTGTCTAATCTGACCTAGGAAAGTAGTAAAAGTGTTAATGAATATGTTTTTGATGTTGAATGTCTCCTCATTCAACTTTTTTCTTCTTTTCTAAAGCACTCTGTAATATTTTATGAGATACCAAGGTAACAATTACAGCAAGTCCCCTACACACAAACCTTCAAGTTGCGAACTTTCAAGGCTGTGAATGTGCTTTCCCTCAGCGTCACGCGTGAGTGACATTGCAGTTCACCCTCTTCTGTTCCCCATGAGCCTGCAGTTTTCAAAAAGAGATTAGTGATAAGGGACACTTTTCAAAAAGTTAAAAACAGCTGTTTTACAAATTTAAAATGAACACATGCCAAAGATCTTATTCATCTCATTAATTCATATACTGAAGAATTCAGTGTAATGGAGTGACTGCTTCCAAGAGCATCCGAGATGCTGGGTATCCTCAGAAATTCAATGCAGGAAAGTTAGGATATGATTTCTGGGTTAGAGGCAAAACTAGATAATGTTCTGTAAGACAGTAAACTGTAACACTGGGCTATCTTTCCTGCTAGACAAAAATCTGGATGTCAACATACGTGTTAAATTGTGTCAGTGGTCAGTCATGTGCAACTCTTTGAGACCCCACAGACCGTAGCCCCCAGGCTCCTCTGTTCATGGGATTCTCCAGGCAAGAATACTGGAGTGGGTTGCCATGTTCTCTTCCAGGGGATCTTCCCAACGCAGGAATTGAACCCAGGTCTCCCACATTGCATGTGGATTCTTTACCATCTGAGAACACCAGCCACTTCTTTACATCTTGGTCTTTATTTAATGGTAAACAGTGGCTGAACAAAGTATATGCCTTTAAATAATCCTCGGGTGGACCTTTTAAGCAATGCCTCCAAATGGCATTGAATGGATATGGTACTCAACCTTTGTTCCATGTGTTTGATGAGTTTTTAGTTAACAGTAGGACAGTTAGCATACAGAAAGAAGGTTGGCATACTTGGATGATTTTGTTTCCTTCAAGTGGAGTGGCTGTAGTGAACAGCAAAAAGAAAGGAGAGGTGAATTTGGAAATCTTTGAACAATGGGCTAATTAATTGGGGCCTGTAGGGAACAGTGGGGAGGAATTCATTAAAGGTTTGGATGTGGACTGGAGGAAGGGCTATTTAGAAAAATAAGTAGTCTAAGTGATACAAGAATTATGACATCTTCTAGGACATTTGTTCAACAATTTAGGATTAAATTTAAATGTCAAGGACAGGAAGGAATATATATGAGGGGCTGAGGCCTACAGAAAATATAGTTGAAAGGAGATGTTAATAGGAGTGAGTCATTACTCAGTTACAGAAATCAAGCATTAATCTATTGATCCTGAACTGGAGACTGATGACTTTGAAAATGACATGCATGATAGGAGAAGGAATTGATTTAAAGTGACAGATAATGAGCTCAGAGAATAACTGGGATCTCATAAAACTTCATAAATCATTCAGTCTACTTGTTCCTTCCAATGGACTCTCAAGAGTCTTCTCCAGCACCACAGTTCAAAAGCATCAGTTCTTTAGCTCTCTGCCTCCTTTACTGGAAAGCAAAGAGATCAAACCAGTCAATCTTAAAGGAAATCAACCCTGAATTCTCTTTGGAAGGGCTGATGCTGAAGCTGAAGCTCCAATAATTTGGCCACCTGATTTGAACAGCTGACTCATTGGAAAAGACCCTGATGCTGGGAAAGATTGGAGACAGAAGGAGAAGAGGTTGGATGGAATCACTGATTCAACAGACGTGAACTTGGACAAACTCTGGGAGATGGTGATGGACAGGGAAGCCTGGCGTGCTGCAGGCCATGGGGTCATGAATTTGGACACGACTTGATTGAAATGACTTGGCATGCATCCACACATCCATGCATCCGTCACTTCATGATGAGCAGAGTGTATTTCCCTGATACTTGGCTTTGCCCTTGGCTATGTAACTTGCTTTGGCTAATGGACTTACTTGCATGGTTGGGCTTGCCTTTTTTAACTTCTTCCATTTTTATGAAAAGAACCAGATAGCCCTACAGCCTAGGCTATAGAATAAGACAGGTAGCCATGCTATCAGAATATTCACTCTGAAATGTCTTGTGACTAGTTTGCTATCTGGAGCTGTGACTTTTCTGAAATGTGTGATTATTGAGTCTGCAGAGTAAATGTGATTATCACAAGAGACAGTGTATGCATTATAGAAATTTCATAATGAAATTTACATGCAGGTTTTATCTTTCTTTAAATTACTGTGTGATCATTGCATTGTTAAACGAAAATACTAGATTCAGATTGATGGAGAAACAGAGATAGCTCATGGATAAGTAAAGTAAGGTTTATTTATTTAAAGGATAGAGAAGGAAGTCCATGTATTTAGGATACTTAGCAGAGAGATCAGCTATATCCTCTAAAAGTCATAAGCTTCTGGATCCCAAGTACAGTTCGGCTCAGTTCAGTTGCTCAGTGGTGTCCGACTCTCTGTGACCCCATGGACTGCAGCATGCCAGGCCTCCTTGTCCATCGCCAACTCCCAGAGCTTACTCAAACTCATGTCTATTGAGTCAGTGATGCCATACAACCATTCATCCTCTGTCGTCCCCTTCTCCTTCTTCCCCACGGACTGTTGCCCACCAGGCTCCCCTGTTCATGGACTTTCCCAGGCAAGAATACTGGAATTGGTTGACATTTCCTTCTCCAGGGGAATCTTCCTGACCCAGGGATCAAACCTGAGTCTCCTGCATTGGCAGGCAGATTCTTTTTTTTGTTTTCCTTCTTTTTTATTTTATTTTTTTCCCATTTATTTTTATAGGCAGATTCTTTACCATTGAGCCACCGGGGAAGCCCTGGGCTCTAGAGTACCTTCAGTTATTTTCCAGGCTAAGCAAACAATATTAATTGTGTCTTCATTGACATCCAAAGTCTAACCCTGTACTACATACCTCTAAAGCCATACTCTTTTTATATTTTCAACAACTTTCATACATATGGGTCCAACGTTTGAGATTGTTCAGTATGATAAGGAGAGAAAGGAAGTTTAATCTGAATGACTCTGGAACTCATTGTTTATCAGGGAGAATGATTTCTGAATGTACCTCAAGTGTTACTTGATCTCAGCTCAGATGGGGAGAACTGGGTTCTCTTAGGGACTGTTTGCTCACAAAGCTCTTGTCCACCTGGCCTCCTGGTGATCCTCAGATTCAAACAGATTCTGTAATAGCAGTACTATCGAGAACATCCATTGGAGGACACCAGAGCACAGCAAATAGATGAGAATGCAGGCATACAGAAGGAACTTGGTAAATCCTCTGCACAAAGGCAGGCAGTGTCCTCTCCAAAATTAAACTCGTGGCTACCTACAGAACTGACTAATTATCAATATTTCTATTGAAAAACAAATTCTATCACTGATGCTTTTCGTCTTTCAGAGTTGTAATTTTAGAATTGGCTGATGAATGACTTTTCCAGGAGGTAAATACAGAAGTTGTTTTAGTAACTTTTACATTTTTGTGTAGGAATCTGCTTTGGAAGTTCTGCTTAATAGCCTAACCTTAATTAAATCTTCATTGACGGATGAAGTCCTTTGCAGGTTGATGACCTGGGTTTGTTCTGACAAGCCCTTTGAACACAGAGAACTTAGTAAGGCTCACAGGAAAAAACCCCCCAAAACAGGGATTCTAATTGCTGCCAAAGGGAGTTACCCCAGGCAAATTATTTAGGTAAAAGACCTGATGAGAGAAAAACCTTTGACATCCATGGTGAGGGTTACTAAATTTTGTCATAATAAGTTTTCAAGTGTTTGAACAGTCTGCTAACAATTTTTAATCTCAAATGGTAACTATTTACAAGATGTGAAAAACACTTAGATATTTGGGCCTTTAATTTTAATTTAGCATAAAACTAGTCTTGTTTCCATTTCTGAGATTCTGAGTTTTCTGGAACTCCACCAATAAACAAAACATAGCTTGGACTGTAAGTAATGATGCTCACCATATGACAACTTTCAAGCACATTGTGCTTGAAAACTATCAGCATAATTGTGTATTTTTGTCAGAAGACTCAGCAGTCATGCATCAGCTTATCTTGGTAATAATGGCAACTGTAGGCATTTATTTTCACTTTATACACAGGGGGCACTCTGGGTTTGGTTTGCAAAGAAGAAGATGAAAAATTCTGGGACTAATTTCCTTCTGGAAATAAGTGTCCCTTGACCCAGAATACTTAGCTGGGAGTGACATGGCAGCCAGCTTTTCCTGCATAGCGTCTTATTAATTTCGATTCACCTCTCCTATTGCAACACAGACTGTCAGGCAATGAAAGCCATTATTTATGGTCCTGAGCTAAGGAAGGTGTTAAATCAGGTGCATTAAAGCTCCTAGGTAGTAGTTTAAGTGGGGTGGGAGTGTCAGTGAGACCACTTAGGAGCCCTGTACTGATTTACAGACTTCCAGTGGGGGTTCCAACCTCTTGTGAGACACTTGTATTCCAACTCATTTGGTTGTTTGGGACCAGGGCTCTGCTTCTTTATTTCTTTAAGAGCGACTAATCTCTGTCTTAAGCTGCTTACATGTTTTGGGGATGAGGGTATAAATGACTAAATGATGGGTTAGTTGCTCAGTCGTGTCTGACTTTCTGCGACCCCGTGGACTATAGCCCACCAGGCTCCTCTGTCCATGGAATTCTCCAGGCAAGAATACTGGAGTGAGTTGCTATTTCCTTCTCCAGGGGATATTCCCCAGCCAGGGATCGAACCTGGGTCTCCCACCTTTCAGGCAGATTCCTCACTGTCTGAACTTCCAGGAAAGCCCTAAGTGATGTAAAGTTTTCCACAAAATACTAACTTGTTCAGAAGCATTTAATAATTATAATTATGGTATTGCTAATAATATAGTATATTTAACTGCATATTTAATTCTTTTTTTTTTTCTTTTGTTTTCCCCACTAAAAGAGTGATAGTGAGCGGTGGGGGGAGGGCCGAGTCACCCGTGGGGCATTCATTTTTACTGGAGTATAGTTGCTTTAGAACGTTCCATTAGTTTCTGCTGTCCAGTAAAGTGAATCAGCTGTATGTACACATATGTCCCCTCGTTTTTGGATTTTCTTCCTGTTTAGGTCACCACCGAGCAGTGAGTAGTTCCCTGAGCTGTGCAGTGGCCTCTCATTCATCATCTATCATGTATATCAAGAGTGTATCTATGCCAATTCCTCCACCTCCCCGCCTTACGCCCTTGGTATCCATACATTAGTTCCCTACATCTGTGTCTCTAGTCCAGGTTTGCAAAAAAGATCATCTGTACCATTTTTCTAGATACCACCTATATGCGTTAATGTATGATACTGGTTTTTCTCTGTCTGACCTACTTCACTCTCTATATCAATCCCTAGGTCCATCCAGGTCTCCACAAGTGGCACAATTTCCTTCCTTTTTAATGGCTGAGTCATTCTGATACTGCACTTCCCTGTCTCCCTGTTTCAACAGGACATGGACGGCACCTTCCAACTGGGTGGTTAGTGAAGAGCCTAATAAAGATGCCGCAGGATTTGAGGAAACAGTGCGGGGAGGAGGCTAGTCACCTTGGGCAGCGCAGACGTCCACCTCCGCACAGGCCGGCCAGGGCGGGCGCTCCACCGGAGGCCTGTCCGCCGCGCCCCGGCCTCAGGTGGGGAGCCAGGTGTCCCCGGCACACCGTGCAGGGGCGGGGTGCGGGACCCAGGGGCAGACCCCTGACCTCGCCGTCGCCCCGGTCTAGACTCCTGCCCGCTCGGCTACAGCCACCTGGACGGGAGAGCTGCAAGCGAGCCCATTGCCGCGCGCGCAGGTCGGCGACAGCGCAGGGCCCCGCATGGGGCGAGAGCGCGGTCCAGAGGAGCGCACAGAATGCATCCCGCTCCCGGCCCGTGCCGCCAGAGGTCAGATCTCGCGACGTCTCGCGTCACCGACGCGATCCTGGACAGCGAGAGCCAGGGCTTCGGCGCCCAGGTGGTCCTGCCTGCTGCCCGCGGGGACGTGCGGCTGGGACGTGCGGCCTGCAAACGGAGTGAGATTCCTCAGCGCTTTCCAAGAAGGGAGACGCCTCACGTTCTCCAGAGAAGTGAGGTGCCTCACGCTGTCCAAGAAGGGAGACGCTTCACACTCTCCAAGAAGGGAGACGCCTCACGTTCTCAAAAGAAGGGAGATTCCTCACGTTCTCCGAAGAAGGGAAATGCCTCACGTTCCCAAAGAAGGGACATTCCTCACGTTCTCCAGAGAAGTGAGGTGCCTCACGTTGTCCGAAGAAGGGAGATGGCTCACGTTCTCCAAGTGAGATTCCTGACGTTCTCCAAGAAGGGAGACGCCTCACGTTCTCAAAAGAAGGGAGATTCCTCCCGTTCTCCGAAGAAGGGACATTCCTCACGTTCTCCAGAGAAGTGAGGTGCCTCACGTTGTCCGAAGAAGGGAGATGGCTCACGTTCTCCAAGTGAGATTCCTCACGTTCTCCAAAGAAGGGCGATGCCTCACCTTCTCCGAAGAAGGGAAATGGCTCAACTTCTTCGAAGAAGTGAGATACCTCACGTTCGCCCCACGTGCGTCTTCAGCAGTGAATTTAAAACTCAACTAAAAGCCCCGGAAGATGGCAGTTAACCTACTGAGTCTGGAGCCGTCTTACCTGTCTCTAGGTAACTAGTCTAATTGAGCCGTCTTACCTGTGTTCTCTCACAGACCTCGACACCAAAGTGTCGCTGAGTCTTCAGACTATAATGTTGCAGTTTTAAAAACGAAAAATATTAACAAAATCAATAGGTGGTAGACTTTATGCAGAGAAATCATGAATCTCAATTTCCCTTTCCTGCTAGAAAAGGGGAAAAAGTTCAGAAACAAGCACGTATATTGTAAAGGTATTTTCTGTAATTTGGGGGGAGGTATTGGTAATTTATTTTGATCCAGCCCCCTTTACACTTTATGTTACAATAACATCTTCCCACTTTCTTGGTTTGTTTGCTATTGTTTTCCTTGTTTGTGAACAGCTTACTTTGTATTTTTCAATAATAGGGTTATGCTAATATGCTAATTGTACCAATGGTAAATATTAAGACTGTACTAAATGAGTAATATATATTCTTTGACTCTTACTCTAATGCTGAAAATAGAATTTAAGTCATTTAAGTGTTGGATAAATTAAAACTTAGGGACATACCCTAATCTCCAATGTAGGTTTTTTTTTTAATTGTGATAAAAACTGCATAACTAGATCTACTCTCTTAACAGATGGTCAAGTGTACAGTCTAGTATGGTTAAATATAAGCACTCTGTTTTATTCTAAAGCTAATCTCTGGAACTTTTTCATCTCCCATGACAGATTTCATGCCCATTGATCAGCAGGTCCTCATTTCTCCTCCTCCAGCTAATTCCAAACACCATTTACTTTCTAACTTTTCCAAACTCACCCTTCATTTGTAGTCTGCTTTCAAAATCTGTCTTACAGTTCATGAGCTCTATAGTCCATCGTAAAGAATTTTGAATACTGTCCTAGCATTTAATTGTAAACTGTTCTCTGCATGAATTATATTACTGTAAGCATCAGTTTTTAAAAAGTGAAATAGTTCAAGCATTCAGAAAATATGACACACACCCGTATAACCATCACCTATAGCTTCATCATATTTTAATGTTTCATCATCTTTGGCTCAGTTTTTTTTTTTTTTTCCCCCTTTGGACAAAATTAAAAATCCTAGGTGAAGTTCTTGCTAGTCTAATTCCCTTTCCTTCTCTAGAAGTCCATACTGTTCTGAATTCATTGTTTCCGAATCACATGTGTTTCAAACTTTTAACCAGGAAAGGCTTTACAGGTGTGTATAGGGCCTGTGTTTAGAAGGGTCCTATATTTGGTTTGATGTTCCTATTTTTGAACAAGGCAAGTGGCCCCAGTTTTGTAAGTTTTAAAGGTTATTTTGATGGTGTGATGCATAGATAGATGCTCAGATAGGTTAAGGGCAGATTTCTTTCTTAGAGCTGCAAATGAGAGAAGAATGCCACTTGGGGTTCAAAAAGGATGGCCCCCATAGGGTAACAAAGTCGGAGCTGTTTAATATAACAGTTTATGCAAGGTACACTGGTGATGGGGTGAGCTAGGTTTCCTGGGGACCCCGTGGGTTGGCTGATCTGAATAATTTCACACGATAGGGAAGAAAGGTCCCTCCTTAGTGGTCTGGACTTGGCCTTGGGGTGTGGGGTCCCTGATTAGGTGTGGGCACAGCAGCCCCAAGGAGTGAGAGTCTGATAGAGGAAGTGGTTGGAGCGGGGGTTCAGCGAACTGCTGCTAACGGGAAATTGAGGTTTTTCTGCCAGGACTTCAAAACTAGGTCAAGACAGTACTTGTGAAATATATTAAGGCATTGTCACTTTTCACTAAGCCCTGAAAATTATGTAACTAATCCTGATTTTAACTGTGTATTTATACATAGGCATTGTATTGTACTGTTTTGCATGCATATAGATTTTCATGAATTTAGGTTGTTTCAGTTTTCTTTTTTAAATAAACAAAGCTGCAATAAAATTCTTGAAGACAGCTCATTGGATACATGTGCTGCTTTAGGGAATATAACCACGAAGGCAGTTGCTTGGCACAGAGTGTATATATATTTGATATTTATAATTTGATGTTCCCATAACTCTCACACCTCTTTAAATGTTGGTTCTACAGTTAAATTCATTTAATATATGAAGTCATTTTGCTGTGGTTTCCCCAGTCATCTCTCAGTTGGCAGGAATTTGTTGTCTAGGTGTTTCCTTAAGAAGGGCTCACGAGAGAGACATTGCCTGAATTACATGTGCAGTGGTGTTTTCCAATAGGCTTTATTCACAAAGACAGCTTGGCTGGCTATAAATTCCTTTGCTCACACTTTTCTCCCTGAGAGTCTTCTAGAAATTTTTATACTGTCTTTGACTTTGAATGATATGAAAAAATCTGATCTGAGGCTAATTCTTTCCCTTCTCAGTGTCTTGGTCAATTTGCCTGACAAATGAAATTATTTTTTTAATCTTTAGATTCCAATAGTTTTGCTAGGATTTGTCTTAGTCCTAACTGCTCTGGGTAAACGTCCTCAGGGACATTGTATGCCATTTCAACATGAAAATTCAACTCTTTTTTCCAGAAATTTTATCAAATTATAGTTTCAGAGTTTGCTCTGATCAACTCTTCTTTTCTGAACAAATTTTTGAAACTATAATTTGATAAAAAAAAAAAAAAAAAAAGAGCTGAATTTTCAGTTAGTCTTAAAGGAAATCAACTCTGAAAATTTGTTGGAAGGGCTGATACTGAAGCTGAAGCCCCAATACTTTGGCCATCTCTAGATTTCTTATAATACCTAATACAATGTAAATGTTGTGTAGGTAGTTACAAGGGTGTCGCAAATTCAAATTTTGCCTTTTGAAAGTTTCTGGATTTTTTTTCCCCCTAATATTTTCAATCCACAGTTAGTTGAATCTGTGGATGCAGTACCTGAGCATATGGAATGTTGATTGCACATTATGGTAGAAACTTTTGCCTGTTTTTTCCCTTCATCTCCCAATTACTCCTTCTTCCTTTTAAGCTCTTATTTGTCTTATTTTGATTGCTTTTTTAATACCTATAATTATTATTAATCACTATTCTCCTCCAAATAGTTATTTTCTCTTGCTTTCATTTTAATTTCAGTTCAGTTCGGTCGCTCAGTTGTGTCCAACTCTGCGACCCCATGGACTGCAGCATGCCAGCCTTCCCTGTCCGTCACCAACTCCCAGAGTTTGCTCAAACTCAGGTCCATCGAGTCTGTGATGCCATCCAACCATCTCATCCTCTGTCCATCCCCTTCTGCTCCTGCCTTCAATCTTTCCCAGCATCAGGGTCTTTTCCAATGAGTCAGTTCTTCCCATCAGGTGGCCAAAGTATTGGAGCTTCAGCTTCAGCATCAGTCCTTCCAATGAACACTAGGACTGATTTCCTTTAGGATTGACTGGTTTGATCTCCTTGCAGTCCAAGGGACTCTCAAGAGTCTTCACCAACACCACAGTTCAAAAGCATCCATTCTTCAGTGCTCAGCTTTCTTTATAGTCCAACTCTCACATCCATACATGACTACTGGAAAAATAATAGCTTGGACTAAATAAACCTTTGCGGGCACAGTAGTGTCTCAGCTTTTGAATATGCTGTCTAGTTTGGTCATAGCTTTTCCTTCAAGGAGCAAGCGTCTTTTAATTTCATGATTGCAGTCACCATCTGCAGTGATTTTGGAGCCCCCCAAAATAAAGTCTCTCACTGTTTCCATTGTTTCCCCATCTATTTGCCATGAAGTGATGGGACTGGATGCCATGATCTTAGTTTTCTGAATGTTGAGTTTTAAGCCACCCTTTTCACTCTCCTCTTTCACTTTCATCAAGAGGCTCTTTAGTTCTTCGCTTTCTGCCATAAGGGTGGTGTCATCTACATATCTGAGGTTATTGATATTTCTCCCAGCAATCTTATTTCCAGCTTATGCTTCATCCAGTCTGGCATTTCGCATGATGTACTCTGCATTGAAGTTAAGTAAGCAGGGTGACAAAATGCAGCCTTGACGTACTCCTTTTCCTATTTGGAATCTGTTGTTCCATGTCCGGTTCTGACTGTTGCTTCGTACAGGTTTCTCAGGAGGCAGGTAGGGTGGTCTGGTATTCCCATCTCCTTAAGAATTATCCACAGTTTGTTGTGATCCACACATTCAAAGGCTTTAGCATAGTCAATAAAGAAGAAGTAGATGTTTTTCTGGAACTCTTGCTTTTTCTATGGTCCAACAGACGTTGGCAATTTGATCTCTGGTTCCTCTGCCTTTTCTAAAACTAGCTTAATCATCTGGAATTTCACGGTTCACATACTGTTGAAGCCGCTTGCTTTCTTATTTTCTCTTGCTTTCATTTTAATTTAGTTCTTATCTATTTAAAGCCCCTTTCCTTTTAACTTTTTCCTTGAGTTCTCACAATATTTCATCCATGTCAATCCATTTGCTCACCCTTTGCTCTTTATTTTCTCACAGTCTATTCTCTAGTTTCTACAGTTCTGCTTTATGGGTTTACTTTTTAAATAAATAACTTAAAGAAAAATTTGTGGCAAAGTATTTCATCACTCTTTTTCTCTGTTCTGTGACAACCTTTCCATGGTGGATGTTTTTTGTCTGGTAAGTTTTGCTACTTTTTCCTGTCATTTTTCTTGTAGTATTCTTGTAGTATATTGAGGTTATATCAATTTTTTACTACTTTTTCAAGAAAGAATGAGTTGCATTTTCCTGGCCTAGGTTTTTATAGCCATTCCCTTTAGGGAAATAATTTGTCCTGGTTAGTTTTGAGGTATTTTGCCTCTATTTCACTACCCTTTTTGAGTCCTTTTGTATTTATCTCCCTTCTCCATCTCCTACCTGTCTTCCCTACATCCTTAGCAATTGCAAAAGCTATACATTTCACTTTAGGGTAAACCCTTCTTTCAGAAAGGGTGTGTGTGTGTGTGTGTGTGTGTGTGTGTGTGTGTGTGTGTTTGTGTGTGATTTTCTGAGACCTCCTGCCATGAAGCTGACTTTATTTACTGTTTCTGTGCATGGCAGTTGCTATACTTCTTGACACACCTCTGGGAGTTTTTTTTTCCTACAATTTTTTTGTCTACGTGATTTCCAGTTACTATTTCAGAGAGAATAGGAAGATGTATTACTATTTCCTCTATAATAGATTATTGGTATTTCATTGTATTTGCTTAATTTATTGTTGTTAAATTAATTTTTTGCTTTACTAATTTTTCATTGTTATTTGGCAAATTTCTTTCAACTTCCAACTTGTTAGTAATATGTGCATTTTGAGTGCTGTCAAATTTAGCAAAATTTTTATCAAGTTTCTTTCAAATATGAGAGATACAGTGCTTTTCCTCCATAACCTGTGTCTGTGTGGCGTTGGAGGCTATAGGAAGCATTGACATCATGATGCAACTTCTGGCCCTCCAACTTTATGTCCTGAGGCTGAGTGAGTTAGCAGAGTGGGCCTTAGAATTCCCCGAAGCCATTCTTCCACTGGGGGGTTAGCTTTGCTACCTCAGAATTGACTGAGTCACACAAATAGTTCCCACAACACCCGCAAGTATGTCCTAAACTTGACCCTTCCTTGGCTGACAGGAAGAGATGAGGCCACTTGAGGCCTCTCCCACACCACCCTGCATTAGGGAAAGACCATGGAATTCAGAGAGGACATACATAGTTAAAATGTCTTACTTTTGTAAGTTTTCAAAACGTATGTCCAACTAATCATGTTGTGTAGGCTGCAGAGGTGAAGCTCTGAGGTTGCCACGTTTGCCCTGGGGATCAGGGTAGGGAGGGTGGTTTTTGTGGGGGGAGTGTGGTTTCTAACCCCAGGAGAAAAGTTTGGGGCATTGGCTACTGGGTCCTCCTGGGCCGTGTCAGAGCGATAATTTGTTTTGGCTCATGAACAGTTCCCAGATCTAGTTTGTCTTTTTCTTAACTTCGAGTATAGTTGACTTACAATGTTGTATTTGTCTCTGGCATATAGCAAAGAGCTTCAGATGTACGTGTATATTCTTTTTCAGAGTCTTTCCCATTGTGGTTTATCACAGGATACTGAATGCGGTTCCCTGTGTGGTACCGTAGGACCCTGTTGTTGATCTGTTCATGTGTAGCAGTGTGCGTCCGCTGATCCTGGGCTCCTAACTCATCCCTCCCTCCCAGTTTCTCCTTTGACAGCTGTAGGTTTGTTCTCTGTGTCAAAGGTTTATTTGCTCACGACAAGTCCTGTGTTGGGTTAGAGGAGTGAGAAGAGAGAAGAATCTCTGCTCTGAAGGAGTTTGAGGTCCAGCTTAGTGTTTCTCAGGCAGGTTGTGAAGTTAATTTAGTAGGTCACCACCAGATTGAAAGTAACAGCATAGAAAACGTCAGAGTGAATTTTAGATCATAACAACCAATATCATTTTATATTACTTGTGACTCTCAAATCCTTTGCTCCCTGAGCTTGCTGTCAAAAGCATCAGAAAAACTTTGACTTCCAGGTGGAAAAGCTACTACAAATACACCAGGAGCAACTAGCCTCTATGAATCGTGTCTTCATTCCCTAGGGTTGCCGTAGCCGAGTCCCACAGACCGAGTGTCTTACACAGCAGACATGAACCGTCTCTCAGTTCTGCAGGCTGGGAGTCCACGATCGAGGCATTGGCGAGGTGGACTCCTTCTGAAGCCGCGAGGGGGAACCTGTTGCCTGCCTCTCTCCCAGCTTCCAGGGCTTTGCTGGCCGTCCTTGGGGTTGCTTGGCTTGCAGGTCCATCCCTTTCATCTCTGCTTTCATTGCACACAGCATCCTCCCTCTGCACATGTTTCTCTCTGTGTCCGGGTTTTCTTTCTCTAAAATCATGACTTTCTGTAAGTCATGGTGGGTCAAGGCCCACCCTAGTGATCTCATTTCAACATGATATCCTCTGAAAAGACCCTGTCTCCAAGGAAGGTCACATTCTGAGTTCTTTAGGGTTCAGGGCTTCAATGTGTCTTTTTTGGGGGGAGGACACAATTCAACCCATAATAATCGAAGTGGGCCCCACTCAAATATGTGTGTGCTGGTCCTTGTAGCAAGCCCTTATTGGTCTCTAACCCACGATGAGACATACATTTATTATGTCAATTTTACAGGATAATAGAGGTTCCGAGATAGTCACTGTTGCAACTTAAGTGTGTTTTACTTCAAAGCCTGAGTTCTTTCATTCTGCTGGTTGATTCCTGGGAGGCTAGAGCTGGCAGGGGTCTTAGAGGCCATCTGGTCCCACCCCCTCTTTTCACATGTAGCGGGCCAAAAGATAAAAACAGTCCTATTTGTAAAAATGTGCTGTGCTTTCTACATTCCAGAGAAGCAACGGAATCCAGCTAAGGATAATGACCACTGTTTTACTTTTGGAAACTCGAATGGTCTACAGATTTTTTTTTCTTCCCCAGCATCACCACAAATGTGGGAACAGTTGGGATCCCTTGGGGTGTGTATAGTGGGAGAAACTGAAGTACAGAGATGCTGGGTCTCTTGTCTGTGGTTCCCCCAGCTTGTGTTCCCCAGATAACATTTATGATGTAAATTCCAGGAGCAGTATTAATGAGAAAAGGAGAGAGGAGACAACAGAGGAGGAGTGGGAGGAAGAAGAGGAGGAACGGACAGAAGGAGGAGGAGATGGAGGAAGCGTGAACCCAGCCTGTCTCTCTACAAGCTTCAGCCAGAGCTTAGCTTAGCTCAATGGGCTAAAAATATATTTGTCTCTTTCCCAGAGACAAATATAAAATGCATTTTTACTATTAAACTTTATTCCTATACAAATCTTTTTTCTCCTTGAGTAGTATGAAGAACAGAGAACTGGTAATTCTTTGCATAGAATATAAGTGGAATCTGAGAAATTTTGCACAAGTAGGATATGGAAAAATAATTTTCATCTTGATTGCCTATTTCCCATTGTCAATAAAAAAGAGAAATGAGTGTAAGACTATAAGCTGATAGCAAACCAGCGTGACTGTAGGAAGGGTCTGGGTTCTACAGCCAGATCTATCTTTGTATTTACTAGCAGTCTGACCTTGGGAAAATTACTTAACTTCTTTGAATTTTTGTTTCATTGACATAGGCATTTGAGATGATCATAACACAGTCCACTTCAGAGATGTGGATTAGATTAAATAAGATAAAACTCATACGTGGTGAACATAGAACGCTTCCTTTATCAAGCAGTTCTGGCTTTAGACTTGATTGTCCAGTTTTCAGTGACCACTACCTGGTCACTCAGTCAACAAATGCTTGCTGAGTTTGTATTTCTGGCAGGGCACTCCTTTTGGCACTGGGTATTCAGTGGGGACAGAGACAGCCAGGGTCCCTATTCTCTCTCTCTCTCTCTTTTTTTAGTGATACCGTTTCTTGAAAATTAGTTAATTAATTTTTGGCTGTGGTGGGTCTCTGTTTGCTGCACACAGGCTTTCTCTGGTTGCAGCTGGTGGGAGCTTCTCTTCCTTGCAGTGTGGGAACTTCCCTTTGTGGCGGCTTCTCTTGTTGAGGAGCACCCCACTGTGAAGCATGGGCTCAATATTTGTGGTAAATGGGCTTAGTTGCCCCATGGCATGTGGAATGTTCCCAGACCAGGGATTGAAAGGACATGACTCATGTCCTTTGCATTGGCAGGTGAATTCTTATCCACTGGACCACTAGGGAAGTTCCTCTGTTTTCTTGTAAGATGCAGTCTGGTAGGAAAGACAGATGATAAGATAAATAAACAGTGCAAACTATCAGATAGAAATGAGGAATTTGCAACAAGTTAAGGAGATACAGGTTCTTGATGTCTTTTTTATTTTGGATGATCAGGGAAGGCATCTTTGGAGAGGAGACATATAAGCAAAGATTGGAGTGGCAAAAAGGAGGTTCTGAGGTGCAGACCCGGAGTTCTTGCCCTTGAGGCAAAGGAATGAGTTAAAAAGAGGTGTGAAGCTGGGGGTGACCTGAGATAATCAGAGTGAAGAGCAGAGAGCTGGTGGTTGAGGGACAGAGGGAAAGTCAGCGGGGCTGGAGCATCCTAGGAGAGCGAGGTGGGAGCTGGATGCAGGAGGCAGTGCTGAAGACAGAAAGCAGCACGTGGATTCTGAGCATGTTTGGAGATTAACTGGGTGTTGAGAACCAAGGATAAGGCCTAGGTTTTTTATCTGAGCAATCACAAGGATGCTAGTGTCATTTACTGAGAGGAGGAACCCAAGGGAGAAGCAGGTTTTGAGGACAAGTCAAGCATCATGTGATATTTGAGATACTTACTTGCTGTTTAAGGAAACTTTTGGTAGGAGACCCATATTTTACAGAGAGGATATGGATGTAGATGTGGGAGTTATCGACCTATCAACAGTCTTGGACTTAGGGGTTTCCTGGAGGCTCAGACGGTGAAGAATCTGTTTGCAGTACAGAAGACCCAGGTTTGGTCTCTGGGTTGGGAAGATCCCCTGGAGAAGGAAACAGCTACCTACTCCAGCATTCTGGCCTGGAGAATTCCAGAGGAGCCCAGTGGGCTTACAGTCCGTGGAGTCGCAAAGAGTCGGACACGACCGAGTGCCTAACACTTTTCACTTCAAAGTCCACAGTACTGCCCAGGAGAACCTCTTCTCCAGGCTGCAGCCAGCTGGCCTCCTTTGATACCTGCTTTCTCTCCATTCCCACCTCACTGATATATCAGGACCCTCAGCCAGTGATGACTTTAAATTGTGGGAGGGGCAAATTCTGTGTGGTTCAGATCCTGCCTTTTTTTTGCTAACAGAATCTCCTTTTTTTTTTTTTTTTTGCCTTGGATTCATAGGAAACTTTCACTGAAATAGTCACTAATCACTTTCTAGGTGAAAGCAAGTGTAAAACATGTTACTTATCTTTCACAACAGAATAATAAAAAGAAAATGCATCCCTTCATCAAAAATTATGGTTAGTGCTCATTTATTAGTACTGACCTCACTTTGGAGCTACATTTAACTATCTCGGCACATATTTACCTTTGATTTGCATATGGCACTACAAGTGATGCCAAGAGCCATGCTACATGTCAATTTAAGACAGATTAGAGCCATAAAATCTAACCTGCTGTTAGAGTTTTTGTATTTATGATTTAGGCTCCATTTCACATGTTTTATGTTGAGTTTTATAGCAATGCACTCATCATCCACACCTCTGGGCACAAGTATAAAGCACCACTTACAAAAACAACAGATTGGCAAAAGTCAGGCTCCAAGGCTAATCCCCATCGCCCTGTCTCAGGCACAGGCGCCAGTTAAAAGATGGATCTCAAAAAAAAAAAAAAAGATGGATCTCCTTCCGTGAGCCCTAAGGGCCTACATCCTTGGACTCTTAATGAACCAAATCGGAAGGGAAATGATTTGGGGACTTGGAAAGCCTGAACTTCTTTGTGTTCAAAGTTAGGGTCCCTTGGGAACTAGTCTAATCTTTACAATCAATTTCACTTGTATAAAAAGGAAGTAAGAGTCAGCCTGTTACTGTGAGGTAAGTGTAAGAGTGAGAGTTAGTGTCACATCATGCAGGATGCCATTCTGTCGTGAGCACTTTGTATATATTCATTCACTGAATCCTCTTCCTATTACTGTGAAGTGGGTCATACCATCACCCTTCTTTTATAGATGGGGAAACTGAGGCACAGAGAAGCTGAGCGACTTGCAGGATCTCACAGCAAGTGTGCTGTTGTGGGTTGGGTGTCCCGGGACGTGGGCTGTGGTCTGGAGATCTGCACCCAAGGTGTCAGGGAGCGCTCCCGGGATCATTCCCCGGGGGCAGAGAAGGAAGCGGGGCTGGGCAGAAAAAGTCGGGGTGCAATGCAGTCCCAGCAGAGGCTTTAGTGAACCTCATGGGGAGTTCTGGGGCAGGTCTGGTCCTGCAGTTTTCTGGAGCCAGGAGGAATGGGGTGGGGAGGATCGGGGTGGAGCATTGCTGGGTGGGGAGGAGCAGGGCGGGCTTCTCTATTCTGCAAATTGTCCCTGGAAAAGGGTTGTGACCTTGGGTAAGCCGCTGTCTTCTCTTCTGTAGAAGACAGTTTCTAGGCAGCTGCTGTTGGCACCACTCCCTAGAACTGGGGGATTAAATTAGTTAGTTCTAACAGGAGATGTGTGTGGCCGGCACGTCACAGAATCCACAGGCGGAGCTGAGAGTCAAAGCTTCAGTCTGGCTTCAGAGTTCAGGTTCTTTACCACTACAGATCTTCATAGAGTTATGATGGAGTTATGTTCCAGTAAACTCATAGTTGAAAATATCAACTCAAATACATTTAGTACCCTGACCTACGTCACAGCTCAGCCTGTTCTGTAGTCACTTTGTCACGTCCGACTCTTTTGCGACTCCATGGAGTGTGGCTCTCCAGGCTCCTCTGTCCATGAGATTTCCCAGGCAAGAATACTGGAGTGGGTTGCCATTTCCTTCTCCTGCATTTTCCTCTTCCCATCCCAGGGATCGAACCCACATTTCCTGAATTGGCAGGTGGATTCTCTACCACCGGGGAAGCCACAACTAAGACTAGCCCACGTTGAACATGCTCAGAGCACTAACATTAGCCTACAGATGGCAAAATCATCTAACACACAGCCTATTTTATTATACAGTATTGAACATCTGTAATTTATTGAATGCTGTCCTGAAAGTGAAAACTTGAAAGGTTGTAAGCTGTTTACCCTCATGACTGCATGGCTGAGTAGGAGCTGTGGCTGCTGCTGCTGCCCAGCATCAC
This sequence comes from Cervus canadensis, assembly GCF_019320065.1. Classification (NCBI taxonomy): domain Eukaryota; kingdom Metazoa; phylum Chordata; class Mammalia; order Artiodactyla; family Cervidae; genus Cervus; species Cervus canadensis. The sequence goes on from NC_057417.1 coordinate 38,896,384, forward strand.
ACGGGAATGTCACGCCTCGTATCATTAGCCCCGGAGAAAGGACAAAATTCAAAGTATGGCTTCTGCTCATCTTAAGTCAAACTATTGTAAGTCAGGGACTGTCTGTCTACTAAATTGTATGCAGTATACTTACTGAGCTTGCAGTATGTAAGACCAAGTAGTGCTAACCTGTCTGGTTGGATGGTTAGAAATAACTTCTAGAAAGAGACTAAAAATAAGATCAGACCAAATGGTTTTTCAATAGACATGAATTGGGCAAACTCCGGGAGATAGTAGAGGACAGAGGAGCCTGGTGTGCTGCAGTTCATGGTGTCTCAAAGAATGGGACATGACTTGGCAACTGAACAACAACAGCAACATTTTTTTCACTTAGATAACTAAGCTAGGAAGCTCAATTATTAAATATGAGTTTAAGTTCTTTAGGATGTATGCAACAGAAATGGACTCAGACTAATTTAAACAGAAACCACAACTGCAGCAACATCAAAGGCAAGATAAAGGGAGTTCTCCTGGGGTCAAGAAGACCTGAACAGTAAGGCCTTGGGAAGAGCAGGGCTGCCGTGGGGCTCAGGCAGCTGGAACCAGGCTGTACCCCGGCCCCTGCCTCTCACTTCACACAGGTTCTTCTCTCATAATGGGGAGCAAAGCATCAGAGAAACTCGAGGGGCTATCCTCAAGCTTTCTTATCGTCCCAAGTTTCAAAAAGCCACCGCGCACATTGGTTGGTTCAGTGTAAATTTGGTGTTTGAAAATGTCATGCTTAGTCCATGGCCATATCACCCTGAATGTGCCCAATCTCGTCTGAGAATGTCATGCTTAGGTTATGTGGGAAACTGGATCGCTCAATGAAATTATATAAATGAGTGCTTTTTTCATGGTTTTTAAAAGTTAAAACTTGAAATAAGAAACTTTGAGATGACAACTAGACTCTACAGAATGAAAACCAGTTAGCAGTGACTAACTGGTGGGATTATAGATTTTTCTTCCTGCTTTTGGTGGAAATTTTAGAAAAAAATATTAACTATATTATGTAATAAGATGTTACAATGAAGCTCTTTTGTTCTGAGTTGAGCTCTAAGTCAGTAGATGCACATTTCTGAAATGCGTTGTAAGAACACAATGCAGGTCCTGCAAGAGAAAGAGCCAGAAAACGGATCTTGTGACTTCTAACACCTATCCCATCTGTCGGTATATAAAGATTCAGGAAGTTGGAAATTGGAAGCGTTTTTGAACCAAGTGGTTGATGTGAGTTTCTTCTGACTCCCGCTCCCATCTCAGTGTTCCCCCCACCCCAAGTATGGGGTGACTTGGAGAGCTTACTCAGCGATTGATTCGGTTCGTGGACACAGCGGGTTGATGAATGTCTCTCTCATGCCTGGGTGAAGGAGAGGCTGTTTGCTCTGGCAGCACACGCAAAGGACCTGTGTGGGTCCTTGTTCTCTGGGGCGAGGGTTGCGTGGTTCCTGCGGATCCTGTGAGGGCCACCAGTGAGAGAAAGCCCGCTGGAACAAAGTGGTGTGGAGTGGAGCAGGGACTAGACGACTGGATGCCCAGAGCACCTGCATGTTCTCCATCAAGGAAATGCAGTGAGAGATCTCAAAGGGCTGGAGTGGCTGAGAGCGTCCCAGGATCCTGGAAGCAGTTCCTCACAGGTTGGCTTTATGCCCTTGTGAGCTAAGAGAGTGCCCATGTCCTACAGGGACCCTTAATTGCCTCACCCAGGGTTACTAAGGTGGAAGGAAGAGGGGTAAAGTGCAGTCCTCTTAATAATGCCTGCTAGCCTGCTTTTGGAGAAGGAAATGGCAGCCCACTGCAGTATTCTTGCCTGGGAAATCCTTGGACAGAGGAGCCTGGCAGGGTATATAATCCATTGGGTCTCAGAGAGTAAGACACGACTTAGCGACTAAACAGCAGCCTGCCTTAGGCAGAGCCGGGCATAGGGGAGAAGCTGTAACCTTGAATGACAATTTTGACAACTATATGGTACTAAACAGGGTCTATCAGTTTCTAAGCTCAGTTTTTATAACTTGAAAATGACTAAAATCATAATAAAGGTTCGGGGCACTATCACCAGAGAATAACTTTAAAGAGCAGCAGTGAACAGAAATTTGCTTTATGGTTACATCCCACAGGTTCTGCTTGTTCGGGGTAATGGTTACTGTTGCTTTTCTAATAAGAAAAATATCAGTGAAAACAAATTTTTATAAGAAGAATGTGCCCATTGAGACATTTGTTGGGGGTAAAACACTGCCTTTAGGGCCAGGCAGATCTGTGCTTGAGTCAAACCAAAACCTTGTTAGCACTGACATGAGGTGAGTAAACCAGTTTTTTAGGTTAATTTCTGTCATTTACTTTTCATAAAAGGGGTAGCATCATCTGCTTTCTAGTGTTTTCCAAAGAGATTTTGGTCTATAGCAAAATTCATGGTACACATAGGTGCGCACACATATTACTAGTGCTCTTTCCTCTCTGAAGCAGATGTTTCCTATAACTTTAAATGTTCTTACTCCCCTTCACATATGTTTTACTTCCTCTAAATGTATTTCTTTAGCATACCAAATAGATTAGAGGATTTAAATGACTACTGGATACTACTATCAAGAATGTAAGAAGTGTGAGCTTTTAATATAGCTAAAAATTCAGTTTTGAATTGAATTGTGAAAACTTTTCAGAAACAGTGAAATGTAGTTTTACTTACGTGTTAATTTTTAGTGAGGAAGCATGAAGTAGGGATCTAGAGAAAAGGTAGACGCAGGTGGAGAATTGTTTTCATTACTGTTCTTGGAGCTTTCTTTGGGGCGGGGGGGCAGGCAGTGCACTGACTTAGTTGCTCCTTGGCATGTGGGATCTTCCCAGGTCAGGTGTTGAACCCATGTCTCCTGTATTGGCAGGCGGATTCTTTACCACTGAACCACCAGGGAAGCCCACGGTTTGGTTTTCATAAAGGAGAAAGAAGCCTTCTTACCCCAGGGAAAACACTTTGTAAAAACCAGTACCATTCTAGTGTTCCTATTTTCTCAAAACATGCATCAGTGTTTTCTTTTTCTGGAAAGCTAGTTTAGTTTTTTATTTGATTGATACTGTTTAAAATGTTCTTGGTGTTTTGTCATTTCTTCTTTCTGGATGTTCTTATACTCTAGCATTCAAATTTTGTACTTTGAAACTTAAAGTTTTTTTAGTTATTTTTAGGAATACAGGCACCTCTTAAATGTCTCAAAAAGCTGATTTATGTCACTTTTAATTTCATAAGATCTTTACAGTCTGCATCTCAGAGTTACATTTGTAACATAGTTAAGATGTGTGTATTTATAGGAATGGCTTTAAATTAGGAAGGAAGTTATAGTTAGCATTGTATTTGAGTCCAGAATATTCTTTATAATTCATTCAAGCATCTTAGGTTGCAGCCTGCAGAAATTGACAGGGTAATTTGGATGGAAAAGGAATGTATTGGGAGGCTGGCAAGTAACTCACAAAACTGGCAGAGAGACTAGGAATGCAGCCTCAAAAAGCGTGAGCAGTCGTGAAAGGAGGGCGAGCCCCAGGAAAGCCCAGCCCAGGCGATCGTCTGGTTGGGACGCTGGCTCTGGGCTCTTGCTGCTGCCAGTGATTCCCCAGGTGCCCCTCTCTGGATCGATCAGTCAGAAGCCATGGGGGTGGAGGTGCAGTGTTTGTGGGCTGGCCTTCCATGACCTACCTACACACTTGTGCTCCTGTGACTCTCCGAGGTCCTTGACCTGGCACATTTAACATGAATGGAACTCTTGCTTTTTTTTGTTGACCTCAGTGGTAAAGAATCCGCCTGCCAATGCAGGAGACACAGGTTTGATCCCTGATTTGGGAAGATCCCCTGGAGGTGGAAATGGCAACCCATTCCAGTATTCTTGCTTGGGAAATCCCGTGGATAGAGGAGCCTGGTGGGCTATAGTGCGTGGGGTCCCAAAGAGTCGGACACGACTGGGCAGCTGGGCATGCACGCACCTGCTCCTTCCCACCCAGGCAGGTGGTCTGAGAAGTTGTTCTGTAGTTTGGATTTTTCTGTTTTATGTCTCCTTATACATAGATTGAGGTACAGCATATTTGACAAGTATTTTACAGAGGATAGTATTGAGAATGTCCCCATGTGTCACATCAGAAGGCATACCAATGATTGTCACATTTCTTGGTGATACTGAGTTTGATCCCTCATTTGAAGTGATGCTTACCAGCCTTTTCTGTTTGTTTTTTCAGTCTAAAATACGTACATAAAAATTATTGATGATATGAAAGTATTAATTATGGCAAATAATTATTGTGTTGCAATGATGCATTCATTTGGTTTGTGGATATTAACCTGTTAAATCATTTAAGGAGTTTAAGTCTAGACAATAAAGATAGCACAGTACTAGCTGTTTTTTTCTCTGCAATGGTTGGAGAAGCTTTATTTTATTGATTTGTCTTCTTGTGTTTATACTAATGTTTGAGAGTAACACTCAGATACAGTGCTGTGAGCACTCTGAGCATGTCCCACAGAATGGTGTGTGTACATGTTTAGATGTAGAGACTCATTTCAGGCCTTGACTCATAGATGTATAGACTCATTTCAGGCTATGGCAGTTCCTCTTTACTGCATAATAGGCAACACGAGGTAATATACTATGTATGCCAAAATGTGGAAATACTGATTATTTTCCACTTGTATATCTCTGCAAAGCCTCTTGAAATTAGGAAAAGCAGAATTCCATTAAGAAAGTACCAGCTGTTTTGAGAAATTAAGCTGTATGATGTGATGCTTTTGTATTTGTGTGTATTGATGTTTTGTATCTGTTAAATCCGTTAGATATCATATGGCTACTTTCATTCCTAAGAGAAAAACTGTAAGATATGTAAGGTTTTGTTTTTTTTTTCTTGAAAGAGAAGATACAGAAAAAACATCAATTTTATCTTAGGATGTGTAGCATGTTTGGACAGTGTTTTAAACATAAAGCTTTAAGACACACACACACACACTTTGGTCATTAAAGACTAATTTTTAGAGTAGTGCATTTTTTCCCATTATTCTTTGTTTATTCCAGTTTTATTGAGAAATAGTTGTCATACATCACTGCATAAGTTTAAAGCATACTCCATGATGATTTGACTTCCATATATTGTGAAATAATTCCAATAAAAGGTATGTGTCCTTTTTTGATATGTTTCCCCCTTGTAAGTTCAGACTTGAATAGTCAATATCTGAAATTAACTAGACTCTGCAATAAGTGGAAATAAAAGACAATTAAAGTTTAAACATGCATAGCAAATAGGATAATAATTGTTGAAAAAATTGGCGTAGTGTTTGTTATTTAGTGTGACTGAAAAATCTTATCTATTCTGTTCCCACAGATAGATGTGCCTTGATGTTGCCTCAGTCTCAGTTTAACAAAGCTTTTTCTTAAGGACTTTTACATTAATCTATTCTGTGCCCCTTGTTAGGAATCAGGTGGATAGCGTTTAAAATGCTTCTTTTAGACACAGATGTATAGAACAGTCTTTTGGACTCTGTGGGAGAAGGTGAGGGTGGGATGATCTGAGAGAATAGCACTGAAACATGTATATTATCATATGTGCAATAGATCGCCAGGCAGGTTCGATGCATGAGACAGGGCGCTCAGGGCATCTAAAAAATATCTTCGAAAGTTGTTAGTGGTGGTAGTGTTTTTAAACATAAAAGGCAAAATCAAAGGTCAGCACTTCTCTAGCTTTCTCTAACACTGTCCTCTAGGCATAATTCAATTACTTTTTCATCTGTTTTCCTAAAGTATTTTATCCACAGAACTCTAGCGTAGCATTGTACTTAATTACACTGTATGGTCGCAATTTATTTACCTGCCTTCACAGGCTGTGAGCTTCTTGAGGACAGGTCTTATATTACTCAGTATGTACTCTGCCTTGCATGTGACAATCTGGCTTTTCTAATCTTTGTCAAATTGCCATTGCTGAACAGGTTAGCATTATTTTTTAAAGAAGATTGTGTGACAAGGCATTTTTTAATGATTTTGAAGAAATCTACGGTTTGATGGCTTCTTAGACAGTTGTGAAGTAATATTACATGTCAGGCATACAGTATCTCTTCTGAGTGGCTATCTGCTTGCTGCAATTGAATTATTCTGTTAGCTTGGAAGAACCAATATCTATAAAACCATGGTGCCCACTTGAGAGTGTTCTATTTAACATCTTTTTTATTAATTTAAATAGGGGAAATAACAGATTTTTCTAAATGTTACTAGTTAGCCCGTTACTTTTTTTTTTTTTTTTTAATGGCCTCTCCTTATCTCTCATTTTCCTAAAGAAATCTTTTTGGCAGAACAGCCAATCTTATGAGGCCATAACTCTAAATTAAAGTCGCATTTACTCAGGTCCCCTTAAATCATGTATCGTGTTTGCTTAATTCACTCATTCGGCCAGCATTTATGCGTTGGAGGCTGCAGTGTGCCAGGCATCGTGCTTAGTGCAGGAGATACAATAACAGTGAACAGGGGTTCAGTCCTGGAAAAGAGCCAGACATTACCACTAGTGATGTGACGTGTCATGGGGCCCATGAAAAAGGATTCTTGTGGAATTGTCTCTAAATTTCTATTGCAATTGTGATCTGTAACGGTGATGTAGTAGGGGCAGAATTGTTCAGGACTTGTTAGTTTGTACATATGCAGGTATCATTTCCACAGGAAGTCATTAGCCTCTTTCAGGATAAAGACTGGCTTATTTCTTCATATCTCAAGCACCGCTGGGGACAGAATAAAGATTGAATCGACAAACAAAAACTCTCTAACCTCTGTTGCTGCTTAAAATCTTTGGGCCTTGAAAACTGCAAGAACGGCAGTGACCACATCTCTGCAGAGGGAGTGCTCTTGGCCTAATGCTGACAGGTTAAGATTGGGGAAAAGAGCCAGACTGTAGAAGAAGTGCCCCTCGAACTTTATTTCTGGGTCGCTCAATTTCATGAATACATATTATAGTCCTTCCTATAGATGAAGAAATTGAAACTTTGGGAGATTTAAGATTCTTGCTTCAAGTTTAAAAGCTGAGATTTTCTTTCTGTCAAATTACCTTACGTGTGGATCTGTATTTTTGTCGGGAAGATGATTAAATGTTTGGTTTGGTCATAGAACTCTCTGGAATTAGCAGAGCACGGTGTGACGTCCCAGGCACAGACCTTCTCTCTGAAGCTCACAGGCCCAGCATGATCAGGTCTTTAGTCTTGGCTTGGTTCACGGCATGCTGCAGCAGCCCACGCTGAATGGCACACTGGCTTATGTTGTTTGTAAGCAACACAAATTACCTTTTACAACAGCCAGAATTTGTCAGTTACTTCATTTAATCTTTAATGTTATGTAAGGATTAAGCAATTTTAAGAGTGAGTTGTGTACATTTGATTTTATTAGTGGTTCCTAGTTTTATTTTGCATAGATTGTTTTTTTTTTCATTCTATGGAATAAAGCTTTTTTAAAAAATTGCATAGATGACTCAGTATAACTCTGTATTTTGAAATTTGTGGTATTGCAGTTCAGACCCAGAAGTTTGAGAACACGCTGTACTTAAATACATACTTTTGTAGAGCATTATCTCAATATTTAGCACTCTGGGAATACTGCTGCTAAACAGTTGATTATGTTGTATATTTCCAACAGTAGGAAAAATGGCTAGAGAAAATTAAGAAGTGGACTTAGCTTTGGGACTTTGGATTTTCCAATGGTGGACTTGTCTCTGATTCTGTTACTGTGAAGTGTGGTTTTCAGAGGTACTCAGTGAACAGCCAGCTGTAGAAAGGGACATGAGTGGATGGACGTTGTGTTCTTTGCTTCTGAAAGGCTATTTTCTTTTGTTAGTGTAGGTCAGCCCTTTTGGTGTTTGTGTGTTTTTACATGGGTTAGATCTATAGTGTTTGCTGCAGTTGAAAGTGTGAAATCCCAGGCCTTCCCTCCCCCTTGTGGTGTAGCTTGCAATATGGAGTATCGTCTTTATGCCTTGGCCAAATTGTCATACTTGTAGGTCTGGGTCAGCTTCCAGCATTTCACCCATTGCCTTCTCAGTGTCATAAGACACACCCGTGAGTTCTTTCAATGAGAATTTTTTTTTGCTGGCATCACTTCCTGTGGGACATCTTTGTCCTTTTCTTCACGACCACTTTCCTCACTCACGTTGATAGGTTTGTCTCCACAGAGTTCCTCTGACTACATATTTAGTCTCCTTCATGGCGACAAGTGTCAGCATTCTTGGAGTCAGCTATTTTTTTCTATAACCCCACTTATGTTCTATTACAGTTTGACTTCCGACATTACCACTTCTGTTTCTTTACTGTAATTTTATCTTTGTTGGCAAGTCCTCTTGTTTGGCTGTCCGTTTTTGTAAAATGTCCCACGGGTTTGTCGCTGGGGGACAAGGAGGAAACACGCCTCTGTGCTTTACGGTCTGTGTGTGACCTGGACAGCAGACGTTCACAGTGACTGATCACTGATGGGCTGTGAGAGGGGTTGTCATCGGGCACTAATGATGTAAAAATGGGTACAAAGTTATGAAACTAAACATATAAAACATTCTGTTTTCACTGTCTTCATTTCTCATTACATTTTAAAAAGGCAGCCAGATGTTTTAGAAAACGTGTATTTGTGGGTGTGGTTTATACAGTAATAACAGCAGCATCAGCTTACCCTTACATGCTACTTGTATGTCAGGGGCTGTTCTCAGTGCTAAGCACGTATTCATTTACTCCTCACAATAACCCACTGAAGTAGGTATTACTGTTTGTTATCCCCTCTCGAGGTAAGCAGACAGTCAGAGAGAGATTAACTTGTCTGGAGCTAAGCCTGACAGTCTGGCTCCAGAGTTCCTGCTTTATATGTTATGCTTTGTAATCCAACTCTAGTTCATAAACTGTTGGCAATCTGCAGAGAATTGGGATTTGTATTTTGTAAGTCTTTTTAAAACTTTTTTTTTCTTTTTTTTAGCCGTCTTCGTCTTCTTCTTCTTTTTTTTTTTAACTCTAGCATGTTAGTATTCTGGATTTTTTCCCTTTCCACCATGATGGGTGGAAAATTTAAAAATGAAACAGCTGTCCTTCACCACAGAGAGCTTGAAAAATCTCAGTAGGCTATGCAGGAAATCATGTTCAGTACTCTAGAAATGACCTGTATTCAAAGAATGTGTCTTGGTCTTCATAACAGGATTAGCTGATGAATGTGCATGTATATTATATCTATCTGAAGAATTTTTCTGAATTGAGTAACTTCTGACTCTGATTATTCTAATGGAGAAAAGAGGGGTTTTTACTGTAAACACCTTAGAAGGAGGCAAGGCTTATCTCAAAAACTTCTGCTATTTTCAAAGTGGAGCAGCTTCCTGAAAGAGTAGTAAATTGTACCATTCACCTTTGTGCTCTGCGTGTAGATTTGTTGTTTTAACACTGATAGGAGAAAACATGCTTGTTTCCTATCAGCATAAGCGCGACATGCAGACCAAGAATCCACACAATCATTTTACCTGAACCATCTTATAATGTGCTTCAACACTTCATATATGAAAGATAAATAAGTTATAAGTTGTTAATAAGCGTAAAGTGAAAGTTCATGAAGTCACCTCTGATTAAGGTCTAGGAAGCTGCTTTGTTCCTTCCCTATACAGTCTCCCTGCTGCCCCCTAAAGGAAAATATTTTTCCGGAATTATGTGTTTATCACTTTTATAGCTTAAAAAAAATCACAATTGTCTGTGTCTCTCAATAATATGTATTTTAAGTATGCCGTTTTTGAGCTATGTGAAAATCATTATGTAGTCTTCTTAAGACTTCTGATGAGTTCATCGTTTCTGAAATTCCATCCATATCCTTCTCGATGACTACAGCTCCTTTGTACTGCTCTGTAAATTTTCATTGTGTGAAAAAGCTACAGTGTATTCATTTTCCTATCATTGAACACGTAGGTTGTTTGCAGTGTTTTGTTACTTTTTTTCCTTTGTAACAAATAGTGCTTCTCTATACAAGAGTTTCTCTAGGTATATACCTGAGAGTAGGATTGTTCACTTTAACAAGATAATGCCAAATGTTTCCTAAAGTGATTGATAATCACTTAATTATCACCTAAAGTGGTTGTCAATTGATAATCCCACATTCTGGGTATCTGAGAGTACCTGTTGATAAACATTTTTGTCAAACTCTTGTTAAAGCTCTATTTTTACTAATCACATGGGTGTAAAATGATATTTCATGCAGCTTTAGCTTATAAACGTCAAGACTGAGGATTTAACTTTTGTGTTTCTTTTTATTGAAACGCCACTTTATGACTGTGGTCCATTGTTTCATTGATTTATTTGTCTTGCTCTTACTGAGTTTAGCAGTTCTTTATATATTAGATACTGATCCTTTCTCTGTTATATATGTCATCAATAGCTTTCTGTAGCTTAGTGGTTTGTATATTCAGTTTCTTTAAAGTGTCAATAAGCAGAATTTTTTTGATGCTAATAGAATAAAATTTATCAGGCTTTTCATTTGTGGTTAATACTTCCAATATTTTATCTACATTGAGCTCTCCTTCCCTCCCTCGGGGCTTCCCTGCTGGCTCAGGCGGTAAAGCGTCTGCCTGCCGTGCGGGAGACCCGGGCTCGGTCCCTGGGTCGGGAAGGGCCGTGCTGGAGACCCGGGCTCGGTCCCTGGGTCGGGAAGGGCCGTGCTGGAGACCCGGGCTCGGTCCCTGGGTCGGGAAGGGCCGTGCAGGAGACCCGGGCTCGGTCCCTGGGTCGGGAAGGCGGTGCAGGAGACCCGGACTCCGTCCCTGGGTCGGGAAGGGCAGTGCGGGAGACCCGGACTCCGTCCCTGGGTCGGGAAGGGCAGTGCGGGAGACCCGGGCTCCGTCCCTGGGTCGGGAAGGGCAGTGCGGGAGACCCGGGCTCCGTCCCTGGGTGGGGAAGGGCAGTGCGGGAGACCCGGGCTCCGTCCCTGGGTCGGGAAGATCCCCTGGAGAAGGAAACAGCAGCCCACTCCAGTCTTCTTGCCTGGAGAATTCCATGAACGGAGGAGCCTGGTAGGCTAGAGTCCACGGGATCGCAGAGTCGGACACGACTGAGCGTTTTCACTTCACTTCCCTACCTTGGGATTATAAAGAACCACTTTTGTATTTTCTTTTAAAATTTGAGGTTTTTCCTTTCAAATTAAAGTCTTTAATCCCATGAGAATTGATTTATCTGTGGTATAGGATAGGGATTTGACTTTCTTTATGAACAGTTAATTACCCTGGCTCCATTTATGCCGCAGTCTCTCCCCAGTGATCTGCAGTGCAGTCCCTCAGGATTTGCTTCCTCTTCATAAAGGTCTGTATGTATTCCTGGACTGTGCATTCTGCTTTTCGGCAATGCTTTCATTTGCCAGTTTGTCTTTGTGTTAATTCCATTCTGTCTTAATTACTGTTGTTTCATTTTATATCTTGATGTCTGATTGAGCAGGTTGTCTTGTTTTGAGTCCTTGAGCATTTTGACTGTTTTTTGATTTTTGCTTTTTTATGTAAAGTTTAGCATGAACGTATTAAGTTTTATAAAAGAATACTTTGGGGATTTGGGTTGGAAATGCATTGAATATTAACGTGGATTTTAGAAAGGATTGACATTTCTTACAGTATTGTCTTCTTGTCTGTGAACATGTCTTTACATTTTTTTATGGCTTTCTTAAAGTTTTATGATTGTTTTTCATGCAGAAATTACAAAGCTTTTGTTAGGTTTATTCCTAGTTACTGATTGCTTTTTGTTATTGTGAACTGTGTCTGTGGGGAAAATTCTCTTTTGTTCTTTTTACTGGAAAATAGAAATGCAGTTGAGATTTTCATGTTGATTAAAATATTGTTACCTTGCCAGACTCATGAATTGTTTTTTCCTTAAAAATTTTTTAACCTTTAATCTCTTTCTCTTATAAAGTTGGCTAGGACCTGCATACAGTGTTGAGTAGAAGTATTGATCGTGGACTTGTTTGTCTCATTTTGATTCTAAAGGGAATGTTTTAAGAGTTCTTCATTAAGGACTATTTATTATAGGCTTTGGTAAGGGTAGATATCTTTTATTCTTCTATTCTTTGCTAAGGGTTTTTTTTTTTTTTTTTTAATCACAAGTATAGCTTCATGAAAAGCTCTTTGTGCATCTTTGACCTGATCATATGTCAGTCCTTTTTGCTTACATCTGTTACTGTGGTGAAAAACAGTTCTAGGTTTTCTGACCCAACTTTGCTTTTCTGAGATGAGCCAAATTTTTTTTTTTTTTTAACTTTTTAGTTCAGAGTAGGGCTAGGAGTGGAAGGAGGGGTGGTAGTGGGAGGTGATGAAGCAGGGAAGAAGCTAGAAAGGATGGTCATGTCAGTGCTAATACAATCACTGATTATTTTGGAGCCTGTATATTCTTAGGAGGCTGTGTAATGAAATGAATAGATATTTATTTGATCTTTTCCAAAATTGTCCATGGGGAAAATGTATTTTCTTTATATATAGAGTTGTAATTTTTTATTTTGCCTGTTATTTTCACTCTTCTTATTTATAATTTCTTTAAGGTTTAATCATGTGTGTAAATTTTATGATGAATTTTGAATATATGAAGTAGAGTAAATGAGCCACAGTAAAAATTCCTATCTTTTCTTTGAAACAAACATTTATTTTAAAGAATTTGAGTTTTTGCAACTGCAAAATAGGTTATGTATTTGTTTTACACAATGTACTTAAGCCTGTAGAATCTTTAGGTTGGCATGATCACAGTACCTGTTGTCCACAAATGCATCTTATAGTATGTTTATTGCTGTGTGTTTCAAAACATACCTGAGTTTAGGTCTTAGAGAAATCCCATTGTAGAAAGTCCAGTAATCAGGGCTTGGTGATGACAGCAGCCAGGAGATCAGTGAGAAGGTTCTGGACAACATTCCCAAAGCCTAGTGATATCATCTTTATGAAGCTACTGCCTCAGGCTTTCCAGTTATGCTGCTGTGGTTTATTCTTTAAGGAATCATCGTAATTTTACAGAGGATGTTAATGGGAAGGTAACATTGGGTTCCCCAGAAAGTTTGTTCATGTTTTTCCATACGGTATTACAGGAAAACTCGAATGAACTTTTTGGCCAACCCAATATTTACTTTACAGAAAGTCACAATTACACAGAGGAATATTATAACTGGTACTGCTTGAACAGTTTCCTGAAAAATAATTTTCCAACTCATTCCCTGCCTCCCTTCCCGTCTCCCTCTCTTGTGACTCTGGGCAAGCTACTTCACGCTTTAAAGCCTCATCAAGGAAAAGAGGCAAATAATTTTAATCTGATTAGATTGTTAGTCTTCAGTGAAATAAATCATGCACGGTGTGTCTCAAACACAGTAAGTGCGTATGAAATGGCAGCCTAGTAGATCGTTTTTGAAGACAGTGTCTGACTTTATCATATGCATTTATATATATATGTATATAAACAGTGTCTGAACTAGGAGTTCAAAAGTGATAGTGATCCTCTTAAAAATAAGTAAGGCCTTGATAGAAAAACGAGAAAGGACTAGTTTTACAAATGCAGAGTAAAAAGAGTCGACGTTATTTAGTAGCTCACTAAAAACACTGTGAAAGAAGGCACCATATTGTATGTGCATGTGCAGAAACACACCGTAGTGCACACCTTTTACTTTTCAAACAGTGAAGTTCATGTCCAGGAAGCATGGTTCTGATGGCATTATAGATTGAGATGTATCTTTGTAAAGCATTTTGGCATTAGGTATCAAGACCTCTACATATCATAAGACATTTTAACTTACATCAACAAAGATTTGTGTTGGGTGTAGCCAGGATAATTCTTCAGATTGTCCTCTGCAGAGAGGGGCCACATCTGTATGTCAGGCACAGCACAGGAATGCCACCTTTGGGGCCGTGGGTGGGTTTGGGGATCGGGGTCTTCCCGCCGCACTGGAGCAGCGGTCCCCTCAGATTGTCCTCTGCAGAGAGGGGCCACATCTGTATGTCAGGCGCAGCACAGGAATGCCACCTTTGGGGCCGTGGGTGGGTTTGGGGATGGGGGTCTTCCCGCCGCACTGGAGCAGCGCCCCCTGGTGTGTAAGCGCCGCAGCGCTGGAGGCGCGCCTGGACTCGGGCGCTGAGGCTCCACGGCCACACCAGTGCGCGCAGCAGCGTGTCGTTCTGTGAGGACTTAGACTCGTCTCTGCCTGGTCTGTGTAGGCTGAGAAGGTTGTATCTTAGTTTAGTGTGGGACTACTTCACCACAGTTTATTAAGTTTTCTTTCTTCACTGCCCTGTGATGATTATACATTCCTCCCATGGAATGTTCTTTTTATACCTTATACCTTCTTTTTCTTCTTGCCCAGATTGTATTCATTTTCCAAAATCTGCTTCAGCTACCAGAGCTCCATAGCGTCATAAAATCTTTCCTAATACCTGATTTCCAGGCTCTACTCCTAGCTGGAATTCCATGATTGCTGCAGCACTCTGTGTAGCTATTTCTCATGATACTCATTTTCACCTTAAATATTTTAATTGCTATACTCAGACTAGACATTTTTAGAGTGCACAATCTTTTTCATCGTAGTATCTCCTAGGGTATCTCTTTTAGTGGTATATACATAAACAGACTTTGTGATAAATAGTTGGTGTTGGGTTTTTTCTTTTTTAAACATGTATATACAGTTGGACCTATTCTAATTTCTGATTTCTTCCCCTCACTGTATATCTAACCCAGGGCCAAAAAATTTTAATTTCTGATGAGTAGGATGGATCCATCTCACCTGTTATTCTGTCTCTCAGAAAATTTTTATAGACTTGCATGTTTCCTTTTTCTCAAATAGACACAGAATACCTTGTCAAGTTCTCAGATTTAAAACTTATCAGATATTTGTTGGAATTATGTCATAATGCACTTTTCGTAATATTGTCTGATCTGTGAGTATAATCAGTAGGCCCTTTATTTCAAGTGCTCTTTTCTAAGATAGCTTTTTAAATTGCTCTGTGTATATTAAGGGGAACTTAAAAAAATTGAATTCAGTTATGTTTTATCATATACCCAAGTGGAGGAGAACTGCAACCTAGGTGGAAAAGGTTGGACTTTTCCATGGGGTTATTTCAACACCATTTATTAATGCAGTTAGATTTATGTACCATCATTTGAAATACTGCAAAGCTGTAAATGTGGCTGACAGTGCTCTGAAGTCATAACTCTTCTATTTTATGTTTTGTTGGAGGCAAAGAAATTGGTTTGTAGATAAAAGATCCTGGATTGTCTAATTTACATATCATCTAATATTCACTACTTATGACTTGACGTTTGATTTCAAAGGGTGAAAACAATTACAGGTGTTTTATTATTTCATGATTTACTAAGAATTAAACAGAATCAACAGAGCTTTTCCCCCATGGTGTTAATGTAAGTGGCACTGGTTTTTCTTCTGCGGTTTATGCAAGTGGCCAGCCAAGCCACTTGTTTTATTTCTGGGTGGCTGCAGTAGGTCTTAGGGAAGGAAGTTTTCGTTTGGCAGGAAAAGCAGAACTGTGTTTATTCATTCCATTTGTAGTAGCGTTGATCCATGAGGAGCTTGTGAGAAAAACCAGAGTGGTTAGGCTTTGAACAAAAGTAGCTCCTGTTCATCTCTTATCTGATCGAGCAAAGTATAAGAACAGATTAAGGATTAATAGTATAGCAGCAATTAGAAACAGTACAAAGTTCTGAAGCAGAAGCTGCAAACTGATGGTTCATCAACCAAATACAGCCCTCAGACTCTTTATTTTGGCCTACTGAATGTTTCCAAAACGTACTCAATTACTTCATAACATCTCAAAATGGTTTTATATGAGTACCTAGCAGTGGATCACCTGCCTTTTTAGCCTGACATGTTAGTAGCTGTGGCAATCTATAGATGAAGCCCCAGTTAGCACTTCCGACATGATCTCAGCATCTCACTTTGCACCACCTGTTCTGGAGGCTCTTGAATACAAAAGTAATAGTAGATCTAATAATGTTAATGCAGCTCAGCCTTCGACAGTGAGTGGACAGGAGGTAGAATAGAAAGCATGAAGATTTTAGGTAGTGAGAGTTGTAGTTGAAAAGGGATATGTGAGAAAGAGTAATTGCAGAGAAATCCAAAGTTTTTAACTGAGCAACTGTAAGGATAGAAGTGTCATCAAATGATGGGGGAGACTGCGGGGTCGGTCAGGCATGGGGAGTGAGATGAGTTCAGTTTTGAACATGTTAAGTTTGAGCTATCTGTTAAAACATCCTAGTGGAGATACTGAGTAGGGAATGCTATGAAAGTGCAGAGACGGAGAAGTGTCTGGACTGGATAAATAAATTTGAGCAAGTTTTAGATTTTGCTAAATTTAGACTCAGAGAGTTATGAGATAGGATGAAGTCACAAGGAGAGCGGAGGACTTGCAACTGAGTCCTGGGACATGTCAGCATTCAGGGATTTCAAAAAAGTTCAGCACAGGAGATGAAGAGGGAGCATCCAGTGGGGTGGGACAGAAAGGAAAGGAGGTGTGGTGTCCTGAAGGACAAGTGTCTAGACATGTTTTCACCTCCTGAAGCAGAGCCCAAGACAGGGACTCTTCAGACAGGTGATTTCTTGGGGGAAGTGTTAATGAGAAACACAAGTTGGAGAACTGGGGCAAGTGAAACAGAAAAGGAAAGTCAATCTAAGGGAGTATTATTGACCTGGTCACTTCTGTGAGCATTTGGGCTTGATCTTGAAGAAACCCCCTGAGAAGATATGAAGAATACGCCTATTGGTGGGAGGAGGAGGGTGTTTGTCTACCAGACTTCATCTCACCAATGGCCAGTGATTGCCCAGGCTCTTGGTATTAACACCTTCATACTTCCAGGTTCATTATGACTCAGGATGGCCTAAGAGTTCCTGTAGGCGTCTCTTATTGCAAAGCCTCTGAGCAGGAAGTGAGCCCCACCAGTGCAGCAAGCCGCTAAGGGGAGGTGCCTCAGCTGGAGTAAAAACGAGAGGCGGGGCGGGAGGGTGTCCTGTGCAGCCCACCATTAGGTGCTTGCCATTTAGTTCCACCTACTACTAAGCTTTCAAGATGGTGGCTGACCACAGTTTCTACATTAGACTTACGACAGAAGGAATGACGTTCTTTAGTTCAGTCAACTACTAAGTTTAGATTGTCCTCACCTTCAGCCAGCCCCCTTCAACAGGCTGAGGCATTTTCCTGGTGGAGTGACCCAGACTTTTCCTCCCGAAGGGATCAGCGCCTGTGGTTACTTTATGCTTTCTGGGCTGTGTTGCGATAGTTGTCCATTTATGGTTGTCAGTGGGCATGGCAGCCTCAGTCCCATCCCCTGGGTTCTCTGTACACTGTCTCTTGTGTAGGAGCTGCCATGAGTCCTCATGGTGAGGGGTCAGTTTACAGGACCCTCTCCCATTATTCTCCTGTTGGTTACTGCTTCAGAATTCTTCTTGCATCTCCTGACAGAAGTGCCTTCCCTTCTCCCCTAGAATCAGAAATTTTAATTCAGTGGACCCTAAGGTTGCCAATCTACTGTTCATCTTTTGGTTCCTATATCTGTATAATTTTCTTTCTTTCTTTCTTTCTTTTTTTTTTTTACTCTATCAGAGATAGCACCACATTTCTACCTTGGGAAGAGTGTGTCAGATCGTGTACCACTGGGAGAACTGTGCCCAATTCCCTCAAGATGCTGCCAATTTTTTATACATAGGAAGTTTTGTTAAATTTGTTAATCTCGGACTCTTGGGTTGTACCAGATAAATAGGGAAAGAAATCTTCTCATAAAAGTGGTTAGTTACATTAGTCAAATGTTTCCCCTCATTCTATGTGAATTCAGCTGGTTATATGGCTATAGTTGTTCTTAGTTGCAAAGTTAAATTCATTCTGAAAACTTTATTTCACCTAAAATTATTTAATAAGGCTTTGAAATAGGAAAACCAGTCCTTGAGAGGACTTTGTGGTTCAGTGAGTTTAGCCAAATGTGCCTCTGGCATAATTGTCATGGAATATAAGGATCTTAGTACTTGTAGTAAAACTGATTTTCTAATACATTGAAACTGAACTTAAATTGTGATAAGAATATAGAAACATGCCTCTTTTGATAATTTTACATGAATAAGGAGGAATTGCTAGTTTTTTCTCTTATCATCTGAGTAAAGAATTTCTTTATTTTTTTCTCTTGTTACCTCCTGCTTCATAAGCTCTGATGAGAACTGAGTACTTGGTACACCTGTTTGTCTTTGAATATCTTGATGGTGACAACTAGGGTATATCACTTACTGATATTTCTCAGGGCTTAAGATAACGCCTTAGTAAGTCCTCCATAAAGAGTTGTTGAGTTAACCCAAGAGGGGAAGGATATGGCTTATACATGTGATATATGATAGCATTGATGAACTTAGTGGTTAAAGTTAGTTTTAATAAAATTAAACCTTGTTTTAAAAATAATGTTATAGACTGTCTTCCTTTTTCCTTTCTTTAAACAGATAGGAGGGACACGAACAGAATCACCAGCACTGGCTGAAGGTAAATATGTCTTTGGGGGAAATGATTATTCAGATACATGTGAAAAGTTATGGTTTAAATGAAAAGTGATATCTGCTAAACATAATTTAAGAAAAATGTTCTCTGCATATTATTGAACTGCTAAAAATGTCTCTAGGAAAATACCTTATATTGTTTAGTTTCTGTCTTAGAATGGGAAGTAATGTAGATTAATTGGAACTTTTTTTTTTTACAGCTTCCTTTCAATAGGAGAGGTATGTGTTTTTCCTTGAA
Source organism: Cervus canadensis (assembly GCF_019320065.1). Taxonomy (NCBI): domain Eukaryota; kingdom Metazoa; phylum Chordata; class Mammalia; order Artiodactyla; family Cervidae; genus Cervus; species Cervus canadensis. The sequence goes on from NC_057417.1 coordinate 38,915,128, forward strand.
TTCCTTTCTAAGTCATTTTAGCTATCACCAGTATAGTTGAGCAGGAAAAGTCCAAGCCATAGTTCTAGTAGTTAGAAATAAAATGTATGTGTATATTTTGAAGCTAGCTAGAAGGAAAGACATTTTTACATACTTTCTTAATATAAGAATTCTAGCTATAATGGATTTTGGTCCTTTTATAAAATGGTGAAAGTAAAGAACGCAACAGCAACAGTAAATAGTCGCTGTTAAAGGGTCCTGAGTACCTAACCATTTACAATCCTGTGATTGTTTTAATTATAACAAGTTAATAGGTATTTGAAAATTAATTTTTCTATAGATATACTTTTTCTTGTCTAAGTGAAAATGATCAGCTTAAAGTCCCTTTTTGTTTTTTCTAATCATAAGCAGGTATTTATATTTTAAAACTCACCTGTCATTTTATTATAATGGATATGATTATGACAGTTATGGTCATTCTTTGGAATTGTAATCACCTCACCCACACTCTCTATTATAGGGCAGGAGTTACCCCCCTTTTATTTTGTTGTTGTTTCATGAATTCTAATAATGATCCATGGTTTTATGAAGTAAAATGCATAGAATTAAAAAAGAAACCCGTTATTATTGAAATACAGTTAACAAATACTAAAAATACAAATTTTTGATGCTTCTCACATTAGAGAATAACCTTTAGTGACAATTTAGTTAAGTACTGTAATTTCAAATAATGATAAAAAATAAATAATGATGAATTTGTAGTAATTGTAATATGAAAATACCTGTGATTTTCACCAATAACACGTTCAATAGATATTTCTAATCCTACAGTGGCTTGTTGCCTATAATCCTAATTGAAGGAATTGCTAAATTTCACATAAAGGTTAGTAAGAAGTTTCCCGTTCAGGTTCACAGATCACCGAATTCTTTCTCTGAACCTCAGATAAAGAACTCCTATTAGTGAAAAATCCATTAGACCTTTCTTTCTCCATCATGTTTGAGTAAGTGTAGAGTTTTTTATGTCTGTATAACTAATCTTAAAGAAGTAGAGTTACAATCCATTCCTTAGGAAATATCCTAACAGAAATAGCTTTGAAAAAACTTCTAGTTGCTAATCCGTAATCACAGAAACAGCAACCTAGTCTGTAGAAAAGGGAGTAGAAGAGGAGTTATACCTTGGAGAGACCCTGCCTTCAGAGAACTCACGTTCTAGTTCAAGGAATATGAAATAAACATGTAAAAAATAGCATGTCAGCTTGAGATACTTAAAGTTTAACACAAGAAATGTCATAACTGTCATAGGGAGGATGCAAATAGTAAGTGCTCTGATGTTTGTGTTACCGAAGCACAAAAAAAAGGTCAAGACTTGTAAAATGTCACCAAGTGTCTGCCAGTTGCTTTTTTTGAATAGAACATTTGTGGGGTTTTTGTTTTGGGTGTTTTTTTTTTTTTGCTTGTGGTCCTTTGATTCTTTCTATCATTGTAATCTGACTCTGATACCATATTTTAAAGATGTTCTTAAAAGCCGCGCTGTCAAGCAGCACAGGGATTGTTTGGTTAGTTTGGTTCCAGGAGGCCGGTGAGAACTGGGACCAAGGAGGAGAAATTAGCAAGTTTCAGCTTCATGCAGGTTTTGTGTGGTGGTTGAGGATGGGCTTCATGTCAGATTAAGTGTGTCATTTGATTATTGGCTGAAGTTTCTAAAAAGTTTTAAAAAATTGACTCAAGTCTAGAAAGGTGTCATTTGAAAACAGAATGACTTCCTCTTTGGATGTACTCATGCAGAATAAAGTATTTAAGCAGAGACTCGATTACAGCTTGGCAAAGACAGATGTTGTAGAATACATTCTTACTAAGGTTAGATGGTCAAGCTTGAGTCTTCCATTTTAATGCATGTCTTAGTTTGGGCTGCTTTAACAAAGGACCACCGACTAGGTGGTTCATAAACAACAGAAATTTATTTCTCACTGCTTTGGAAGCTCAAAATCAGTCCGAGGCCAGTGTGGATGGTCCCTTCCTGGTCTAAGATTTTCTTACTCGTTGATGATTGGATATTAAACCTTTCTGTCTGGTATCTTTCACTCCTCATGGTGACTGTTAACGTTATGGAGAAACCACAGGGACATCCCTGATGGTCCAGTAGTTAGGAAGAGTGCTTCAAGTGCAGGGGGCAAAAATTTGATCCCTGGTGGGGGAATTAAGATCCGAATTTGCTACACGGTACAGCCAAAAAAAAAAAGAAGAAACCACAGTCCATCCAAAAAAAAAAAAAAAAATGGAATTCTTGCTTCAGAGAATACCTTAAAAGGTATTCAAATTATGAGGGAAAGTGGACAAATTTTTTTTTAATTAAAAAAAAAAATTATTTTAGCTGTGCTTTGTGGCATTCAAGATGTTAGTTCCCCAACCAGGAATCGAACCTGTGCGCCCTGCAGTGAAAGCATTGAGTCTTCACCACTGGACCACCAGAGAAGTCCCTGAAGGACAGTTTTTAAGAGCCTCTTAACCATTACAGTCATAATGTACTAACTAGAGATTCTTATTTGTGTTTATCAAATACTGGCAGATTTCTTTGAGCTTGGAGGTCTCCTGCTTTCCCCCTTTTCTTCTGCTCTGAAATCTCTGAGGGAAAAGAATGATGGTGGGTTCTTATTTCCTCCTTTTCACCACCTTGAGACCTCCTTACCTGGGAGTGAGGCCCAAGTTCCTTGAAAATGAGGCAGAATGTGTATATGTAGTGGACGAAAACGTCTCTGTAGCCCTTACCCTCCCCGCCAAGATATGTTAAGAGGCGATTTTTCTGAGGATGAATGTTAGGTTTTAGTGTCAGGGAATGTTTGACGGGAGGATTCCTACATGCTGTCTCTCATGAGTCCTTTGTCCCTCTTCAAGCGGAACAGCACGCTGCTCCCAGGGACTGAGGTCATTATGTGAGGCAAGCATGAGTCTCCTTTAGTAAACATTCTCCTTAGGACAAAACAGCTTAATCTCCTTCCCCTTTCTTGAGATATGGATTGTCTCCTGACCTTGTGGTAACAGTTGCTGTACATTTGGTTTTTTGATCTCTATCATTCCCGAAAGAAGTTTCTTGTACTGCAGCCTATATATACTCATAGAAAAATCATTAAAGCACCTTTGCTCCATCAGAGCTTAGGTCCCCGGGTCTTTTTTGTCTCTCTCTCTTTCTCTCTTTCACTTTCTTATCGTCGACTCCGCACCACAAGGTTCCGGTCCATTAAAGGACCCCAACATTTTAGGATCAAGATTTTAAGAATTTTGGCTCTCACTGCTGTAATGCATAAGAACATGAGAAATACCAATGCATATTTGTTCGGAGGTGATAAAGAGTGTTGTGGGAAGATAACATTGCTGTCTAGTTATCAGCAGTTTATCAGCAGTAAACCTTTGCCTGTTAGCCTTGCCCTTAATTAAGTTTCTCAGCTTCTGTGGCGGAGAAGGCAATGGCACCCCACTCCAGTACTCTTGTCTGGAAAATCCCATGGACGGAGGAGCCTGGTAGGCTGCAGTCCATGGGGTCGCTAAGAGTCAGACACGACTGAGCGACTTCACTTTCACTTTCCAGTTTCATGCACTGGAGAAGGAAATGGGAACCCACTCCAGTGTTCTTGCCTGGAGAATCCCAGGGACGGGGGAGCCTGGTGGGCTGCGGTCTATGGGGCCGCACAGAGTCAGACACGACTGAAGCGACTTAGCAGCAGCAGCAGCTTTTGTGGAACTTACAGTTTAATTATTCCTTTGTAGTTAGCACATTCCATAAGCTTACCGCCTACTTTGTAAAGTTGCAGTTTGTTTCATTTGACCTAAAGCTGCACCTTTTACGGATGCCCTTGGTTTAGATACGCTCTTCTTTGATGAACAAGCTTTTTTCACTTGAATTTTAATTCATTGATTAATTCAACTAATGTTTATTGAGTAGTGACTATATAATAGAATGTCTGCTGGAGGCTAGAGTTTATTTAGGAATTTAAAAGCTTAAAAAGAATTCCATGAATCTACCAGCCATTGAGGGACTAGAGTATTCCCTAAACCTCTGAAGTTTCCCATTCCTGTGGCCCTGTGCCTTCCCAGGGATAACCAGTATCCTAGATTTTGTGTTTATCATTCCCTTGCCTTTCAATGTATGTATTTTTACCACATACAGGTATTGATATATGTAATTTTTCCGTGATTTCAAAATAGTGGTAGGTTTTAAGAAAGTGAATTCAGAATACTGCTTTTGTTCAGTGGTCATAGTTTTTAAAGAAAAACCTTCATAATCCTTATACAATAGGTAATTTTGAGTTTCAGAACTTTTTTTTCATGTTTCCATCATACACCATCTTATACACTCCTAAGTCACTTACTTAGAACTTTGTACTAGCCCTTGTCATATCCTGTGTCTGTCCCTGAATGCAGGACACTCGAGCAGGAAGCATTTCTTTGCTTTCTTCTAAATTTGCAACTCAGGCGGCTAATTTGCCTAGTGGCTTAATTTTTAATGGCTGGGTGTATGGAAGAGTACCCGTAATCTCTGAATCAAATTCAAAGATGCCAGGACAATCTGATGTAATATTATTTTATCATGGTTCACTTTCATTTAAGGAGCAATATTGGTCTCCTAATTTATTGTACTTATTGCACATAACCAGGCTTCCTAGTGAGTCTTTTACTTAAAATAGCTTAACTAAGCTTATTCATTTTTAAATACTAAATTTAAGTGTATCCACTAGATGTCAGCCTTAGGAAAGGTGTATCGTACTATGTGTAGAATCACAGCCAGAAGAAATGTGAGAGGTTCAGTCTGAGTAGTAAACTGACCTGTGTAAAGTCACATATTTTGTGATAAAATCAGAACTAGACATCAAAATCCCCCAATTTTCATTCCATTCTTTATGTCACATAAACAAAGTTATTGGCCCTTTGTTTAAGGCCAATAACTTAACTCCCTGTAATCGTTAGACTAATAAAATATATTGATCTTGACATGTGCTTGTGAGATTTTAGTACTACTATAATGATACTGTAGCTGCGCACCCAGAAACACCTAGAATCCTGCTTCTTGCTCTGCCCTTGCACTGCAGGGAACACAGGTTCAACCCCTGGTCAGGGAACTAAGATCCCACGTGCCTTGTAGTGTGGTTAAAAAGTTAAAAAAGAAAAGAAAATGTCACAATGGTGGTTTCTAGGAGCTAAGGGGAAGGAGACATGGAGAATTGTTTAATGGTTATGAAATTTCAGTTTTTCAGGACTAAAGATTTCTGAAGATCGGTTGCATAACAATGTAAAATATACTTAACACTCTGAACTGCACACTTGAAAAGTTTTAGATGGTATTAATACATTTTATATTACGTGTCTTTTACTACAATTTAAAAAAAAATATCAAAAAGCTAGTTCAAGGCAAACAATAATAAAATATCAAAGAATCTTGCATTCAGATTGCTTGCTAAAAGGGTCTTTAAAGTTTCACTACATGTTGAAGAGTCCAAGACTGACTTTTTTACTATGTGTGATATTTGTGCATAAGAGACCAGACAAAACTCAAATCAATATACCAATGATTTTTGTTAAAAAAAAAAAAAACTTTGTGATGACAAAAAGATTAGAAAATAAATGTACATTTACACAATTTTTTAGAAAGTAACACAGAGTGTAGATTCCGAGAGACTGGTGCACAGATTCACTGGGTATATAAAACAGCGACAAAAAGAAATGAATTCTTTGCTCATTCTAGGAATTAGTGGCCAGTTGGAATTAGAATAGAAATTGCTTTAATTATAACATACAAATAACTGTAATTACTTTTTTCCTATTAAATTTTTCCACCATTTACAGGTATGTAGTGGTGGTGTTCTGTATGAAGTTATTTAAATGACCTTTCCACTATAAATCTTTGGATAATAAAGACCTCTTTCAGTTCTGTCCTCCATGCAGATGACTTCCAACTCCATCTGCGGGTCAGAGCAATGTAAGTTTTCCAAATGCCCCTGGACATTTTACTTCAAATGTTTCTCTGTTAATTCATATTCAACATGAAAAAGTCAAACCTGTCATTGCCCTTCTAAATATTACTTTTGCTCTTCTTGATGTCAATGTACACACCACACCAACTTAAATGAAAATACTGGTGTCATTCTGTCTTCTTCCGTTTGCTCACCTGTCATTTAATGTGTCCAAGCCCTGCTGACTTGTCTTTTGAAGGCTGTCTTTCATCTGCACTCCCTTTTTCTTCCCTCCAAGTTTCATTCCTTCTGGCCCTTGCCCCTCATGCCTAGGTGAGCACAATAAACTTCTCTTTTGCCTCCTCACTTGTTCAATTTTTTCCTGTTCTAATTCTACCCAACCACTAGACCACCAGGTAAGTCCCCAACGCTATCTTTTAATGTAGCTCTGCTTCAGCCAAAACACTATATTCATTCTTCCGCAAACTTGCTTTTCTTTTCCTGTCTCTTGGTTTTTACACCATTATCTCATGTTTTCTACCTCTCAAAATCCTATTCAGACCCCAAAGCCGCCTTTCTTACGAGTGCAAGACTAAGTGTGGAACACGTTTTTGCTTACATCCTGCAGAAGGCAATTTTCCACACATGTAAACCCAGAAGTAACATAGCAGGATACTTCTTAATTATATAATCATGACTCATGTGCTCAGTTTTCATTCCAATCCCAAAGAAAGGAAATGCCAAAGAATGTTCAAACTACTGCACAACCACACTCATTGCACACGTGGACGGATGAGCCTGGTAGACTGCAGTCCATGGGGTCGCTAAGAGTCAGACACGACTGAGCGACTTCACTTTCCCTTTTCACTTTCATGCATTGGAGAAGGAAATGGCAACCCACTTCAGGGTTCTTGCCTGGAGAATCCCAGGGACGGGGGAGCCTGGTGGGCTGCCGTCTACGGGGTCGCACAGAGTCAGCAAGGGAGATAAGAAAGATTAATCTCTTTTGGTGGTATCTTCACTGCCCGAAAGCAACCAAGGCTCAGGAAACCTCAGTTTCTCTATCAGAGGAAAGGCAAGACTCTGGGTGTATCTCACAGCCTTGTGGTCTGATATCAGCCTCAGAGCAGGCGTCAGGGGCCTTGCTTTCCTCAGTGTCCTTCCCATAAAACATCCTTCATGGCTCTCAGCTTGCCCACAACCCATTTGCCATCCTTCTGGGTAGGTCCCCCTCCCTAGTCCCCACCTGTGAGCAAAGGGGCAAAAGACACTTTCTCCTTGGAAGAAAAGCTATGACAAATCTAGACGTCATTGATGTCTCATTGAAAGTAGAGACATTACTTTGCCAACAAAGGTCCATCTAGTCAAAGCTATGGTATTTCCAGTAGTCATGTCTGAATGTGAGAGTTGGACTATAAAGAAAGCTGAGCACCAAAGAATTGATGCTTTTGAACTGTGGTGTTGAAGACTCTTGAGAGTCCCTTGGACTATAAGGAGATCAAATCAGTCAATCCTAAAGGAAATCAACTCTGAATATTCTTTGGAAGGACTGATCCTGAAGCTGAAGCTCCAATACTTTGGCCACCAGATGCTAAGAAATGACTCACTGGAAAAGTCCCTGATGCTGGGAAAGACGGAAGGCAGGAGGAGAAGAGGATGACAGAGGATGAGATGGTTGGATGGCATCACCGACTCAACGGACATGAGTTTAAGCAAGTTCTGGGAGTTGGGTATGGACAGGAAAGCCTGGCATGCTGCAGTCCATGGGGTCACAAAGACTCAGACATGACTGAGCGACTGAACTGAACTGCACTTTCCCAATTTGGAACCAGTTCATTGTTTCATGTCCGGTTCTAACTGTTGCCTTTGGGGAATTCAGCTTACCCTAGGGCAAGCAGACCTGTAACTAGATATGGCATTATTGTGTTGATATTGAGATGGGGTGCACAGAAGGAACAGCTATGGGGGCCAGAGGAAGGACAGAAGACTCTGAAAACCAGAGACCCAGTGTGGAAGACAGAGGAATCAGGGTATAGCTGGGCCTGATTCTGGAAAGGGTGGGCCCCAAGCCCAGGGGCTTAGCTTCTAAGTCTGAGAAGAGCAGACATGTCTGAAGTAGATGTATGTCCCCTCACAATGACAAGACTTCAAGGTAAGGTCTGGGGCCTTCCAGCCCTGAACTTTCAGAAGGACGCGGCCAGGGTCCGGTAAGACCCCACTGGTAAAGGTTGGGGACAATACGCTGAACCCTGATTGACCCCAAACTCCTGATTCTGCCTCCCGCAGGTTCGTGACTCCTAGAGTCAGTGGAAGCCGGAAGTTTCGGGCTTGGGGGGTCGGGGCTACGGGCCCGACCCATGGCGCCTAAGAAGAAGGGGCTGCGCGCCGGGCGCCAGGGGGCCGCGGCGGGAGAGGGCGCCGAGCCGCCGCTGTCGGAGCGCCGTCAGTACCTGCATCGGCAGCACAAGGAGTGCTCGGAGGAACTGCAGGCCTGCAGGCAGCGCTTGGAACAACTGAGGGCTGACGACCGTTTGGTTGACAGCGAGGCGGCGCGCCTGCACGAAGGGAACCCGTTTTCCGTCACTTACTGGAGCAGGGGCGCGCAGCGCTGCACCAACTCCACCCATAGGCGTGATCGGGAGGGCGGCGTGGACCTGCCGCAGATTTACAGGCAGCGCGCAGAGCTGACTTCCATCTACTGCGCCCATGAGGACGGGCTGCGCGCACATCTGGTGAACGTGCAGGCGCTCGCGGCGCAGTTGGAGCAGCAGGAGCAGAAGCTGCAGCTCGGCATAGTCAGTGCGCGCGCGCCCGCGGGCGGGCCGGGCTGGGGCCGGGCGAGGTGGGTGCGCGCCGCGGACCGGTGCTGACCCGTGCCCCGCCCGCAGGAGCTGCAGCGGCAGCAGCTGGCCCAGACCCGGGCTCTGCAGCGGGATCTGCTGAAAATGGGTGTGGAGGACAGGCAGCAACTCCACTGCGCGAGGCAGCGGGTTTTGGAGAGCAAGGCAGCGCTGCGCCAGGCGCGCCAGCAGGAGGCGGTGGGCGCGCTCCGGGCGCGCATCCAAGCCACATCCATCCAGGCGGACCGCGGGCCCCTGCGGCCGGAGTTGCTGCCGTCCCACCGGGCCCAGGCGCTGCGGAACCAGCCGCGCCAGTTGCCGGACCAGGGCGAGCTGGAGGACACGCGGGGCCTGGCGTGCGTGCACGGAGGCGCGTCTTTGGCCCGTTTGGGCCGATATGAGCGATCAGATGCGGGCTCCAAGCTCCCGCTCTTGTGTGTGTCCCACCGACCTGCCAGGGTAAGTGTATCCTGCCCGGGGTCCGGGGTCGCGTCCTTTACACCGTCCCGACCGGACTCTGAGGGTTACACTTCTAAAGTTGCTTACACGATCCCCACCCTCCCTGGGAAGCTCGTCCGCAGGTCTTATAGCCCATCACCACCGGCCCCAGTGGACAGCGACGAAGATGAAGCCGCCTCGGGAGAGCCCGAACCTACCTCGAGGAAGGCTAGTGAGGCCAGAAGGTGGCGGGAAAAAAGTCCACTTTCCGTGGTAAATAAAGGCGTGACTCCTTCCTCCACTCTCCACGGGCAGGCCACGCAGCCTCCGTCCTGAGCCTCATCCATAAACGACCGGAATGCCCCAGCTGCAGTGGACTGAGGGAGCGGGGGTCAGCCATGCTGGAGTGGAGCCTGGTACACAGCGAGCTCCCCTGTGCAGTTCAGAATGCCTCAGGAGCCCCAGAGAGGACAGCGGGTGGAGGCAGGGAGGCCAGGGGGAGGCTGAGTCCATCTTCTGAGTGGAGGCGCTCTGCTCTGCTGAAATGGCGCTGCGAGAGTTTCCCTGGATGCGGGCCCGTCCCACTTCCCAGGACGGCGAGCCATGTGGCCTCAGAACTCCATGTGGTCAAGAACTCCCTGGCATCCAGTGGTTAGGACTCCAGGCTTTCGCTGCTGATGGCCTGGGTTTGATCCCCAATTGGGGAACTCAGATCCCACGAGCCCTGTGGCGTAGCCAAAAAAAACAGCACAAGTCAACAAACTACAAAAGTCCACTTCAAGATCTCCGTTTCATTTAAATTAGTGCCCTTAATTCTCCATTGCCCACATTAAGAACAGAAAAATGGCATAAACAATCCCAAATATAGAAATACAGGAAGCAAGCATTACTATAAACAAAACTAGTGGAGGTGATGGAATTCCAGCTGAGCTCTTTCAAATCCTAGAAGATATGCTATTAAAGTGCTGCACTCAATATGCCAGCAAATTTGGAAAACTCAGCAGTGGCCACAGGACTGAAAAAGGTCAGTTAACATTCCAATCCCAAAGAAGGACAATGCCAAAGAATGTTCAGACTAACGTACTGCTAGCAAGGCAATGCTCAAAATCCTTCAAGTTAGGCTTTAGCAGTACGTGAACCAAGAACTTCCAAATGTTCAAGGTGGATTTAGAGAAGGCTAAGAAACCAGAGATCAAATTGCCACCATTTACTGGATCACAGAAAATGCAAGAGCGTTCCAGAAAAACATCTACTTCTGCTTCACTAACTGTACTAAAGCCTTTGACTGTGTGAATCACAACAAACTGTGGAAATTCTCAGAGACGGGAATACTAGACCACCTTACCTGTCTCCTGAGAAATGTGTATGCAGGCCAAGTAGTAACAGAACCAGACACGGAACAACGGACTGGTTCCAAATTGGGAAAGGAGTATGTCAAGGCTGTATATTGTCACCCTGCTTATTTAACTTATATGCAGAGTACATCACATGACATGCTGGGCTGGATGAATCACAAGCTGGAGTCCAGACTGGAGAGAGATATATCAACAATCTCAGATATGCAGATGATACCATTCTAATGATAAAAAGCAAAGAGGAACTAAAGAACGTCTTGATAATGGTGAAAGAGAAGAGTGAAAAAGCTGGCTTAAAACTCAACATTCAAAAAACTAAGATCACAGCATCCAGTCCCATCACTTTATGGCAAATAGGGGGAAAAGTGCAAACAGTGACAGATATTTTATTTTTCTGGGCTCCAAAATCACTGCAGATGGTAACTGCAGGCATGAAATTAAAGACACTCGTTCTTTGGAAGGAAAACTATGACAAACCTAGACAGCATATTAAAAAGCAGAGATGTCACTTTGCCAGCAAAGGTCCATACAGTCAAAGTTATGGTTTTTCCAACAGCCACTGCACAGATGTGAGAGATGGACCATAAAGAAAGCTGAGTGCTGGAGAATGGATGCTTTGGAATTGTGGTGCTGGAGAAGACTCTTGAGAGTCCCTTGGAAAGCAAGGAGATCAAATCAGTCCATCTTAAAGGAAATCAACCATGAATATTCACTGGAATGACTGAAGCTTAATAGGGTTAGGGTTAACCTATTGGAAGCTGCAACGCGTTGGCCACCTGATGCGAAGAGCTGCCTCACTGAAAAAGACGCCGATGCTGGGGAAGATGGAGTCCAGGGGCAGGAGGGGGCAACAGAGGGTGAGGCGGCTGGGTGGCATCGCCGACCCAGTGGACAGGAGCCTACACGAGCTCCAGGAGAGACGGAAGGGCAGGGAAGCCTGGCGAGCTGCAGTCCAAGGGGCCACAGAGTCAGACACAACTCAGCAACTGAACAACAACAATCCCAAGTAATAACATCTGGGAATATGATGTATCTTTTTCTGGTGTTTTCTGAAACTGACCTCAGTATTCAGTGCAATTTGGATTATCTGAGAACATGCCGATTTATGACTAAGAGAAGGATTTGGGGGCACAGTGCAGACAGGCACAGTGAAAGGTGTCTATCAGTTTAGATTTAGCACAGAGCTGACATAATGCACCAACCAGGACACACCCAGCAGAGATCACTCACAGGCTGTGCAGGACTGAGAGCTTCAGAATGCTGTGCACAACAGCACCGGAGCATCACCTTTCCAAAATAAACTAACAGCGACTAAAATACATCTCTGCATTAGGTCTTCTGCTGAAATAAAATCACCCAGTGTCTTGGAAAAGAGCCATTCTCACCCATGGGACGTACCACAATCAGGATGTGGGGCATGTCACAAGAAATGGCTTATAGTTAAAGGATCAAAATTCTAAGAATGATTTCCTTGTTTAAAAAACTTTACAAATGTCACTCATTTGCATTCCAGTATGCTTGTGTGAGTGGGAAAGGGGTGAAGCTACAGCCAGTGGACAGGAAACTATAATCCTGTATTTGCTCACAGTAACTCAGACCATAAACAATCTGCCTGCACTGCAGGGACCTGGGTTGGATCCCTGAGTCGGGAAGAGCCCCTGGAGAAGGGAATGGCGACCCACACCAGTGTTCTTGCCTGGAGAATCCCATGGACAAGAGGAGCCTGGTGGGCTGGAGAATCCCATGGACAGAGGAGCCTGGTGGGCTGGAGAATCCCATGGACAGAGGAGCCTGGTGGGCTATAGTCCATGGGGTTGAAAAGAGTCAGACACGACTGAGCAACTGACATGTAACGTATATGCTCACAGACAGTAGAGAAGAGTGAACGTTATCCATCCTGTGTGGCAGGTAAAAACGTTTGGAGACTCGCTGTTTTAAGTATGCCTTCTAAATGTATAACATAAAATACAGGACCTCAAATTAGTACTTTGAAATAATTTTAGTGAAGACTACAAGTCACAGAGGCCTGCGTTGAAATGCCAGCCTTCTTGATCCTACTTGGGCAAGTACTTGGACAAGTTACCTAAGCGGCTTGAGCCTTACTTTGCTAATGCTACTTAAGAATTAACTAGGAATTAACCTACACCTTGCACGGTCGTATAGAGAACGTGGCACAGAGGTGTTCACTATTACAGAGTAACAATTAGGAGCAGAGACCCAGTCCTCCATCTCTGTGTCCCTTCAGTTACCTAACCTTACTAGTTTGCTAGTCTATAATACGATCACCTATTAGAATTAGGGTGTTGTAAAGATTAAATGTCTTACAACACTGCCCGGCAAGTAGCACACACTAGCTACGTGTTAGTTACTATTAACATCATTATCATCACCACCACTGAAATGTTAAGTAAACACTGCCACATTATCAGATTCATTACTTTTCTACTATATGAAAAAATGCTCCTTGAAAATTAACCTTATTTAATGTGAACTGATTATAATATAGGATGAACTCACACACTCAAAAGAGTTTTTATGCTGATTTTTAGAAACTTTAAATATACAAGAAATTATCTGAATTACCATTGGTCATGAATGTTGACAAGATATATACAACAAATATCCATTTTCAGTGAACATATCCCTTCACGGAACTAAAGCATATCACAAACTGATATGTCTATTGTAGTTTCTCCCCAAAGATTTCAAAGCAGTTTAAAATAATTATATATAGCAATTCTCAAAACTTACAAGTATACTTACCTGGCAGAGGAGATACCATTATCAAGAAGGTGGTTCTCCCAGGGCGAGGCTCACCCATTGCACTCCGGTGTGTTGACCTCTGCGATTTCCTCAAATAGGGGAAACTCGACTGTGTAATTTATGGTAGTGGGGGACTGCGGGCCGCGCTTTCCCCTGAAAAACAAAACTTACAAGTTACCAGAGAAAATTGCATCTAAGAGCAATCAACATCTTTCTCTAAAACTTTTGCTACATAATTACAAAGTGCTACAGTCTAACTGTTGCAAACCTGCCATTCATCCAATTAGTCTGAACACTGACTGCATGTCCACTGCACAGGCAGGCACTGGGCCAAACCCTGTTATATAGTAACAGGAAAGGCGAGACCACAAGCGACAGTGGGCTACGCCAACACTGTGATTAAATGTTCCTGAAATGCTGTTTTCCTTAAACAGTGAAAAGAGTAAATTGTATGTTCCAACACTGGAATGCATTAATAGTTAAGAGTTAAGTAACTTCATAAAAGTGACAGTACAATATTTTCCCCAAGGAGACTAGGATTAAATGAAATAAGCATCCGTCTCTACTGCTCAATTACTAAGTAAAGGTAAATGACCACTTTAAATGAGTCAAATAACCTCAAGAATGACACTATTTTTCACCCATCTGAAGGAGAAAGTTTTGAGAAAATCTTAAGTTAGCTGTTACCTGTCACTTGTAATCTATCAGAAATAAAGTACATTCACTCAGTTTCACTCAGCATCTGAAACTGAATTTTTGCTGGGGCGACTAGGGTCAATTTACTAATCATGCCTTCCTTTGATCAACCATTTTTTCTTAGGAGAGAAAAATCTAGCCTTAATGCAATCATCAAACAATCTAGAATTCATACTTTTTATCCTACATTTTACAAAACAAGATTTTTCTCAAGTAGCTACCTGTTAAAGTTTTAAAGAATTTAACATATATATTACCCAGCAAAATTGCTCTGCCCAAAAAAAAAAAAAAAATGCAATCTTGACTCCAAGTTAAGTAATCTTAGTGCTTCTAGTGGTCATCCAAAACCTGAAAGTGGACAAACAGCCAACCACCTTTTTAGTACCTACCTCTCCAGAAGAAAGGGCTGTTAGACAAATGCTATTAATATTGACAGCAATTGTATCAAACTGACACGCAGGAAGGTGCACTTCAGGATTAAGTACCTTCCTTGGAGTTCATTATTATGAACTATGAATGTCACATTAGAAAAACTGCTGTCATTTCATTTTATGAATGCTGAATCAGGTAGCTTTAGTTAACTGCAACACTTTACAAACAGGCTATCAAGTAAGCCCCAATTACCAAGTTGTTCCAGACACAGAGCTTCTGTTTCTATTACTAAGTGTAATTAAAGAATTAAAAGGATCAGTTTATTTTTCTTGATACATTAGTCTAAAACGATCTGCAATAAGTCTCTGAACACCCAAGTGACTGAAATTCCTTGAGCTATACAAAACACTCCTCTGGAATGCCAGTCTTCCAAATGGCAAGACTCTAAGAACACACAACTGATACACATTCTCCACATTACACATGAAGGAGTAAAAAGATTTCAAACTCAGTAAATTTACAGGAGGGAGGGGAGAAAAAGTGAAAACAAATGCCCCAAGTCTTTGTCTTCTCCAGAATGGCATTTTGTAGCACTGCAAGAATTCAGGCATTTCATCAGTATTCTGCACACTGGGGGACATTCAGTAACTGCTGGTGACAGATGAGTCGACAAGAAGCTTCACCAACAAACAGTATTAACAGGTAATGTTGCAAATCAGTCATGGAACAGCGGGAGAAGGAATGTGGAGGAGTTCAAAGAGTAACAATCTTTGGCCAAATTTTACATTCAGAGCAAATCAATCACACACTCCTCCAGGGAAAAAAAAGAGAGAGAGAGAGATTTGGTGTGACCCAGAATAACCATGAGGACCACACACACACACACACACACACAGCAAGTGCCAAGTCCACTACAGTTTGACAGTCATGCATTTGGATAATTATAGTAGAAACGTGTGTTTTGGAAACACAGCTAAGGCCACACCCTAGGACCGAGAACCGGGACTTTAAATGCTAAGGATCTGCGGCCCACGCAACACCTGAATCGGGCGGTATCGTGGCACAGGTGGAAGGGGTCGGGGCACCAAGTTCAAGGCAGGTGATGAGGAGGGCCGCGTGTCCGGGCGAGGCCTGGTGGAGTCCGAGGGAGAAGGGGGTGTGGATCCGGGGGCCAGCAGCGGGAGGGAAGGCGGCCGCTGGGAGGAACGTGGGAGCTCCGGGTCGGGGGACGACCATAGACGCGGGAGGGGAAAGCGCCCGGAGCCAAAGGCCACGGGCGGAGGCAAGACTGGGCACGGGAAAGGGCGGCGAGCACGCGCGGGGAGACGCGAGGGGAAGGAGGCAGGGGCGGAGAAAGGCACAGCCGAAAGAATGAGCGCCAGGGCGGCCCGGGGCGCGGAGGAAGGGCCCGGGGCGCCCGCGGAGATGCCGCCGCACGCCAGGGGTGGGCGCCGGGGTGGGCGCCGGCCCCACCGCGCCCGCCTCTCCGCCAAAATGGGGTCGCGGAGCAGACGAGCCAGGGGTGTGAGAGAAGCGAGGAAAACGGGAAAAAAATAAACCACTCACCCTCCCCGCGAGCCTCCAGGCGCTCTCTCTCAGCCCCGTTCCTCCGCCCTCCTCGAGCCGCGGCGGCAGCTCCTCAGCAGCGCTAGGGGGAGCCCCGGGCCCGGAGGGG
Organism: Cervus canadensis; assembly: GCF_019320065.1. Classification (NCBI taxonomy): domain Eukaryota; kingdom Metazoa; phylum Chordata; class Mammalia; order Artiodactyla; family Cervidae; genus Cervus; species Cervus canadensis. The sequence continues at coordinate 38,931,188 of NC_057417.1, forward strand.
GGCAGCGGCGGCGGCCGGACCGGGAACCCTCCGCACCTGCCCCTGTGGCGGAGCCGCGACGAGCCAGGCAGCGGCGGCAACGGCGGCAGCGGCGGCAACGGCTCCTGCGAGCGAGGAGGGCAAATGACCCGGATGTACAGGGTAACGGCGAGGAGGGGGAAGGGGCAACGCCAGGAAGTGAGCGCCGCGGGCCTGTCCGGCCGTACGCACGCGCCGCGCGCCCGCCGCGCCAGGTAAACCGTCTTCCTTCCCCGCCCCCTTTGCTCCCGCCCCTCCCCTAGGGGGCGGGGCGAGGCCGGAGACAGGCGGTCTGGAAGGCTCCGCGAGGAGAGGAAGGGGGCCCGGCTACCTTCTCCGCTACCCCGCCCTCCTTAAAGGGGCAGCATCTTAAAGGCTGAGACGGCTTCTGGGTGGACCCGCGTCTTGCAGCCTTCTCATTTTACAGATGAAAAACTGAGGCTTGTCCAAGATCACACAAAACTGAAAGGTAAAGCTAAGATTTTAACTCAGGTCTGCCTGAAATAGGTTTTTGGATATATAAATATGTACATATCCTCAAACACATATTTCTTTGTATAACATGTAAAATTTTACTTAATATTATTGCTGTTCATTACAGTATGCATCTAGTCCTCAAAAATGATTTTTGCATTTATCTTAAGCTTTATATCCATTCTAGAAATTATGTAGACACAGTTTAACCTATCTCATTGTTCACTTCCCTTCTTTAGATCTATAGTCACCCATTCTTTAGTTTCTTTTTTTTAATCACTTTGTTGAGGTATGATTGCCATACAAAAAGCATATTTCAAGTAAATAGAGCTTGATGAGTTTGGAGATAAGTATATATGATATCCATGAACCATCACCACAATCTATGTCATAAACATACTCATCACCTCATCACCTCCAAAGGTTTCCTCCTGATCTCTTTTTTTTTCTCCAGCTTTATTGGGGTATCATTGACAAAACTAAGTTATTTAAAGGATACAGTGTGATGATTTGATATATGTATACATTGTAAAAGAATTCTTCCCATCAAATTAGTTAACATGTTTATCATTTCATAATTTTATCTTTTTGTGTGTGTGAGAATGAGCACATTCTACTCTCTTAGTGAATTTTGATTATAGAATATTGTTATCAAATATAGTAAAGTTAGCACGTCAGACCTTGTTTATTTTATAACTAAAAGTCTGCAGCCTTTATCAACCTCTGCCTGTTAGTCCTACTCCCCAACTCAAGTGGATTCCCAGGTGGCCCAGTGGTAAAGAATCCGCCTGCCAGTGCAGGAGATGTAGGTCTGATCCCTGGGCTGGGAAGATTCCTTGAAGGAGCAAGATAAAACCCCAGATAAACGACTAAATGAAAGGAAGAGAGGCAACCTTCCAGAAAAAGAATTCGGAATAATGATAGTGAAGTCGATTCAGGATCTCAGAAAAAGAATGGAAGCAAAGATTGAGAAGATGTGTGAAATGTTGACAGAATTGTGGACATCACTGCCACAGAACACACTATAGGAAAAAGAATGAAAAGAAATGAAGGCAGCCTAAGAGACTTCTGGGACAACATTAAACACACTGATATTTGCATTATAGGTGCCCCAGAGAGAGAAGAGGGAGAGAAAGGACCTGAGAAAGTATTTGAAGAGATAATAGCTGAAAACTTCTCTAACGTGAGAAAGGAAATAGTCAACCAAGTCCAGGAATCACAGAGTCCCAGGCAGGATAGAGTCCCGGGCAGGATAAACCCAAGGAGGAACACATTGAGACACATAATCAAACTGACAAAAATTAAAGACAGAGATAAAATACTAAAAGCAACAAAGGAAAAACAACAAATAATATTCAAGGGAATGCCCATCAGGCTATCAGCTGTTTTCTCAAACGAAATTCTACAAGCCAGAAGGGAATGACATGATATATTTAAAATGATGAAAGGGAAGAAGCTACAAGCAAGAAAACTCTACCCAGCAAGACTCTTCTTCAGATTTGATGGAGAAATCAATAGCTTTCCAGACAAGTAAAAGTTAAGAGAATTCACCACCAAACCAGTTTTACAACAAATGCTAACGGAACTTCTCTAGGCAGGAACAAGAGAAGGAAAATATTTACCTATAGAAAATAAGCCCAAAACAAGTTACAAAAATGGTAGTAGGATCATACATATCAATAATTGCATTAAATGTAAATAGATTAAATGCACCAACCAAAAGACATAGACTGGCTGAGCAGATGAAAACATGTGCATGTATGCAATTCCATCACTCTGCTTGACTCTCCAAATTGCATGCAATTATTTTATATTGTTAGGCTAATCATGTTCTATTATGGCTTGCAATTGTAATTATCTTTTATTTTTGTCTGGCTATTGATTGTGAAAACTGATAAACATCTTTCACTATTGTGATTACGTAACTATTACTCATTTAATACCATTTATCATGATTGGTCAACAGAAAAATAATAGAATTCTATATCATCAAAGCTACCACTTTATAGAAAAATCTGTAATCACTTTTTAAAATTCAGACGCGTATCAGAATTATCTTGGAGGTTTTTCAAAAAATACAAACGTCCAGGTATTGCTTCTTCTTTTGACTGGAGTTCCAGATATGTTTCTAATGAGCAGCCATATTTAAAAACAACTGGACAATATGAGGACGTTTTACTTTTATCTAGTCTGTTTCACTTTTCCCATTTCATATTCAATGCTCTCATTTAATTTAGTTTATGTTTTCCAACTTCTCCATCACTTTTTTTATGTTCTTTCTCAAACTTTTATTAAACAAAGTAGAAAATCTCCTGTATGCATACATATAAATAATGTCTATTTTAGAAAATTAGGAATTTTGCCTAGCTAAAAATTTATGACATTTTGATTCCACTCGCTTGACTTATTATGAATAAAATGCTATTTTTCTAATTTAGAAAAATAGATACACAACAAACAACAAAGGTTTACTGTGTAGCACAGGGAACTATAGTCAATATCTTATAATAACCTATAATGGGAAATAATTTCAAAAATAATATATGTATATGTATAATTAAATCACAAAAAATTTTACTTTATGAAATTTAGTACTGTTTATCTTTTTGCCAGTTTTTCTAAATGTCCTATGGACACCTGATAATAATGTATGAGACACAAAATTTTAAATATATTTGTGTAGTATGTAAGAATAATATAAATTAATAGAAATAGAAATTTATTACATTTAAATTATGAATGACATAATTCAAGTTGCTTTTACTTTTTTCTGCACTTGATAAAGTATTCTCAGAGAAATGTTAATATGTCTCACTATGATTATAAACATTTTTCTTTTTCCTTCATTTCTTTTGATTTTTGATTTATGTATCTTTGTTTCTTTGTTTTTTAGTTAATGATTTATGATGTCTATCTTCTTTGTGAACTGTACCTTTTATCATTAAAAATATTCATCTTTGCTTCATTTAAAAATGAATTCAATTTAAAAAAGAAAGACTGAGGAGAGAGGAAAGGAGAACTTTACTGTAGCATGATGCATATTATTTTATTTTAAGCTTAGTTTCAAGGTCATCTTCCAGTATTGTACAAAATTTATTCATGTACTTTGTTGCTTATTGATAAGTGTTTCTGAATTTATAAATGTCCTTTAACTCCAAAGGTATCCATTGAGTCATCTTTGACCAAGATTCACTTGGAGATATGAGTTAATTCAAGCGGCAAAAAAACTTTTCAATTACCTCTCAGTATAGCTTTGTAAATATTTGTATTGTTTCCAGATGCTAAGCTATACACTTTCTTTTCCTTGAAAACCAAAACCAAATGATAAAATAAAATTATTCAAGAAAAAAAAGTACAAGTACTGTTTCCAAACAGACCAACTCAAAGTAACACTCAACAAAATGTCTCAAAGTTAGCCAACAGAAAATGTATAATCCTCCATCAGGATAATGCAAGACTGCATCTTTCTTTGATGACCAGGCAAAAACTTTTGCAGCTTAGCTGGTAAATTCTGATACATCTGCTCTATTTACCAGACACTGAAACTTTGGATTTCCATTCATTTTGGTTTTTACAAAATTTTTTTAATGGAAAAAAATTTATTTCTCTGGAAGATTGTAGAAGGCATTTGAAATATTTCTTTGCTCACAAAGATAAGTTTTGGGAAGCTGCAACTATGAAGTTGCCTGGAAAATGGCAGAAGGTGGTGGAACAAAACAATGAATGTGTTGTTCAATAAAGTTCTTGGTGAAAATTAAAAATGATTTTATTTTTACTTAACAAACCAAATTGACATTTTGGCCAACCCACTATCTGTCTGCATTGGAAGGACTGATGCTGAAGCTGAAGCTCCAATACTTCGGCCACCTGATGCAAAGACCTAACTCATTGGAAAAGAGCCTGATGCTGGGAAAGAGGAAAAAGTCAGGAGGAGAAGAGGACAACACAGGATGAGATGGTTGGATGGCATCACTGACTCGATGCACATGAGTTTGAGCAAGCTCCGTAAGTTGGGGATGGACAGGGAGGCCTGGCATGCTGTAGTCCATGGGGTCGCAAAGAGTCGGACATGACTGAGCAACTGAACTGAACTGAACTGAATATCTGTCTGCAGGACTTTGTTCTGGATGTAAGTTGTCAACTCTTTTGAGCTGATACCAAGGAACATAACTTTAAGATTATATGGTAAAAATGTGCTTAGTTTTGTAAAAAAGAAAAAAAAATCAAACTGTCTTCAAAAATGTCTAAATGATTTTGCATTTCCATCACCAACAAAGGAGGGTTCCTGTTGCTGACACCTCAGTCAGCGTTTGGTATTGCCAGTGTTATGGATTATGGCCATTTTAATGACTGTGTTAAAACTAAATATTAAAAAAAAAATCTAAGATCAGGCATCTGGCCACATTACTTCATGGCAAATAGAGGGGGGAAAGGTGGAAGTAGTGACAAATTTCCTCTTCTTGAGCTCAAAAATCACTGGGAATAGTGACTGCAGCCATGAAATCAGAAAACGTTTGCTTTTGGGGGGAAAGTTATGACAAACCTAGATAGTGTGTTGAAAAGCAGAGATATTACTCTGCCATCAAAAATCCATGCTGTAAAGGCTATAGTCTTCCCAGTGGTCACAAATGATTGTGAGAGCTGGACCATAAGGAAGGCAGAGTGCCAAAGAATTGATGCCTTCGACTGTGATGCTGGAGAAGGCTCTTGAGAGTCCTTTGGACAGCAAGAAGATTAAACCAGTCAATCCTGAAGGAAATAAATCCTGAATATTCATTGGGAGGACTGATGCTGAAGCTGAAGCTCCAATATTTTGTCCATCTGATGTGAAAAACCGACTAATTGGACAAGACCCTGATGCTGGGAAAGATTGAAGGCAGGAGGAGAAGGAGGCGACAGAGGATAAGATGACTGTCAAATTGTATGGCATCATCGACTCAGTGGACGTGCGTCTGAGGAAACTCTGGGAAATAGTAAAGGATAGGAAAACCTGGAGTGCTGCAGTCCATGGGGTCGCAAAAAAGTCAGACACAACGGAGCAAATGAACAACAAAAAGTGATCTAAGTGAGTGCAGTTCCTCAGTAATGTGGTTTGTGCCAGTTTGTAGTGTTAAAATAGAAAGTTAGAGGTACAGAAATAAAAAGAGTGAGTCTAATTCTGCTGTTACATGTTTTTCTTCAGCAGCTTCTGTAGCATATAATCGTACTCCATATAATCTCTACTTCTGCATCTGACACCCTGTTCAGAACACTCACTCCGTTTAGATTTTGATCTTTTTCTCACGGGTTCTCTCAGCTGTTCTCAGGTTGCCTGTAGGTTCATTAGCATCCACGCTCTGAAAAGAACAGATGTTACTGCCTATGTTCTAAATCACAGCGACTTAGAATAAGCAGAAATCCATCACAAAGGGACACAGTGGGAGAGATCCGTGTAGCGATAGAGAGGACAGACTTGGTAGACCTTTTTAAGGGACTTCCATCCTTACCCTCCTGTTAATGTGTCTGATCACAAATCACTCACAGCCAGATGGAGCTAGACTTGCATGGTCTGATTTTCTGACAAAGACCAGACTTCTGTCACTTCTCACAGCAGAAATGCCCAGTCCTGCTGCAGAGGCTGCCCACTGTTTACATTGCAACATGAAAATTTTTATGCTGTTGTTCTTGCTCCTCTTTGGTATTATAAAACAGTCAAGTAAGATGAATATGGATGGTAATTTATTCCAGTAGCTTGCATTGAATTATACTTGGATGACTTATTAAATGAAGGATATGATCAATATTACATCTGTCATAAGTGAACAACTCCTCTTTTGAGTGAATCTAATCAATTCATTGTTTAATGAGCACAGTGGCCTCTGGAGAGAGGCCACAAATCCAAATAACATCACTTAATGATGGATTTTAATGTTCTCTTCTCTGGCATGGCTAAAAATTGTGTGAGATCATTATGCAGAATGAAGGTTCTCCTTTGGCAAAGCATTGAAGCATTGAAAGAATAGAAAAGATTCATGAAACTATCAGGAAATGTCTTTGTTCAACTGCAAAGTTTATAAAGGGCAAGGTGGTAAATGGCAGATGGGTAAATATGGCCTCAGTGAACAGAACATTGCACTTAAAATATGTGAGTTATTTTCAAATATCTCTTGATATTGATTTGTAACATAATTCCACATGATAAGAGGACAGACTTTGTATGATTTCAATACCTTTAGACCATGAAATTTTGTACCTTGTTTTATGCCTATGGATATGTTCGAGTGTCTCCTGGTTTGTAATCTATGAATAGAATTTGAATAGAATTTGCATCTTGTGTGAAAATTGTATTAGTGTTAATTATGTTGAATTGGTTCATAGTGCTTCTCAGATCTACTTTTCTGTCTATTCAGTCTATTGATTTTTGAGAGTTTGATATTGAAATTTCAACTAAAAATTTTTATCTACTTAAAAAATTAATTGTAATATATAATGTAACTATATGTAACTTTGTAATCTCCAAGTCTCCTATAAATGTGTTATCACACTTTAATAATTTAAAAAATTTAAAAAAATCAAGAAGAAAAAAGGCACTCTCATTACACCTATCTATTTCAGAGATATTTTGGAAAAATCAACTGCTTCCATTCATCATATTTACATAAAATCTCATAGTAATTTTTTTTAAATGGATGACTACTATTGCAGAGTTCTCTAGAACAATAGCAGTCATATGTTTCTAGGTACTTTTCAATAAAATTAAAATTATTTAATCCTAGAAGACCTCAGTGAAATAGGGTTACATTATCATCTCAATTTTTAGACAAGAAAACTGAGAAACAAAAATATTATTTTCATTTGTTTACATATTTTCTGTGGCTGCTTTTTAAAAATTGAAGTACGGTTGATTGGGGCTTCCCAGGTGGCTCAGTGGTAAAGATTCACCTGCCAGGGCAAGAGGAGGCGTTCAGTCCTTGCGTCAGGAAGATGCTCTGGAAAAGGAAATGGCAACCCACTTCAGTATTCTTGCCTGGAAAACCCCATGGATAGAGGAGCCTGACGGGTTACGGTCCATGGGGTCACAAAAGAGTTGGATATAACTGAGCAACTAAACAACAGCAAAGAGTTGATTTACAATATTGTGTTAGTTTCAGGTGTACAACAAAGTAATTTGTTTATACATGTATATATATATAGATATCTTATTCTTTTCCATTGTGGATAGTGAATGTACTTCCCTGTGCTATGCAGTAAGGCACTGTTATCTCTCTATTTTATATGTGGTAGTGTGCATCGTTAATCCCATACTTCTGATGGATTCCTCCTTCCCTTCTCCCTTTGGCAATGATGGTCTATGTCTGTGGGTCTGTTTCTGTTTGTAAATAAGAAATCTGTCCTATTTTCTATATTCCACATATAAGTGATGTACTATTTGTCTTTCTCTGTCTGATTTATTTCATTTAGTATGACAATATCTAGGTCTTCCCATGTTGCTGCAAATGGCACTATTTCATTCTCTTTTATGACTGAATAAAGACATATTTTTTTACATTCTCTTTTATGACTGAATAAAGACATATTTTTTAAAATTGCTTAATATCAAATAGCATGCTTCAGAACTCCAGAACTCTCATTCTTAACCATTAAATATAATATTTCATAAATCACTTGTAGAAGAAAATTTCTTAAAGTGATTATACATTATTCTACTGATTAAAAGGGCTCATCAAGTGCCCAGCACAACAGAATGAGAAAGATATCTCACCAAAACACATAATTTTGAAATATTACAATAGCAAGGAGTCGTAGTAACTAGAGATTTCAGAAAGAGCAAATATTACCTACAAAGGAATGGAGAACTACATGTCAAAATGTAATTTAATAGCAAGTTTCAATGCATAACAGAAGAGTAAATAGAGTTTTGAGAGAAACAAGTTTCAGGAAACCACAACCAAAACCCAAAAGAACATTACTAGGCCTTCCCAGAAAGATTTCTGTGCCCTAGGCCCTGAGGGTCCTGAGCCGGAACTGGAGAAAAATCACTAAGGAACAAGGTTACTCATTAAAATATAAGAAACGATGGCATGTTTGTAAAGAGAGAGAGAAAAAAAAAAGGAGGATTATTTTAAGTCATTGTCTTGGGGAAAGGGAGAGAAGGAATATTGCAGAAAGAGGAATTAATAGCTTGATAATGAATATACCTAGGGAAGAATCAAGAATGGGCAGATGTAAGGAAAAAGTTATTTTGAAGCAGAAGTAATTACCAGTTGAGAGAAAATTATCTTGTGCTTCTAAGATGATCATAGTAGAACTTTATTTTATATTTCCAATTAGGCCACTCCCAAAGTAATTTTTTTTTAATCACCTTTTGTTGGTTGGAAAGGAACTTTCTTATGGTTGATGCAGAGTGAAGGAGGAGGAACTAAAGGGCGTTCCTTCCCTACCCTCATCTTCATCTTCATCCTCACCCTTGCCCTATCAACGAGAGGAGAAAAAAACTAAATTCCTAATTAGAATGGACCAAAATTGCCTGGATCTAGAGTAATATTTTCTGCAGGTTCCCAAGCCTATGCTTGTATTGTGGGAGGAAACTGGGGAAGAAGGGTTGAGGAAAGACAGCTTTAACAAAGGAATCAACATTTTAATTTGGGGTAGGAGTTAATTAAGTCAAAGTGGACAGTAGGGAAAACCTTCCAGACTGAGGGACTAGCTTTGTCAAGAAGTGAGGAGACATCTCACATTCTGATCAACATTTCTGTGCGACTACATGGTGAAATATCTCGATTCATGTGAGGAAAACACACCAAAAAGCAAGAGCAGTTCAGAAAATCCTTGGAGGATTGGACCCTGCAAACCTGAGCTATTCAGCATGAAACAGTTCTGAGTCCATGTCTAAATACAGGCAATTTAGATGTTCCAATATTTTTTTTAAATGAGAAAGGAGAGCAAACACACGTGAATGGAGAAATGCAATTTTATATTAAAAAGTCACAAAGCAGGAAAAATGTTGGAAAGCAATTGTGATCTGAGTAAATAGTTCTACTATTGTAGTTATACATATATTATATATTAATATTAATACATGATATTGTGCATTATAATATTATATAATATATTATATTTAAAAGATTATAAACATCATAAAATATAAAATATAATATACTTATAAAAATATATGATTATATTTATATGTATATTATTATATAATGTATATTATATAATAATATAATATTATACATTATTATATACATTATATTATTTTATATATTATATTATATCATATTATATATTATTATATACTATATAATATAGTATATTATATAGTATATTATTACTCTTTATTATATATTATATTATAATGTATATGATTATATAAAATATTATAATATATTTATATATTATATATTAATATAATATATACTGTTTATATGTATATATAAATATATAATTATATATAAACAATGCAAAACTAAAGTAAAGACTCTCCTCACCTTAGCCAAGAAATAAAACAATACTACTATGGGAAGAAAAACAGTCATTTCTTTTGATTAAAATCTATGTAGTTATCTAGCTATAAAAATTAAATAAAATGACCAATAATCCTCTACTGTTGCTGCTAAGTCGCTTCAGTCGTGTCCAACTCTGTGCGACCCTATGGACAGCAGCCCACCAGGCTCCTCAGTCCACAGGATTCTCTAGGCAAGAATACTGGAGTGGGCTGCCATTTCCTTCTCCACAATAATCCTCTACTTTATATTAACACCTATTAGGCATCTACAGAGGAAAAGAAGACTCGACATCCTCTCTTTACCCACAGTCAGATTTATGTTATTAAAATAGACAGATGCCTTACTGTGGAGAAGAGTGTGTTTCTAAATTCAATCAGGTGGGGTGGTGTTAAACCTATGAGCATATTAGGGAATCTCTAAAGATAAACTTATTTCTGCTGGAATAAAACACTATTGTGAAATAAGTCTCTTGGAAGTCCAGTTATATAATGTACCTGTTTTAAACTTTATTTTACCTGTTTATTAATATCCTGAACTAGGTGTTTCCTTCAAGGTCTATTGTTAGTGAAACGTCATAAGCAAACCTCAGTGGGCAACTAGGGCTCCTGGAATATGAACTCAGACCCCTCACTTTAACCAGTCAGTCTATAGTGTTACATATATGAATACACCTGCCATTGCCCTAAGGGCACGTTACACACCCTTTCCTGTCCTTCTTCCTTATTAGACTGGAAGCTCCCAGAGGATTGGGAGCTTATCTTTCATGTCTTCATGTCATCTTCACTCCCTATCAAAATATTGGAAGTGTAGCAAAGTTAAATAAATACTTGCTCATAGAATTAATATATGTCATCCATTCACACTACTTTTTATGTTGACTTAGCAAGTTATGTGTCTTCCAACATGTCTGTTAGAAAGAATACTGACTCCTAAAAAGAATAACACAATTTGAAATGTTCTATTTTGTGTTTTATCCCCACTCTGTTTATCTGCCCTCAAGGTCTCATGGCTAAGGCATTTTAGGCAGGAAAATAAAATATGACAAGAAAACAGCTTGAGATAAAACTGACCCTCATACTTATCCCATGCACAATCAAGTTAAGCCCTCCATACCTGATCTGGTTAATTGAAATGGATGGCAGATAATCCCACAGAAAGATGATACAAATGAATTTAGGGGTCTTAAGGACAAGATTGGGAAATTTGCATATTTCTCTTTTCTGGTATTTTTATAACTAAATCTTCTATATTTGGGTCAGCAAGGTTGGGAAGGGGTCAACAATCCCCCAGAATAAAGGATAAAGCAATAAGGTGGCAGTGAGGCTTCGTGAACTAATTGAAATCCTTACTTTTTAACAAGAAAATTACTTTTACCTACATTTTTCTTAAAAGCTAAAGGTATCCTTGTATTATACTTGAATCCCTCTCTTTAATGTGTAGCAATATCATATACATCAAGCTCTTTGCTTAGAAAGCTGTATGCACCGATATTAAAGTTAACATGCAGGACTGTGTTGGATATCAACATGCGTTTCTTTGTAGACAAAATGTGTGCTGACTGACTCACCCATATACAAGGGAATTCTTTACTTCATTTTAATTTATTTACAGTATCTTAGAAACTGTTTGATGGCAAATCACTTCCACTGAAAGGGAAACAGTGACATCTGGTGGAATAGTTTTATCCAAACAGACAGTCATCAACATATCTATCCCCTCAAAATAAGTGTTTGAAATACATGCATTCTTTCCCTAGAGAAAAAGTGTGCCTTTATAATGGAACTGGAGATTCTTCAGTCCAGAGCAATAAATCTTAAAAAAAAAAAGAAGCCCCAAAACGGATTACAAGGATTTGTGTCTTGTATCATTCTAGCTATTTGAGCAATGCAATCTGAAAGTCACAAGCAATATGGTAATACAGAGATATGTAAACATACTCATATATATATATCTATGTATATGCATATATTAATTATATGTTATATGTTTTATGTATAGCCCATTAATTATATAATATATATTATAGTGCTATATTAACACATATTATATATATTATATTATGTTTAACTATATACTATATTAACTATAAATATATGTGCATATAATACACACATATATATCAATTATGTATGATATTATATACAATGTACATACAGACATATATTGTATATTAGTATTAATCATTTATCCACACATCACATATTTAATATAGCTACATATGTGTAATACACAAGAAAAATTTGTGAGGTTTGTCAATCTGTAAAAAAGTGAAACATGCTTTTAAAATGCTCATGAGGGCTTAATCTAGACCATAATAAATGTGCAAATATTAAAATGTGTATGTACCATATCTCAACCACTGGACCACCAGGGAAAGTCTCCTTTTTTTTTTTTTTTTCCATTTTCACTAAGAACTGATTGAACAATATATTCACTGTTTTGTTCCACTACCTTCTGCCATTTTTCTGGCAACTTTATAATTTCATCTTCCCTAAACTTTTTATCTGTTTGAGCAAATAACTATTTCAGATGCCCTTTGCAGTCTTTCATGGAACTGAAATTTTTCCATTAAGACAGTTTGGTAAAGACAAAAATAAATGGAAATTTGAACGTGCAATATCTGGTGAATATGGCGGATGAATCAGAACTTGCCTGTCAAGCTGTAACAGCTTTTGTCTGGTCATCAAAGAAATATGTGGTCTTCCAGTATCCTGAGGGCAGACTGTATGTTTTCTGTTGACTAATGCCAGATGCTATTCACTGAGCGCTGCTTTCGGCTGGTCCAATTGGGAGCAGTACTTGCAGAACTTGTTGGAATTGTACACTGTTGTATAATACATTGTATGACACAGTATGTTATATCAAATATTTCTCATTGTGTAAAAGTGTCTGACCTTGATTACAAAGATCAGAGCAACCCAGCAGTTGAGAGCTTGGAGTCTAGAGCAAAATCAGAATGTGGTTCAAATCTTGGCTCTTTCACTTGCTGTGTGGTGTTGGGTAAGTTACTTAATTTTCCTGTGACCCAGTTTCAGCATCTATAAAATGAGAATAAAACTCTATCTTATCTCATACAGTTTTATTATGAGAATTTACTATGAGACTTTATTGTGAGGTTTAAATGTGTTTATGCATGCCCAAGCTTTAGAGCTCTGTCTGGCAGGGTAAGGGCTGTATAAATATTACCTCTTAGTATTGAATTATCTAAAATGTAATAACACAGAAATCAAACAGAACACTTGGTCTACTTTCCCAAATAATTTCAAGAGATGTGAGTGGAAAACTTGATCTAAATTTGATTCCTAAAGTGTGTGTGTGCGTGTGTGTTTGTGTTGCTTACTCATGACCCCATGGACTGTAGCCCACCAGGCTCCTCTGTCCGTGGAATTCTCCAGCAAGAATACTGGAGTGGCTTGCCATGCCCTCCTCTAGGGGATCGTCCAGACCCAAGGATCAAACCCAGGTCTCCTGCATTTCAGGCTCCTGCATTGCAGGCAGATTCTTTCCCATCTGGGGGCTTCCCTGATAGCTCAGTTGGTAAAGAATCCCCCTGCAATGCAGGAGACCCCAGTATGATTCCTGGGTCCGAAAGATCCGCTGGAGAAGGCATAGGATACCCACTCCAGTATCCTTGGGCTTCCCTTGTGGCTCAGCTGGGAAAGAATCTGCCTGCAGTGCAGGAGACCATGGTTCGATCCCTGGGTTCAGAAGATCTCCTGGAGATGGGAACAGCTACCCACTCCAGTATTCTGGCCTGGAGAATTCCGTGAACTGTGGGGTCGCAAAGAGGTGGACACGACTGAGTGACTTTCACTTTCTTTACCATCGGATCTACCAGGGAAGACTTCCTAGAGTATAAATAGCCCAAAAGAGAGTTCCATGGCCACTGATCACTTTGACTAACTTATCCATTAATGAGTCTATATACACAACTGAAATACGTAATTCACTTTTCCCTTCTTATGTATATATGATCTCACCTTGGGTGTTGGTTAATTACCCTCACTACTGATATTCAGACATTACTAGGTACATCTGATTGATGGGAATAAACTGTGTTGAGTAGTATTGTGAGTTGAACCCACATGGTAAATAGAAGAAAAATCAAAAAGGACCTTGAATATTAAGGGCTATCTATCAAATGGAGAAGTTTAATACATAAAGTCTTGTTCTTTGACTATCATGTACCATTTCCTGTAATAAAGTTGTTTCTCCTATATTATGCAGAACTGTAGAAGCTCAGGATTGGGTTAGTAAGTGAGTGAAAGTCACTCAGTCGTGTCCGACTATACAGTCCGTGGAATTCTCCAGGCCAGAATACTGGAGTGGGTGGCCTTTCCCTTCTTCAGGGGATCTTCCCAACCAAGGGATCAAACCCAGGTCTCCCGCGTTGCAGGTGGATTCTTTACCAACTGAGCCACAAGGGAAGCCCCAGGATTGGGTGAAATGATCTCCTAATTCCAATCAGGCAAGATCCTGTCAGCATCCCTCTTGAGTGATTGTCCATTCTCTGCTTGAACACCTCCAGTGGTTGAGAAACATCATCTCTTGAGATAGCACATGGCATCTTATAGAAAGTAATTACTGTAACTAAAGTCAAACATGAAATACTAAGCAACCGGTTTATCTCCTTTTTCATCACCAAAAACCCAAGTAAAACAAGTATAGCATTGCTTTTGAAAAATCCCGCAAGAGCCACGGATGTTAGTGAAACTTTGGAGGCTGATTTGGCAGAACAGAGAGGCTGAGTTTTAAATCTGCAAGGGGGAAGACAAACCATGGAAAGGCTCAGGTACATCTGAGGGGTGATATGGGGCTGAAAGTGAGAGTTTATTGGATTTAATTAAAGTCACCAAGGGATTTAATTAAATATAATTGCAAGATTTACTTTTATTTTTATTTTTTAAGAAAAAGCAATGCCTAGGAAAAAAGGCCCAAACTGCTAGCACAACTATCCATTCTGCCTCTTGGTGTTTGACTTTTGTTGTTGTGAATAAGAGACAAAAAGCATATTATTCGTTCACTTGTCCATAATTTCTTAAATCATTAAATGTTTGATGATCTCTTTTCTCCTCCCCGTAACCTGGAAGATGAAAGGGGACAAGATACGCCTGGTGTCTCCAGGCAGGGACAGTGCAGCTGGGGCGGGGCAGGGAGAGCCCTTGGGAGGATGCAGCCCTGGGCGGAGGGTCATGTGTGGTGGTCCCATGCTGAGTAGGGTGGGGGTGCAGAGGTCTGCTGGCTGCACCCTCAGGAGCACGTGCTGTCAGCGTCTGAGTGAGTCCACCAGGCCCTTTGCCTTTGAGCTTCTGTCGCCTCCCCGAGCGGACCGTGTGGAGACAGGAGGCTGGGGCAGGCGTGTGGCTCCTGCATCAGTACCCGCTGCTCCTCTGGGGGAGGCAGGAATCCAGGGGGTCCCCCTTGATGTACCAACCCCGAGAAGCAGAAGGAGCCCAGGGTGGCGCTTCTGGGAGGAGGTGACCTTGTGGGGCTGGGCGACCTTGAGCGTGGCTCACCCTCACGATAGCTGTCTTGTTGCTGGCTTCTTGCGGGCTGGGTGCTGGGCAGAGAGGTGGACAAGGCTCAGCTCCCGCCCTTGGGGGCTCAGTGTCCCAGAGAGACTGCAGGACCTGCCTTGCTGGCCATGGCCTGCACTTCTCCGGCTCCCTCCGCGCCCCAGCCCCTCACCCCCACCCTGGTCTCCGCCTGGGGCTCCCAGGCTCTCACGTCTGCCTGTGCCTAGGACCTGGCATGTGACTTGCGGCGGCCACGTCCTCACACGTGCGAAGATTGCAGCGACTGAGGGCGCTCCTCAGGCCCCCGCGGCTGTGAGCCGGGAGGTGGTGGCGCGGGCCTTGCCCGCGGGGCCCGTCACGGCGGGCTCCTGCGTGCCTGAGCCCTGGGTGGGCACCAGCCCGGCTGTGGCTCGGCCCTTCTCCTGCAGCTGGGAGGACCCTGCTCCCCGGAGACCCAGGGTGGGCCAGTGTCTGACTGCTTAATAGCATTAACTTAAACCATAACAAAATAAAGAAATAAAGCAAAGGAAAGACCAGCACATTTGTGTTGCCTGATCCATGAGGGAATGACACCCAGGGAACGATAGCATCTGCTGCAAACAGGAGGATAGGGCAGCCAGCTCTGTTGTTCCGCTGCCCCCGGATGGCAGAGAGCATGACGCCGGCGCCTGAAGCCTGGTGGATGCCAGACGAAACAGGCCACGGGGCCGCCCCTGGGAGAGCTGCGCGGGCAGCTGCGGGCCCTCCTCCCAGGGCTCTTTGTCTCGGGACCTCAGGGTCCTCCCAAGGGTCACCCTGGGAGTGCCATGAGGCCCGAGAACCATGTACCCCCTGATGTGAATGCCTGTCCCTCGTCCCCATTTCCAGCAGCAGATGCTAAGGCTGGCAGGGCGGGGATGGAGCTGGTGGGGCTGCGTCCTCAGTCACTGCTCCCTGACTTTCCTGCCAGGATGGGTGAGCCTTTCCCGAACCAGCCACCCCCGACTTCATGGGCCAAGAGTGGCCTCCGTGCTCAGACAGGACTCAGATCCTGACCATCGCCCCCCAGGGCTCCAACCAGTGTGATTTCACAGGCGTTGCGAGTGATGGGCCCGGGGCTCCAGCGGGGCAGGAGGGAGACAGCCTGGTCCACCCTGCCTACAGCCTGCTGGCCCCCCACTCCCCGATCCTCCGTTCCCGCCTCTGCAGAGACCCTGCCTGCAGCCTGCTGGCCCCCCACTCCCCGGTCCTCCATTCCCACCTCTGCAGAGACCCTGCCCGCAGACTGCGGAGGATCAGGAGGGAGAAAGGCCCCAGTGTCGTCACAGTGAGAGCCCTCTCCTTGATCTTTGTCTGCATGTCCCGGCAGGGACCCTGGAGGTCGCCCCCTTCCTTGCGGCAAGCCAGCCTCAGTTGCCACAGCCCGTGAGCCGCCAGGGCTCGCAGGGCGAGGAGGGACCGCTCACCCTTGCGGCGCTCTGCCTCGTGTGGCCCCCCCCCCGACACCCTCTGGCCCCAGTCCCTTCAGTCGGACCAGAATCTGACCTCCTTCCCGCAGCTCACGGAGACCCTGATTAGGTGTGCAATCATTGTCTTTGATGTCATCACCAGTTTTCAATTGTAATGATCAAACAGGGCAGCCTGGAGACCCCCAGAGCCCACAGGGACACTCTTGCCCGAGGCCTCACCCTCCTTCAAGCTGGGGTGGCAGCGGGGGCGCAGGGGGCAGGGCTGGCTCCACCCTGTGCGGCCAAGTCCAACCCGTCCGGCCGAGCTCGGGTCTGTGCAGCCCGCGTCCTTCCTGCAGGTGCTGGGGCCGGGACGCCCACGGCTGCAGCTCCCACCCACACACAGGCTCGTTTCAGGGCGCTCCTTGCCCCTTGCTGCGGCTGCTGGGTGACAGCGGGAGGCCGCTCGCTGAGGTCTGGGCCCCGTCTTGGAGGGGAAGGGGACCGAGGGCCGCACGTGGCCCTGGGGGTCTGGCTGCAGGGAGCGCTGGCCATGCTGCTCTGCAGGGGAGTGACCGCTGTGCCCATAGTTCCCCGGGCATGCAGTTGTGCCGGCTGCTGCATGGGAGGGGGCCTCACCGGGCTCGGTCTCTGTCCCCAGAGCGCTCCATGTCCCCCTGACCCCGCGAGCTGGAGGCACAGGACTGGGGAGCCAGGCCCAAGGCCCCTCACTGGCCGCCAGTGCCCGAGGATCTATCAAACCCGAGGGCCTCTCACCTCTGGGGCCTTAGAGTGCTTTTAAGAGGCGATTAGTCAGAATTTTGTAATTTCTGCTTCCTAAGTGCTCTCCCCTCGCCTGGCCCTGACCCCCATGAAATTATTTCCAGGTGCCCCACTTGAAAGAGGGACCGAGCGTCCCAATATTCAGGCACCTCCAGCCTGGCCCTCTGCCCTGGGGCCCA
The DNA here is from genome assembly GCF_019320065.1 of Cervus canadensis. Lineage (NCBI taxonomy): Eukaryota > Metazoa > Chordata > Mammalia > Artiodactyla > Cervidae > Cervus > Cervus canadensis. Next base: position 38,949,070 of record NC_057417.1, read on the forward strand.
AATGCACTCCAGACACCCAGGAGAGCGGCCGCCCGCCTTAAGGCTGGGGACTTCTGCAGGGAGTCTGCCCACCCCAGCCCTGCCCCCACTGATGGCACCTTTTCCTGCCCAGAGCAGTCCAGGCCCGGGAGGCCCACAAGGGAAGAGACCCCGAGGCTCCAGCAGAAGCCCGCTCAGTCCCCATTCCTGCAGCCCGGAGCCAAGGCCTCCAGCCGTCCCGGGGGGCAGTCAGGCCACCGTGGGCGGGCCATAGACGCCCCCCCAATCCCCCTGATTCACTGCTGCTGTGTGATGCCTCCGTGGTTTCCCAGGGCCCCACCATGGTCACCCCTGAGCCGGAGCCCCCAAGGGCAGGCAGTCCAGTGCTGGAGCTCAGAACACAGGCACTGCATGGCGTGAATTCAGACCAGCCTGAGTCCAGCTGATGTGACCTCAGTCGTAGTGAGTCAGACAGCGGACCAGTTGTGTGGTGTGATTTGAGCCAGCCTGATGCGTGGATGGAGGCGGAGGCTGGTGGCGGAGCGCTGGCAAGGGGAGGCTTACACCCAGGGGAGAGGCCAGAGGCTGGGATGACAGTCACGAGAGGCTGACTCCAGGCACCGACCACGGTCACTGTCCCCGCCGCCCCCTCCGCCCCCCCACCGGCCTGCACTCCGTCACGCCATGGTGACACCTCCGTCTCTGGGCCCTCTGCTGCAGACGTGGTCCTGCGCTGTGCTACATCCACACTCTGCTTAAACGCTGCCGCTTCCTCCTCACAGATGGACTGACGGAGGCTTGGGAAGAACAAATCCCACGGCAGGCAAGTGGCAGAGCCCAGCTTGAGCTCCAGCCTCCACCTCTGAAGCTGTGCCCTCTCCCCTGGACCACAGATCCCGTCTCTGTGAGGATCAGTCTGAATTGCCACCTCCTCCAGGCAGCCTGCTCTGACTGCTTCATTGCTTTTCTGAGTCAAGGTTTATGTCCTGACTCACACACATCCTTCAAGAGGTGACAGAGGAGGGTCTCCCCACATGGGCTGCAAATCCTGGGGAGACGAAGCAGGAGATAAGTCTGCCGTGCTATTTCCGCCCCAGTCCCGGGTCGGTCAGAGCCCCTGCGAGCAGTCCTGCTCATCCGTTGACTGCGGGCCCAGAGCACTGCCAGGCGGGGCCTAGAGCCCAAGGCCCTGCCTCAGTCTTTCGGGGCGGCCACAACCCTTGCTAGGGGCAGGCCGGGCTCACCGGATGAGTGGACCACGGCGGCAGGGTGGTTTTTATCTGGGGTGCAAATACTGTCTCTTCCGGGGGGGATGAGGCGGGCCCACGTGCAGGCTCTGCAGCCCCCCAGCAGCAGCGCCACCCCACTCCATGGGCACAGTGGGCCGGTGGGGGCCCTTGGGTTCCCTGCCAGGTGTGGGGACTTGGGAGCTCTGGAGTGAAGGGACTTTCCTGGGATCACCCCAGACCCTGGGGTGGGGGGCCAGGGCTCGGACTTGCTGGGCGTGTGTCCCAGGCTGAGCCTTTCCTGTTCTCTGCGCCCCCACGAGGGCCCCAGGTGTCCGGGCACCCCCGTTTGGCGGCATACCGTCCACTCTCTCCCCGTGGGAGCATGCGGAGTGCTCCCCCCTGTCCCCTGCCTGCCTGTGTGTCACAGTAAACACTGTTTGGATCCAAAGCAAATTGGCTCTAATTAGCCAGCCGCCAGATTACAGCTTGGAGGAGCCAGTGGAAAGGACGGTTCTTCCCGGGGGGGGGAGTGGGGACTTAATTAGTGTGGCAGCCAGGCTGGCCCCTCCACCAGATGCACTGTCTGCCTCCTCCCCATGGTCTCTTGCTATGAGCACTTGCCCAAGCTGAAGACCCATCTTGATAAACTGTTCAGCTTGCCTCTGAGCAGGCTGTCGGGGGAGTGGTGCTCGGAGATCCCTAGGTGGACGGGAGAGGGCCCATTCACTGCCGGCCATGTTTTGGGGATCAAGAAAGACAGGACAGCATCTCCATCATGGCAAAGGCCACCGACATCTCTTGATGGTTGTCATGAGTACTGTCAATCCTGGGGGCCTCTCCAGAGCCACTGTCACTATCACTGTCACCATGGTTACCAACACCACCCCCACCATCACCATGGTTACTGTCACTACCAGGTCCATCACCATGGTTACTGCAACCTCTGCCGTCACCATGGTGGCCACCACCCCACCCCTGGGCTGGATGTTCTCCATCTGGCCCTTCAGGTCCACTCTCCTATGATCCTGTGTCTTAGGAGCCTGACCTTTATGGAATGCATCAAGGAACTGCGTCCCCCTCCTTCTGGTGGGTTCTGCCAACACTGGCCGGTGGGGAGGGGGAGGAGGAGGAGGAGGAAGGGGAGGAAGACCATAGGAGAAGGACAGAGGCTGTGGTCCTTGGCGGAGACTCAGTCAGAGCCACCCCCTACCCGCTGGAGCTGGGGGAGACAGGAGATGCAGCCAATATCACATCAGACATACTCATCCTGAGAAAGTACCCCTTGTTTGCTTGAAACTCAAATTTAACCAGGAGTCATGTGCTTTAGCATCCTATCTGCACGGGAGGATGTGAGTAGCAGAGTTCCACGGTCCTAGGGGCTCCTGTTTCTCCCGCCGTCTAGTGCCCAGCCCGTCCTGTAGGCGGTGAGTACAGGCGTCCCCTCCTGCCTCCATCCTTACCCCGACAGCATCTGGTAGGCTCCAACACACCTACAGTAACCCCAAAGCAGCATCCTAAATATTCCAGCATTGGTGCTTACTGTTTGCCAGAGCTGGGGACTTGGAGGAGCAAGGTAGGGTGGATGAGGCTGGACCACGCTCTTTCCTAGATTCAGCCTCCTGGACTAACCCTTTCAACCACTTTTGAGAGACCTGAGAGGCAGGGAAGAGGCCCTGGGGAGACCATGGTGACAGAGGTGCGGCCTCTAGGAAGGCATCCCCCTTCTGGACTCCAGGCCACGGGGACCACCCACGGCATAGCTGGCCCCTTCCCTCCAGGAGGCGGGAGGGGTGGACAGGGGCCAGGCGGGTGTGGATGACGAGGAGCCCAGCTCCAGAGGCTGCAGGGCTGGGATCTGACCCCCGAGGGCCCAGCCAAGTCTCCTTTCTCCTGTGACCACCTCCTGTCCAAGCCCGCCAGGTCCCCAGGAGAGCCTCTGAGCTCCGCACCTGTGCATTCCACAGTGCAGAACCAAACAACAGCATTCACGAAACCAGGAATGACAGCTTCTCCTCTGTTGGTTTAGGGCATTGAGTTAAATTTCGGCTTCCATCATCACCTCTGATGTGGAGAGGCCTCCTCAGCAAGGGCTTGTGGGGAGGGGAGGATTGATGAGGGAGGGCTGCCCAGGGCCAGGCTGTGATGGGTGTCCACAACCACAAAGCTATTAGCTCACCCAATCCTCCCATTCTTTACCTGGTAGCTGTCGTATACCTATACCCATTTCACAGCCAAGGAAGCTGAGGCAGGGATGGGTGAGGGGCCTCCAGGAAGGTCTCCCAGTGGGTGCAGAGCTGGTCCTCGGGGTTCTATCTGACATCAGAGTCTGCACTCTACTGCTTCCTTGGACCCTGACGATGATGGGGACCTCACTACCTCTCCAGCCTGTTCCTGTCTGATGCTGCCATCTGGGGCATTGCAGACCCAGACTGCTTCTTCTCTGAATGATGAGGGTCAGATCTCCCCTCTCGGGTTTCCTGCCTGGTTCCCAGGGGTCCAGGCTGCCATCTAGGCGTCAACCTTACAAAGGAGGCTCGGAGGTGGCTGGGGAGCAGAAGGGCAGGGCTTGAGTTGCTGGTGTGACTGGCCCTGACACTCAGGATGTGACCTTGAGGAGGCCTCCTCTGCCCCTGGAGCCTCAGCTATTTGTCTATAAAATAGAGTGCAGGCGGGGTAGGTCTCCGACAAGATGCTGTCTGGGAAAGCAGTGGCTAATGCGGGGCTTCTCTGCCATCCCAGAGCCCGGGTGTGAAGGGGCAGAGGGGCAGGCTGCAGCCTCTGGCCTGGAGGTCAGCTCTGGACGGGGAGTCCCGTGGACGCGGGCCCAGGCCGCCTCTCCCCTTCCACTCCTCCCCGAAGTGCCCGCGGCATCGGTGAGCTTCTCTCTCTTTGTTACTTCCTTGAGGAGCGGTTTATTATGAGTCTGAGCACCCGGTGATAGCAGAGCTTTGGCTTGTTTTATGCTGGCCTGCATAATGCATAAACATTTTAAATCTTCTTGGCTATGCATGAGTGTGTCCTAGAGAAGCAAAGAATAAACACGATCTGGGGCTGAGCTGCCTCTTTCACGCTGCAGCAGAGAATTTAAAATCCCCTTCCCGGCTGCAGCTGCCCCCCTCCTGAGTATGCCCTGGCTGGGGGTGGGCAGGCCGGGCCTGGGCGTGCAGGTGAGCCGCAGGGGCCCCGGGGTCCTTGGCGCCCGGAGCCAGGCCCCTGACTCGGCCTCTCCACCTGTTCGCGTTTGTGTTCTCTCTCCATGTTCCGTTCTCCAGTGTGAGGGACAGAAATAGCCGGAGTTCCTAGCAGGACGCTTCGTAAACACTTTGCGGGTGTGATGGGCACACAGATTGGCCAGGTGGCTACTTGCCTGCTTTGCTTCTGGGGTGAGCCACACACACCTGTGGGCACTGGCCCGCCTGCCTCCCCGTGGGCAGGGCACGCACCCACCCAGGTTGGCTCACAGTTTAGATCCGCGGCTCAGGCCTGGGGAACCTTACACCCCCACCCCAGGCTCTGCCCAGACCAGTTGAATCAGACTCCAGGGCAGCCCCATGTCTGTGCTGTTAAGAAGTGCCCAGGAGATGCTTGTGTGAGCTGGAGTGGAGGATCCTGACCCAGGTGGGCTCGGGAGGGTCTGGCAAGGAGGAAAGGGGAGAATCAGGGGTTAGTGAGGACAAGGACCCTCTGGCCTCACAGACCCAAACTCCCTGGGACCCTCAGAAGGTGGCTGAGAGGCCATCCCGCTACAGCGAGAGTGAGAGGCGAGCCACAGCTCGCTGCCAAGCTGGGTTTCTGGCCTTTGATCAGAATGCTCCTTCTGAGAGGTGAGGACTAAAGGGGCCCAGGCTGCCCGCCCGCACCCCCGGCTCCAGCAGCCAGAGGGAAGCTGCACTCCCTGCATCCCAGGCGTCCTCCTGTGCCCGGCGGGGTTTGGCAGTGGTGGCAGCAGCAACTCCCGATCAGCCTACCTCCCGGCTGCCCCTTTGTTGCACCTGGGCTGCTGGGGGGTCACAGCACATCCAGGCAGGAGGAGGGCATGGGGCATGGACAGTTGCTACTCAGCTAGGGCAGCGGAGGCCAGCGCTGGGGACTCTGAGGGCAGGGGCAGGGGCGCCTGGTGCTGGGGTGTGTGGAGGGGACACTGCCAGCCTGATTCCGCCACCCAGGCCAGCCTGGGACCTGACTTGCCCCTGCCCGTGTCCTCCCCTTGTTGGGGCTTGAGTGGGTTGAATGGTGTCCCCGCAAGTTCGCATCCACTCAAAACCTTGGAATGCAAACTTACTTGGACTAAGGGCCTTTGCAGATGTAATTACAGGCTTCCTCGTGACTCAGATGGTAAAGACTGCCTGCAATGCGGGAGACCCAGTTTCAATCCCTGGGTCACGAAGATCTCCTGGAGAAGGGAATGGCTGCCCACTCCAGTATTCTGGAGACTCCCATGGGCAGAGGAGCCTGGTGGACTGCAGTCCGTGGGGTCGCAGGCGAAATCAAGGTGAAGCTCCCGAGCTAAGGTCAGTCTGGATTAGGGTGACCCATAGAAACAAAGGCGCAGACACCAGGGGCAGCGGCCTGGGCACACATCATACTGTCTGTTCACCGACGGAGAGGGTGCAGGGAAGACTGTCCACTGTGGGGCGGGGTGCTGTGGGCCTGGCCAGACCCGAGCCTGGACATCGGGTGACGAGCCCACAGCCCCACGGCTGGTCACCCGGCACGAGGCAGGATGCAGAGGCGGACACGGCCCTTTCCAGTCCTGGGAAGAGCTCGATGGGGCATATGGCCCATTATGGGAGACAGGCCAGGAGGGCTTCACAGGGGAGGTGACACCCGGGCTGAGACCTAGGCTGGTTGGGAGTGGCTGGCCGAAGCAGGGTGGATTCTGGTCAGAGGGTCAGCGGGGCAGGCCCCCAGGTGACTGGCCCTAGGCTGGCGGGGGAGCCCTGTCCTGCAGCTACTGAGGCCAGCAGCAGGAGAAGCAAGGCCCCAGAGGGGTGGCTGGGCCTGGAGGGCGCGTTGGTCCAGGAGGCAGGGCGCAAGGTCAAGGGTGGAGCGGAAGGCCCCATGGACTGGACCATGGAGGGAGCAGGGAAGGGGCTGGGGCTCCACCAGGACGACAGGGGCCTCTGAGGTGCTGGGAGAGCGTGCAGCCCCTGTGTGTGCACGCATGTGTGCATATGTGTGTGTGCATGTGTGCGCGTGTGTGCACGTGCACGTGCATGTGCGCGCGCGCGTGTGAATGTGTGCGCGCGTGTGCCTGCGTGTTTGTGTGCGTGCACATGTGTGCATGTATGTGCATTGCGTGTGTGTGCGTGCGCATGTGTGTGTGCATGTGCCCATGTTTCCCAAGAACACGCGGCCCCAGTGTTTATGGGTGTGGGTGTGAAAGGTTGTTGCTGAACGATAAGACGCGGGATTCTTGGCCTCCGGAGGAGACGAATTCAATCCGGGGCCAGAGACGAGGCTGGATCGCTCAGAGCTTTTGTGTTATAAAGTTTTATTAAAGTATAGAGAAAGCTTCTGACATAGGCATCAGAAGGGGGCAAAAGAGTACCCCCCTCCTAGTCTTTAGCTGTATGTTATATAGTCACTCACAGTCTGTTAATGAAATGAAAGGAATGTCATAAAATTTAGAATGGCATCAGATAATTCATCCCAGGCCATAAAACGATTGACTTGAATCTTTTAGAAGGGCAGAATACCAACAAATAGTTCCGTTTACATAGATTAGGGGAACAATACCTGAGTAAGTAAGTTAGGCCGTTTGGCGGAACCAACTTGAAGATAGAGTCTGGGGTTCATTAACATAGCTTAAGACAACATTTCCATACGAAAAAGGAATGTATTGGTTAACTCAAAGTTTGAGAGTAGTTAGCTTTAGGTGAGACCAGGTGTCATGGCAACACAGAATGTTAAGAGAAACCTCCTTTTAAATTTGTATAGAGAATGAAAAACAGATCGCTGGTTTGTTTCTTCTTGCCATTTAAGAGAGATAAAAATGTCTGGCACTTACAGCCTCTTTCCTCCATTTGGAGACCCCTGGCCTTCCTGCCTGTTACCCTCTCACTTCTTGCAAGACTTCTATATACCCTACCTCTTCGGAGCAGTTTCTCTAGCTATCTGAAATGCTATCTCCAGGATTCAGTCTTCCTTTTGCCCCAAACAGAACTGCAGTTGTATAGGCTTGCGGACACAGCGGGGGAAGGAGAGGGTAGAATGAATTGAGAGAGTAGCATTGAAACATAACTCGCACGTGTAAAATAGCTAGCTAGTGGGAAGCTGCTGTTAGCACAGGCTGCTCAACCCGGTGCTCTGTGAAAACCTAGAGGGGTGGAAGGGGCAGGGGTGGGAGGGAAGTTCAAGAGAGAGAAGACACATGTATGCTTACGACTGATGTACGCTGCCGTGTGGCAGAAAGCAACACAATATTACAAAGCAATTATGCTTCAATTAAAACATAAATAAATAAACCTGAGCTTGCAACCCCCATGTTGTGCACATTTCGAAATCAGCAACAGTTTTTACAAGCTTGTGTAGACAGCCAATGATTTCCCAGGTTCCATTCCAAGGCTATCAGAATAAAAGAGAGAAGTCACCAGAAAATAAGACATAGGTCCTCAAGGGGCTTCGAGGTTGCTCTTGATTAGCACCAGACTCTTACCATAAGATAAATCCACCTGCAAAGGATGAAGCTTAGCCACACTGGAGATGGTTTTTGAAACGAGGGGACAGGGAGGTTGCAGACGGGAGGCGTACTCAGACGACAGAGCCTCGGGGATCAGCCCCAGACGAGGCGGAGCTGCAAGACCAGTGCCGCGATTACAGGGGTTACGCTCAGAGCAAACGCGGAGGAGGATGATGGCACCTGAAGCTCTGCTGTCTGCACAGGTCCTATTGCTTGGTGATCGCTACTTTTAGTGTCTGACAGAGATTTTGGAGGCACTTCTGAACTCATGAACATACCCTTTCTTTGTACTTATTTGTTTATTTTTGGCTGCCCTGCGTCTTTGTTGCTGTGGGTAGCGGCTCCCCCCTATTTATCAGGGAATGAATTAGTGCCTTTTAGAAAACGGCACAACAGCAATGAGTCATTGTCGCTGAGCAAGTGCGCACATCACTCTACCTGGTAGGAGCAGAGATTCACACTGCTCTGGCACTGCCCGCTCCACTGCACGGGCCGGCGGAGCCGGGGGTCTACACCCCCAGGTGTGCCCTCAGAGCTGGTTGAGCTAGAAACAGTCATGCCCCTGTAGGAGCCCAGGATCCCCCAGGCTCTTCTAGACCTCCCAGCTGCCCCTCCAATCTCCCCCAGGACCCCAGGCTCTCCCAGCAACACCCCCACCCTGGGCTCAATGTCTATACGGAGGGTACCAGCTGACGTGGAGGTCCAGGTGGTGGTGTTTGCCATAGACTGTGAGCCCCTTGAGGGAGGAGCTGGACCTGGGATGCAGGGAGGGGAACCCAGGGTAGGTCAGCTCTGGAGGTGATAGGGAAGGACTGGGAGACCCAGAGGGGCACAGACCCTCATGTGTCTGCATCTGCAGGTCTGCTCACTCTGCATGTGTGCCTGTGCAAAAGGGAAGGGCCCAAGGTGAGGCCACCCAGAGTCTGAATTTGCTCAGGACAGTTCTGTCTCCTGAAGATGCTCTGCTTCCCATGAGATGGACCTGAGATCTGTCTGTCCTTCACAACCTGGGACTGGGGCCCCTGTCCCTGCTGCTATTCTGGTAGTCTCAGGATCGTCCCACTCGTGGACTCATTCATCCATTCATTCTTTCAAAATAGGAGTTTAGGAGCCACTCTGTCCCAGATGCTTGCCAGGCACCAACTGTGGTCTGATGAGGTGGCTGAGCCCTAGCCTCCCCTTCCCAGCCTCCCTCTCCTAATCTCCACCTCCAGCCTCGACTTCCCAGTCTCCTGCTCCCAGCCTCCCCCTCCCAGCCTCTACCTCTCAGCCTCCCCCTCCAGCCTCTACCTCTCAGCCTCACCTCCCAGCCTCCCCCTCCAGCCTCCCCCTCCCAGCCTCCCCCTCCCGGCCTCCCCCTCGCGGCCTCCACCTCTCAGCCTCCGCCTCCAGGGCCCCAGGGTCCCTGCGGGCCCCAGGGCTCACTCACCCGTCGCTGCTCTGAGAATCAAGGGCAGAGAACTCAAGGTCTGCAGGAGAAGCCCCTGCCCACAGTACAACTGATCAGGGGCAGCAGCGAGGACCCTCCCATCTCAGACACCTGTCCGATGCTCACACCTGGGCAGCTGCAAGCCCCTCTCTCTTCTCTCTCCAAAAAAGGCAGATGATACCGGCCCATCTGTAGCCAGAGGGGGGCTCTCGGGGGCTTTAGGATCCCGGGGGGCAAGGGGAGCAGTTGGGGTCAGGAGAGACCAGAGTAGTGTTCTCAGCTCTCAGTGCGGTACAGCATTGCTACTGTTTGTGTTGTTGTTATCAAGTTCTGTACCTCCGAGAACAACTGTACATGTGCAGATAAAGCATTTGATCATGTCTAACACCCTTCCATGGTAAGAACACTCAACAAACCAGAAACAGAAGAGAACTTCCTCAACTTAATCAAGGGCATTTATGAAAAACCCACAGCCAGAGCGGAGAGTGGAGGAAGGAGTCACGCCTTCATTTAGCAGGGAAAGTGGACTTTTTTCCCCGCCACCTTCTGGCCTCACTAGCCTTCCTCGAGGCAGGTTCGGGCTCTCCGGAGGCGGCTTCATCTTCGTCGCTGTCCACTGGGGCCGGTGGTGATGGGCTATAAGACCTGCGGACGAGCTTCCCAGGGAGGGTGGGGATCGTGTAAGCAACTTTAGAAGTGTAACACTCAGAGTCCGGTCGGGACGGTGTAAAGGACGCGACCCCGGACCCCGGGCCGGATACACTTACCCTGGCAGGTCGGTGGGACACCCGCAAGGGCGGGAGCTTGGAGCCCGCATCTGATCGCTGGTATCGGCCCAAACAGGCCAAAGACGCACCTCCGTGCACGCACGCCAGGCCCCGCGTGTCCTCCAGCTCGCCCTGGTCCGGCAGCTGGCGCGGCTGGTTCCGCAGCGCCTGGGCCCGGTGGGACGGCAGCAACTCCGGCCGCAGGGGCCCGCGGTCCGCCTGGATGGATGTGGCTTGGATGCGCGCCCGGAGCGCGCCCACCGCCTCCTGCTGGCGCGCCTGGCGCAGCGCTGCCTCGCTCTCCAAAACCCGCTGCCTCGCGCAGTGGAGTTGCTGCCTGTCCTCCACATCCATTTTCAGCAGATCCTGCTGCAGAGCCCGGGTCTGGGCCAGCTGCTGCCACTGCTGCTCCTGCGGGCGGGGCACGGGTCAGCACCGGTCCGCGGCGCGCACCCACCTCGCCCGGCCCCAGCCCGGCCCGCCCGCGGGCGCGCGCGCACTGACTATGCCGAGCTGCAGCTTCTGCTCCTGCTGCTCCAACTGCACCGCGAGCGCCTGCACGTTCACCAGATGTGCGCGCAGCCTGTCCTCATGGGCGCGGTAGATGGAAGTCAGCTCTGCGCGCTGCCTGTAAATCTGCGGCAGGTCCACGCCGCCCTCCCGATCACGCCTATGGGTGGAGTTGGTGCAGCGCTGCGCGCCCCTGCTCCAGTAAGTGACGGAAAACGGGTTCCCTTCGTGCAGGCGCGCCGCCTCGCTGTCAACCAAACGGTCGTCAGCCCTCAGTTGTTCCAAGCGCTGCCTGCAGGCCTGCAGTTCCTCAGAGCACTCCTTGTGCTGCCGATGCAGGTACTGACGGCGCTCCGACAGCGGCGGCTCGGCGCCCTCTCCCGCCGCGGCCCCCTGGCGCCCGGCGCGCAGCCCCCTCTTCTTAGGGGCCATGGGTCGGGCCCGTAGCCCCGACCCCCCAAGCCCGAAACTTCCGGCTTCCACTGACTCTAGGAGTCACGAACCTGCGGGAGGCAGAATCAGGAGTTTGGGGTCAATCAGGGTTCAGCGTATTGTCCCCAACCTTTACCAGTGGGGTCTTACCGGACCCTGGCCGCGTCCTTCTGAAAGTTCAGGGCTGGAAGGCCCCAGACCTTACCTTGAAGTCTTGTCATTGTGAGGGGACATACATCTACTTCAGACATGTCTGCTCTTCTCAGACTTAGAAGCTAAGCCCCTGGGCTTGGGGCCCACCCTTTCCAGAATCAGGCCCAGCTATACCCTGATTCCTCTGTCTTCCACACTGGGTCTCTGGTTTTCAGAGTCTTCTGTCCTTCCTCTGGCCCCCATAGCTGTTCCTTCTGTGCACCCCATCTCAATATCAACACAATAATGCCATATCTAGTTACAGGTCTGCTTGCCCTAGGGTAAGCTGAATTCCCCAAAGGCAACAGTTAGAACCGGACATGAAACAATGAACTGGTTCCAAATTGGGAAAGTGCAGTTCAGTTCAGTCGCTCAGTCATGTCTGAGTCTTTGTGACCCCATGGACTGCAGCATGCCAGGCTTTCCTGTCCATCACCAACTCCCAGAACTTGCTTAAACTCATGTCCGTTGAGTCGGTGATGCCATCCAACCATCTCATCCTCTGTCATCCTCTTCTCCTCCTGCCTTCCGTCTTTCCCAGCATCAGGGACTTTTCCAGTGAGTCATTTCTTAGCATCTGGTGGCCAAAGTATTGGAGCTTCAGCTTCAGGATCAGTCCTTCCAAAGAATATTCAGAGTTGATTTCCTTTAGGATTGACTGATTTGATCTCCTTATAGTCCAAGGGACTCTCAAGAGTCTTCAACACCACAGTTCAAAAGCATCAATTCTTTGGTGCTCAGCTTTCTTTATAGTCCAACTCTCACATTCAGACATGACTACTGGAAATACCATAGCTTTGACTAGATGGACCTTTGTTGGCAAAGTAATGTCTCTACTTTCAATGAGACATCAATGACGTCTAGATTTGTCATAGCTTTTCTTCCAAGGAGAAAGTGTCTTTTGCCCCTTTGCTCACAGGTGGGGACTAGGGAGGGGGACCTACCCAGAAGGATGGCAAATGGGTTGTGGGCAAGCTGAGAGCCATGAAGGATGTTTTATGGGAAGGACACTGAGGAAAGCAAGGCCCCTGACGCCTGCTCTGAGGCTGATATCAGACCACAAGGCTGTGAGATACACCCAGAGTCTTGCCTTTCCTCTGATAGAGAAACTGAGGTTTCCTGAGCCTTGGTTGCTTTCGGGCAGTGAAGATACCACCAAAAGAGATTAATCTTTCTTATCTCCCTTGCTGACTCTGTGCGACCCCGTAGACGGCAGCCCACCAGGCTCCCCCGTCCCTGGGATTCTCCAGGCAAGAACCCTGGAGTGGGTTGCCATTTCCTTCTCCAATGCATGAAAGTGAAAAGGGAAAGTGAAGTCGCTCAGTCGTGTCTGACTCTTAGCGACCCCATGGACTGCAGTCTACCAGGCTCATCCGTCCACGTGTGCAATGAGTGCGGTTGTGCGGTAGTTTGAACATTCTTTGGCATTTCCTTTCTTTGGGATTGGAATGAAAACTGAGCACATGAGTCATGATTATATAATTAAGAAGTATCCTGCTATGTTACTTCTGGGTTTACATGTGTGGAAAATTGCCTTCTGCAGGATGTATTGGCCTTAAACAAAAGGCCAATAACTTTGTTTATGTGACATAAAGAATGGAATGAAAATTGGGGGATTTTGATGTCTAGTTCTGATTTTATCACAAAATGTGTGACTTTACACAGGTCAGTTTACTACTCAGACTGAACCTCTCACATTTCTTCTGGCTGTGATTCTACACATAGTACGATACACCTTTCCTAAGGCTGACATCTAGTGGATACACTTAAATTTAGTATTTAAAAATGAATAAGCTTAGTTAAGCTAATTTTAAGTAAAAGACTCACCAGGAAGCCTGGTTATGTGCAATAAGTACAATAAATTAGGAGACCAATATTGCTCCTTAAATGAAAGTGAACCATGATAAAATAATATTACATCAGATTGTCCTGGCATCTTTGAATTTGATTCAGAGATTACGGGTACTCTTCCATACACCCAGCCATTAAAAATTAAGCCACTAGGCAAATTAGCCGCCTGAGTTGCAAATTTAGAAGAAAGCAAAGAAATGCTTCCTGCTCGAGTGTCCTGCATTCAGGGACAGACACAGGATATGACAAGGGCTAGTACAAAGTTCTAAGTAAGTGACTTAGGAGTGTATAAGATGGTGTATGATGGAAACATGAAAAAAAAGTTCTGAAACTCAAAATTACCTATTGTATAAGGATTATGAAGGTTTTTCTTTAAAAACTATGACCACTGAACAAAAGCAGTATTCTGAATTCACTTTCTTAAAACCTACCACTATTTTGAAATCACGGAAAAATTACATATATCAATACCTGTATGTGGTAAAAATACATACATTGAAAGGCAAGGGAATGATAAACACAAAATCTAGAATACTGGTTCTCCCTGGGAAGGCACAGGGCCACAGGAATGGGAAACTTCAGAGGTTTAGGGAATACTCTAGTCCCTCAATGGCTGGTAGATTCATGGAATTCTTTTTAAGCTTTTAAATTCCTAAATAAACTCTAGCCTCCAGCAGACATTCTATTATATAGTCACTACTCAATAAACATTAGTTGAATTAATCAATGAATTAAAATTCAAGTGAAAAAAGCTTGTTCATCAAAGAAGAGCGTATCTAAACCAAGGGCATCCGTAAAAGGTGCAGCTTTAGGTCAAATGAAACAAACTGCAACTTTACAAAGTAGGCGGTAAGCTTATGGAATGTGCTAACTACAAAGGAATAATTAAACTATAAGTTCCACAAAAGCTGCTGCTGCTGCTAAGTCGCTTCAGTCGTGTCTGACTCTGTGCGGCCCCACAGACCGCAGCCCACCAGGCTCCCCCGTCCCTGGGATTCTCCAGGCAAGAACACTGGAGTGGGTTCCCATTTCCTTCTCCAGTGCATGAAACTGGAAAGTGAAAGTGAAGTCGCTCAGTCGTGTCTGACTCTTAGCGACCCCATGGACTGCAGCCTACCAGGCTCCTCCGTCCATGGGATTTTCCAGACAAGAGTACTGGAGTGGGGTGCCATTGCCTTCTCCGCCACAGAAGCTGAGAAACTTAATTAAGGGCAAGGCTAACAGGCAAAGGTTTACTGCTGATAAACTGCTGATAACTAGACAGCAATGTTATCTTCCCACAACACTCTTTATCACCTCCGAACAAATATGCATTGGTATTTCTCATGTTCTTATGCATTACAGCAGTGAGAGCCAAAATTCTTAAAATCTTGATCCTAAAACCTAACATTCATCCTCAGAAAAATCGCCTCTTAACATATCTTGGCGGGGAGGGTAAGGGCTACAGAGACGTTTTCGTCCACTACATATACACATTCTGCCTCATTCTCAAGGAACTTGGGCCTCACTCCCAGGTAAGGAGGTCTCAAGGTGGTGAAAAGGAGGAAATAAGAACCCACCATCATTCTTTTCCCTCAGAGATTTCAGAGCAGAAGAAAAGGGGGAAAGCAGGAGACCTCCAAGCTCAAAGAAATCTGCCAGTATTTGATAAACACAAATAAGAATCTCTAGTTAGTACATTATGACTGTAATGGTTAAGAGGCTCTTAAAAACTGTCCTTCAGGGACTTCTCTGGTGGTCCAGTGGTAAAGACTCAATGCTTTCACTGCAGGGCGCACAGGTTCGATTCCTGGTTGGGGAACTAACATCTTGAATGCCACAAAGCACAGCTAAAATAATTTTTTTTTTAATTAAAAAAAAAATTTGTCCACTTTCCCTCATAATTTGAATTAAAAGGTATTCTCTGAAGCAAGAATTCCATTTTTTTTTTTTTTTTTGGATGGACTGTGGTTTCTTCTTTTTTTTTTTGGCTGTACCGTGTAGCAAATTCGGATCTTAATTCCCCCACCAGGGATCAAATTTTTGCCCCCTGCACTTGAAGCACTCTTCCTAACTACTGGACCATCAGGGACGTCCCTGTGGTTTCTCCATAACGTTAACAGTCACCATGAGGAGTGAAAGATACCAGACAGAAAGGTTTAATATCCAATCATCAACGAGTAAGAAAATCTTAGACCAGGAAGGGACCATCCACACTGGCCTCGGACTGATTTTGAGCTTCCAAAGCAGTGAGAAATAAATTTCTGTTGTTTATGAACCACCTAGTCGGTGGTCCTTTGTTAAAGCAGCCCAAACTAAGACATGCATTAAAATGGAAGACTCAAGCTTGACCATCTAACCTTAGTAAGAATGTATTCTACAACATCTGTCTTTGCCAAGCTGTAATCGAGTCTCTGCTTAAATACTTTATTCTGCATGAGTACATCCAAAGAGGAAGTCATTCTGTTTTCAAATGACACCTTTCTAGACTTGAGTCAATTTTTTAAAACTTTTTAGAAACTTCAGCCAATAATCAAATGACACACTTAATCTGACATGAAGCCCATCCTCAACCACCACACAAAACCTGCATGAAGCTGAAACTTGCTAATTTCTCCTCCTTGGTCCCAGTTCTCACCGGCCTCCTGGAACCAAACTAACCAAACAATCCCTGTGCTGCTTGACAGCGCGGCTTTTAAGAACATCTTTAAAATATGGTATCAGAGTCAGATTACAATGATAGAAAGAATCAAAGGACCACAAGCAAAAAAAAAAACACCCAAAACAAAAACCCCACAAATGTTCTATTCAAAAAAAGCAACTGGCAGACACTTGGTGACATTTTATAAGTCTTGACCTTTTTTGTGTGCTTCGGTAACACAAACATCAGAGCACTTACTATTTGCATCCTCCCTATGACAGTTATGACATTTCTTGTGTTAAACTTTAAGTATCTCAAGCTGACATGCTATTTTTTACATGTTTATTTCATATTCCTTGAACTAGAACGTGAGTTCTCTGAAGGCAGGGTCTCTCCAAGGTATAACTCCTCTTCTACTCCCTTTTCTACAGACTAGGTTGCTGTTTCTGTGATTACTGATTAGCAACTAGAAGTTTTTTCAAAGCTATTTCTGTTAGGATATTTCCTAAGGAATGGATTGTAACTCTACTTCTTTAAGATTAGTTATACAGACATAAAAAACTCTACACTTACTCAAACATGATGGAGAAAGAAAGGTCTAATGGATTTTTCACTAATAGGAGTTCTTTATCTGAGGTTCAGAGAAAGAATTCGGTGATCTGTGAACCTGAACGGGAAACTTCTTACTAACCTTTATGTGAAATTTAGCAATTCCTTCAATTAGGATTATAGGCAACAAGCCACTGTAGGATTAGAAATATCTATTGAACGTGTTATTGGTGAAAATCACAGGTATTTTCATATTACAATTACTACAAATTCATCATTATTTATTTTTTATCATTATTTGAAATTACAGTACTTAACTAAATTGTCACTAAAGGTTATTCTCTAATGTGAGAAGCATCAAAAATTTGTATTTTTAGTATTTGTTAACTGTATTTCAATAATAACGGGTTTCTTTTTTAATTCTATGCATTTTACTTCATAAAACCATGGATCATTATTAGAATTCATGAAACAACAACAAAATAAAAGGGGGGTAACTCCTGCCCTATAATAGAGAGTGTGGGTGAGGTGATTACAATTCCAAAGAATGACCATAACTGTCATAATCATATCCATTATAATAAAATGACAGGTGAGTTTTAAAATATAAATACCTGCTTATGATTAGAAAAAACAAAAAGGGACTTTAAGCTGATCATTTTCACTTAGACAAGAAAAAGTATATCTATAGAAAAATTAATTTTCAAATACCTATTAACTTGTTATAATTAAAACAATCACAGGATTGTAAATGGTTAGGTACTCAGGACCCTTTAACAGCGACTATTTACTGTTGCTGTTGCGTTCTTTACTTTCACCATTTTATAAAAGGACCAAAATCCATTATAGCTAGAATTCTTATATTAAGAAAGTATGTAAAAATGTCTTTCCTTCTAGCTAGCTTCAAAATATACACATACATTTTATTTCTAACTACTAGAACTATGGCTTGGACTTTTCCTGCTCAACTATACTGGTGATAGCTAAAATGACTTAGAAAGGAATTCAAGGAAAAACACATACCTCTCCTATTGAAAGGAAGCTGTAAAAAAAAAAAAGTTCCAATGAATCTACATTACTTCCCATTCTAAGACAGAAACTAAACAATATAAGGTATTTTCCTAGAGACATTTTTAGCAGTTCAATAATATGCAGAGAACATTTTTCTTAAATTATGTTTAGCAGATATCACTTTTCATTTAAACCATAACTTTTCACATGTATTTGAATAATCATTTCCCCCAAAGACATATTTACCTTCAGCCAGTGCTGGTGATTCTGTTCGTGTCCCTCCTATCTGTTTAAAGAAAGGAAAAAGGAAGACAGTCTATAACATTATTTTTAAAACAAGGTTTAATTTTATTAAAACTAACTTTAACCACTAAGTTCATCAATGCTATCATATATCACATGTATAAGCCATATCCTTCCCCTCTTGGGTTAACTCAACAACTCTTTATGGAGGACTTACTAAGGCGTTATCTTAAGCCCTGAGAAATATCAGTAAGTGATATACCCTAGTTGTCACCATCAAGATATTCAAAGACAAACAGGTGTACCAAGTACTCAGTTCTCATCAGAGCTTATGAAGCAGGAGGTAACAAGAGAAAAAAATAAAGAAATTCTTTACTCAGATGATAAGAGAAAAAACTAGCAATTCCTCCTTATTCATGTAAAATTATCAAAAGAGGCATGTTTCTATATTCTTATCACAATTTAAGTTCAGTTTCAATGTATTAGAAAATCAGTTTTACTACAAGTACTAAGATCCTTATATTCCATGACAATTATGCCAGAGGCACATTTGGCTAAACTCACTGAACCACAAAGTCCTCTCAAGGACTGGTTTTCCTATTTCAAAGCCTTATTAAATAATTTTAGGTGAAATAAAGTTTTCAGAATGAATTTAACTTTGCAACTAAGAACAACTATAGCCATATGACCAGCTGAATTCACATAGAATGAGGGGAAACATTTGACTAATGTAACTAACCACCTTTATGAGAAGATTTCTTTCCCTATTTATCTGGTACAACCCAAGAGTCCGAGATTAACAAATTTAACAAAACTTCCTATGTATAAAAAATTGGCAGCATCTTGAGGGAATTGGGCACAGTTCTCCCAGTGGTACACGATCTGACACACTCTTCCCAAGGTAGAAATGTGGTGCTATCTCTGATAGAGTAAAAAAAAAAAAGAAAGAAAGAAAGAAAGAAAATTATACAGATATAAGAACCAAAAGATGAACAGTAGATTGGCAACCTTAGGGTCCACTGAATTAAAATTTCTGATTCTAGGGGAGAAGGGAAGGCACTTCTGTCAGGAGATGCAAGAAGAATTCTGAAGCAGTAACCAACAGGAGAATAATGGGAGAGGGTCCTGTAAACTGACCCCTCACCATGAGGACTCATGGCAGCTCCTACACAAGAGACAGTGTACAGAGAACCCAGGGGATGGGACTGAGGCTGCCATGCCCACTGACAACCATAAATGGACAACTATCGCAACACAGCCCAGAAAGCATAAAGTAACCACAGGCGCTGATCCCTTCGGGAGGAAAAGTCTGGGTCACTCCACCAGGAAAATGCCTCAGCCTGTTGAAGGGGGCTGGCTGAAGGTGAGGACAATCTAAACTTAGTAGTTGACTGAACTAAAGAACGTCATTCCTTCTGTCGTAAGTCTAATGTAGAAACTGTGGTCAGCCACCATCTTGAAAGCTTAGTAGTAGGTGGAACTAAATGGCAAGCACTTAATGGTGGGCTGCACAGGACACCCTCCCGCCCCGCCTCTTGTTTTTACTCCAGCTGAGGCACCTCCCCTTAGCGGCTTGCTGCACTGGTGGGGCTCACTTCCTGCTCAGAGGCTTTGCAATAAGAGACGCCTACAGGAACTCTTAGGCCATCCTGAGTCATAATGAACCTGGAAGTATGAAGGTGTTAATACCAAGAGCCTGGGCAATCACTGGCCATTGGTGAGATGAAGTCTGGTAGACAAACACCCTCCTCCTCCCACCAATAGGCGTATTCTTCATATCTTCTCAGGGGGTTTCTTCAAGATCAAGCCCAAATGCTCACAGAAGTGACCAGGTCAATAATACTCCCTTAGATTGACTTTCCTTTTCTGTTTCACTTGCCCCAGTTCTCCAACTTGTGTTTCTCATTTACACTTCCCCCAAGAAATCACCTGTCTGAAGAGTCCCTGTCTTGGGCTCTGCTTCAGGAGGTGAAAACATGTCTAGACACTTGTCCTTCAGGACACCACACCTCCTTTCCTTTCTGTCCCACCCCACTGGATGCTCCCTCTTCATCTCCTGTGCTGAACTTTTTTGAAATCCCTGAATGCTGACATGTCCCAGGACTCAGTTGCAAGTCCTCCACTCTCCTTGTGACTTCATCCTATCTCATAACTCTCTGAGTCTAAATTTAGCAAAATCTAAAACTTGCTCAAATTTATTTATCCAGTCCAGACACTTCTCCATCTCTGCACTTTCATAGCATTCCCTACTCAGTATCTCCACTAGGATGTTTTAACAGATAGCTCAAACTTAACATGTTCAAAACTGAACTCATCTCACTCCCCATGCCTGACCGACCCCGCAGTCTCCCCCATCATTTGATGACACTTCTATCCTTACAGTTGCTCAGTTAAAAACTTTGGACTTCTCTGCAATTACTCTTTCTCACATATCCCTTTTCAACTACAACTCTCACTACCTAAAATCTTCATGCTTTCTATTCTACCTCCTGTCCACTCACTGTCGAAGGCTGAGCTGCATTAACATTATTAGATCTACTATTACTTTTGTATTCAAGAGCCTCCAGAACAGGTGGTGCAAAGTGAGATGCTGAGATCATGTCGGAAGTGCTAACTGGGGCTTCGTCTATAGATTGCCACAGCTACTAACATGTCAGGCTAAAAAGGCAGGTGATCCACTGCTAGGTACTCATATAAAACCATTTTGAGATGTTATGAAGTAATTGAGTACGTTTTGGAAACATTCAGTAGGCCAAAATAAAGAGTCTGAGGGCTGTATTTGGTTGATGAACCATCAGTTTGCAGCTTCTGCTTCAGAACTTTGTACTGTTTCTAATTGCTGCTATACTATTAATCCTTAATCTGTTCTTATACTTTGCTCGATCAGATAAGAGATGAACAGGAGCTACTTTTGTTCAAAGCCTAACCACTCTGGTTTTTCTCACAAGCTCCTCATGGATCAACGCTACTACAAATGGAATGAATAAACACAGTTCTGCTTTTCCTGCCAAACGAAAACTTCCTTCCCTAAGACCTACTGCAGCCACCCAGAAATAAAACAAGTGGCTTGGCTGGCCACTTGCATAAACCGCAGAAGAAAAACCAGTGCCACTTACATAACACCATGGGGGAAAAGCTCTGTTGATTCTGTTTAATTCTTAGTAAATCATGAAATAATAAAACACCTGTAATTGCTTTCACCCTTTGAAATCAAACGTCAAGTCATAAGTAGTGAATATTAGATGATATGTAAATTAGACAATCCAGGATCTTTTATCTACAAACCAATTTCTTTGCCTCCAACAAAACATAAAATAGAAGAGTTATGACTTCAGAGCACTGTCAGCCACATTTACAGCTTTGCAGTATTTCAAATGATGGTACATAAATCTAACTGCATTAATAAATGGTGTTGAAATAACCCCATGGAAAAGTCCAACCTTTTCCACCTAGGTTGCAGTTCTCCTCCACTTGGGTATATGATAAAACATAACTGAATTCAATTTTTTTAAGTTCCCCTTAATATACACAGAGCAATTTAAAAAGCTATCTTAGAAAAGAGCACTTGAAATAAAGGGCCTACTGATTATACTCACAGATCAGACAATATTACGAAAAGTGCATTATGACATAATTCCAACAAATATCTGATAAGTTTTAAATCTGAGAACTTGACAAGGTATTCTGTGTCTATTTGAGAAAAAGGAAACATGCAAGTCTATAAAAATTTTCTGAGAGACAGAATAACAGGTGAGATGGATCCATCCTACTCATCAGAAATTAAAATTTTTTGGCCCTGGGTTAGATATACAGTGAGGGGAAGAAATCAGAAATTAGAATAGGTCCAACTGTATATACATGTTTAAAAAAGAAAAAACCCAACACCAACTATTTATCACAAAGTCTGTTTATGTATATACCACTAAAAGAGATACCCTAGGAGATACTACGATGAAAAAGATTGTGCACTCTAAAAATGTCTAGTCTGAGTATAGCAATTAAAATATTTAAGGTGAAAATGAGTATCATGAGAAATAGCTACACAGAGTGCTGCAGCAATCACGGAATTCCAGCTAGGAGTAGAGCCTGGAAATCAGGTATTAGGAAAGATTTTATGACGCTATGGAGCTCTGGTAGCTGAAGCAGATTTTGGAAAATGAATACAATCTGGGCAAGAAGAAAAAGAAGGTATAAGGTATAAAAAGAACATTCCATGGGAGGAATGTATAATCATCACAGGGCAGTGAAGAAAGAAAACTTAATAAACTGTGGTGAAGTAGTCCCACACTAAACTAAGATACAACCTTCTCAGCCTACACAGACCAGGCAGAGACGAGTCTAAGTCCTCACAGAACGACACGCTGCTGCGCGCACTGGTGTGGCCGTGGAGCCTCAGCGCCCGAGTCCAGGCGCGCCTCCAGCGCTGCGGCGCTTACACACCAGGGGGCGCTGCTCCAGTGCGGCGGGAAGACCCCCATCCCCAAACCCACCCACGGCCCCAAAGGTGGCATTCCTGTGCTGCGCCTGACATACAGATGTGGCCCCTCTCTGCAGAGGACAATCTGAGGGGACCGCTGCTCCAGTGCGGCGGGAAGACCCTGATCCCCAAACCCACCCACGGCCCCAAAGGTGGCATTCCTGTGCTGTGCCTGACATACAGATGTGGCCCCTCTCTGCAGAGGACAATCTGAGGGGACCGCTGCTCCAGTGCGGCGGGAAGACCCTGATCCCCAAACCCACCCACGGCCCCAAAGGTGGCATTCCTGTGCTGCGCCTGACATACAGATGTGGCCCCTCTCTGCAGAGGACAATCTGAGGGGACCGCTGCTCCAGTGCGGCGGGAAGACCCCGATCCCCAAACCCACCCACGGCCCCAAAGGTGGCATTCCTCTGCTGTGCCTGACATACAGATGTGGCCCCTCTCTGCAGAGGACAATCTGAAGAATTATCCTGGCTACACCCAACACAAATCTTTGTTGATGTAAGTTAAAATGTCTTATGATATGTAGAGGTCTTGATACCTAATGCCAAAATGCTTTACAAAGATACATCTCAATCTATAATGCCATCAGAACCATGCTTCCTGGACATGAACTTCACTGTTTGAAAAGTAAAAGGTGTGCACTACGGTGTGTTTCTGCACATGCACATACAATATGGTGCCTTCTTTCACAGTGTTTTTAGTGAGCTACTAAAGAACGTCGACTCTTTTTACTCTGCATTTGTAAAACTAGTCCTTTCTCGTTTTTCTATCAAGGCCTTACTTATTTTTAAGAGGATCACTGTCACTTTTGAACTCCTAGTTCAGACACTGTTTATATACATATATATATAAATGCATATGATAAAGTTAGACACTGTCTTCAAAAACGATCTACTAGGCTGCCATTTCATACGCACTTACTGTGTTTGAGACACACCGTGCATGATTTATTTCACTGAAGACTAACAATCTAATCAGATTAAAATTATTTGCCTCTTTTCCTTGATGAGGCTTTAAAGCGTGAAGTAGCATGCCCAGAGTCACAAGAGAGGGAGACGGGAAGGGAGGCAGGGAATGAGTTGGAAAATTATTTTTCAGGAAACTGTTCAAGCAGTACCAGTTATAATATTCCTCTGTGTAATTGTGACTTTCTGTAAAGTAAATATTGGGTTGGCCAAAAAGTTCATTCGAGTTTTCCTGTAATACCGTATGGAAAAACATGAACAAACTTTCTGGGGAACCCAATGTTACCTTCCCATTAACATCCTCTGTAAAATTACGATGATTCCTTAAAGAATAAACCACAGCAGCATAACTGGAAAGCCTGAGGCAGTAGCTTCATAAAGATGATATCACTAGGCTTTGGGAATGTTGTCCAGAACCTTCTCACTGATCTCCTGGCTGCTGTCATCACCAAGCCCTGATTACTGGACTTTCTACAATGGGATTTCTCTAAGACCTAAACTCAGGTATGTTTTGAAACACACAGCAATAAACATACTATAAGATGCATTTGTGGACAACAGGTACTGTAATCATGCCAACCTAAAGATTCTACAGGCTTAAGTACATTCTGTAAAACAAATACATAACCTATTTTGCAGTTGCAAAAACTCAAATTCTTTAAAATAAATGTTTGTTTCAAAGAAAAGATAGGAATTTTTACTGTGGCTCATTTACTCTACTTCATATATTCAAAATTCATCATAAAATTTACACACATGATTAAACCTTAAAGAAATTATAAATAAGAAGAGTGAAAATAACAGGCAAAATAAAAAATTACAACTCTATATATAAAGAAAATACATTTTCCCCATGGACAATTTTGGAAAAGATCAAATAAATATCTATTCATTTCATTACACAGCCTCCTAAGAATATACAGGCTCCAAAATAATCAGTGATTGTATTAGCACTGACATGACCATCCTTTCTAGCTTCTTCCCTGCTTCATCACCTCCCACTACCACCCCTCCTTCCACTCCTAGCCCTACTCTGAACTAAAAAGTTAAAAAAAAAAAAAAAAATTTGGCTCATCTCAGAAAAGCAAAGTTGGGTCAGAAAACCTAGAACTGTTTTTCACCACAGTAACAGATGTAAGCAAAAAGGACTGACATATGATCAGGTCAAAGATGCACAAAGAGCTTTTCATGAAGCTATACTTGTGATTAAAAAAAAAAAAAAAACCTTAGCAAAGAATAGAAGAATAAAAGATATCTACCCTTACCAAAGCCTATAATAAACAGTCCTTAATGAAGAACTCTTAAAACATTCCCTTTAGAATCAAAATGAGACAAACAAGTCCACGATCAATACTTCTACTCAACACTGTATGCAGGTCCTAGCCAACTTTATAAGAGAAAGAGATTAAAGGTTAAAAAATTTTTAAGGAAAAAACAATTCATGAGTCTGGCAAGGTAACAATATTTTAATCAACATGAAAATCTCAACTGCATTTCTATTTTCCAGTAAAAAGAACAAGAGAATTTTCCCCACAGACACAGTTCACAATAACAAAAAGCAATCAGTAACTAGGAATAAACCTAACAAAAGCTTTGTAATTTCTGCATGAAAAACAATCATAAAACTTTAAGAAAGCCATAAAAAAATGTAAAGACATGTTCACAGATAAGAAGACAATACTGTAAGAAATGTCAATCCTTTCTAAAATCCACGTTAATATTCAATGCATTTCCAACCCAAATCCCCAAAGTATTCTTTTATAAAACTTAATACATTCATGCTAAACTTTACATAAAAAAGCAAAAATCAAAAAACAGTCAAAATGCTCAAGGACTCAAAACAAGACAACCTGCTCAATCAGACATCAAGATATAAAATGAAACAACAGTAATTAAGACAGAATGGAATTAACACAAAGACAAACTGGCAAATGAAAGCATTGCCGAAAAGCAGAATGCACAGTCCAGGAATACATACGGACCTTTATGAAGAGGAAGCAAATCCTGAGGGACTGCACTGCAGATCACTGGGGAGAGATTGTGGCATAAATGGAGCCAGGGTAATTAACCGTTCATAAAGAAAGTCAAATCCCTATCCTATACCACAGATAAATCAATTCTCATGGGATTAAAGACTTTAATTTGAAAGGAAAAACCTCAAATTTTAAAAGAAAATACAAAAGTGGTTCTTTATAATCCCAAGGTAGGGAAGTGAAATGAAAACGCTCAGTCGTGTCCGACTCTGCGATCCTGTGGACTCTAGCCTACCAGGCTCCTCCGTTCATGGAATTCTCCAGGCAAGAAGACTGGAGTGGGCTGCTGTTTCCTTCTCCAGGGGATCTTCCCGACCCAGGAACGGAGCCCGGGTCTCCCGCACGGCCCTTCCCCACCCAGGGACGGAGCCCGGGTCTCCCGCACCGCCCTTCCCGACCCAGGGACGGAGCCCGGGTCTCCCGCACCGCCCTTCCCGACCCAGGGACGGAGCCCGGGTCTCCTGCACCACCTTCCCGACCCAGGGACCGAGCCCGGGTCTCCAGCACGGCCCTTCCCGACCCAGGGACCGAGCCCGGGTCTCCTGCACCGCCTTCCCGACCCAGGGACCGAGCCCGGGTCTCCAGCACGGCCCTTCCCGACCCAGGGACCGAGCCCGGGTCTCCTGCACCGCCTTCCCGACCCAGGGACCGAGCCCGGGTCTCCCGCACGGCAGGCGGGAGGCTTTACCGCCTGAGCCAGCAGGGAAGCCCCGAGGGAGGGAAGGAGAGCTCAATGTAGATAAAATATTGGAAGTATTAACCACAAATGAAAAGCCTGATAAATTTTATTCTATTAGCATCAAAAAATTTCTGCTTATTGACACTTTAAAGAAACTGAATATACAAACCACTAAGCTACAGAAAGCTATTGATGACATATATAACAGAGAAAGGATCAGTATCTAATATACAAAGAACTGCTAAACTCAGTAAGAGCAAGACAAATAAATCAATGAAACAATGGACCACAGTCATAAAGTGGCGTTTCAATAAAAAGAAACACAAAAGTTAAATCCTCAGTCTTGACGTTTATAAGCTAAAGCTGCATGAAATATCATTTTACACCCATGTGATTAGTAAAAATAAAGAGCTTTAACAAGAGTTTGACAAAAATGTTTATCAACAGGTACTCTCAGATACCCAGAATGTGGGATTATCAATTGACAACCACTTTAGGTGATAATTAAGTGATTATCAATCACTTTTGGAAACATTTGGCATTATCTTGTTAAAGTGAACAGTCCTACTCTCAGGTATATACCTAGAGAAACTCTTGTATAGAGAAGCACTATTTGTTACAAAGGAAAAAAAGTAACAAAACACTGCAAACAACCTACATGTTCAATGATAGGAAAATGAATACACTGTAGCTTTTTCACACAATGAAAATTTACAGAGCAGTACAAAGGAGCTGTAGTCATCGAGAAGGATATGGATGGAATTTCAGAAACGATGAACTCATCAGAAGTCTTAAGAAGACTACATAATGATTTTCACATAGCTCAAAAACAGCATAATTAAAATACGTATTATTTAGAGACACAGACAATTGTGATTTTTTTTTAAGCTATAAAAGTGATAAACACATAATTCAGGAAAAATATTTTCCTTTAGGGGGCAGCAGGGAGACTGTATAGGGAAGGAACAAAGCAGCTTCCTAGACCTTAATCAGAGGTGACTTCATGAACTTGTTCATCAAAGAAGAGCGTATCTAAACCAAGGGCATCCGTAAAAGGTGCAGCTTTAGGTCAAATGAAACAAACTGCAACTTTACAAAGTAGGCGGTAAGCTTATGGAATGTGCTAACTACAAAGGAATAATTAAACTATAAGTTCCACAAAAGCTGCTGCTGCTGCTAAGTCGCTTCAGTCGTGTCTGACTCTGTGCGGCCCCACAGACCGCAGCCCACCAGGCTCCCCCGTCCCTGGGATTCTCCAGGCAAGAACACTGGAGTGGGTTCCCATTTCCTTCTCCAGTGCATGAAACTGGAAAGTGAAAGTGAAGTCGCTCAGTCGTGTCTGACTCTTAGCGACCCCATGGACTGCAGCCTACCAGGCTCCTCCGTCCATGGGATTTTCCAGACAAGAGTACTGGAGTGGGGTGCCATTGCCTTCTCCGCCACAGAAGCTGAGAAACTTAATTAAGGGCAAGGCTAACAGGCAAAGGTTTACTGCTGATAAACTGCTGATAACTAGACAGCAATGTTATCTTCCCACAACACTCTTTATCACCTCCGAACAAATATGCATTGGTATTTCTCATGTTCTTATGCATTACAGCAGTGAGAGCCAAAATTCTTAAAATCTTGATCCTAAAACCTAACATTCATCCTCAGAAAAATCGCCTCTTAACATATCTTGGCGGGGAGGGTAAGGGCTACAGAGACGTTTTCGTCCACTACATATACACATTCTGCCTCATTCTCAAGGAACTCGGGCCTCACTCCCAGGTAAGGAGGTCTCAAGGTGGTGAAAAGGAGGAAATAAGAACCCACCATCATTCTTTTCCCTCAGAGATTTCAGAGCAGAAGAAAAGGGGGAAAGCAGGAGACCTCCAAGCTCAAAGAAATCTGCCAGTATTTGATAAACACAAATAAGAATCTCTAGTTAGTACATTATGACTGTAATGGTTAAGAGGCTCTTAAAAACTGTCCTTCAGGGACTTCTCTGGTGGTCCAGTGGTAAAGACTCAATGCTTTCACTGCAGGGCGCACAGGTTCGATTCCTGGTTGGGGAACTAACATCTTGAATGCCACAAAGCACAGCTAAAATAATTTTTTTTTTAATTAAAAAAAAATTTGTCCACTTTCCCTCATAATTTGAATTAAAAGGTATTCTCTGAAGCAAGAATTCCATTTTTTTTTTTTTTTTTGGATGGATTGTGGTTTCTTCTTTTTTTTTTTGGCTGTACCGTGTAGCAAATTCGGATCTTAATTCCCCCACCAGGGATCAAATTTTTGCCCCCTGCACTTGAAGCACTCTTCCTAACTACTGGACCATCAGGGACGTCCCTGTGGTTTCTCCATAACGTTAACAGTCACCATGAGGAGTGAAAGATACCAGACAGAAAGGTTTAATATCCAATCATCAACGAGTAAGAAAATCTTAGACCAGGAAGGGACCATCCACACTGGCCTCGGACTGATTTTGAGCTTCCAAAGCAGTGAGAAATAAATTTCTGTTGTTTATGAACCACCTAGTCGGTGGTCCTTTGTTAAAGCAGCCCAAACTAAGACATGCATTAAAATGGAAGACTCAAGCTTGACCATCTAACCTTAGTAAGAATGTATTCTACAACATCTGTCTTTGCCAAGCTGTAATCGAGTCTCTGCTTAAATACTTTATTCTGCATGAGTACATCCAAAGAGGAAGTCATTCTGTTTTCAAATGACACCTTTCTAGACTTGAGTCAATTTTTTAAAACTTTTTAGAAACTTCAGCCAATAATCAAATGACACACTTAATCTGACATGAAGCCCATCCTCAACCACCACACAAAACCTGCATGAAGCTGAAACTTGCTAATTTCTCCTCCTTGGTCCCAGTTCTCACCGGCCTCCTGGAACCAAACTAACCAAACAATCCCTGTGCTGCTTCACAGCGCGGCTTTTAAGAACATCTTTAAAATATGGTATCAGAGTCAGATTACAATGATAGAAAGAATCAAAGGACCACAAGCAAAAAAAAAAACACCCAAAACAAAAACCCCACAAATGTTCTATTCAAAAAAAGCAACTGGCAGACACTTGGTGACATTTTACAAGTCTTGACCTTTTTTGTGTGCTTCGGTAACACAAACATCAGAGCACTTACTATTTGCATCCTCCCTATGACAGTTGACATTTCTTGTGTTAAACTTTAAGTATCTCAAGCTGACATGCTATTTTTTACATGTTTATTTCATATTCCTTGAACTAGAACGTGAGTTCTCTGAAGGCAGGGTCTCTCCAAGGTATAACTCCTCTTCTACTCCCTTTTCAACAGACTAGGTTGCTGTTTCTGTGATTACTGATTAGCAACTAGAAGTTTTTTCAAAGCTATTTCTGTTAGGATATTTCCTAAGGAATGGATTGTAACTCTACTTCTTTAAGATTAGTTATACAGACATAAAAAACTCTACACTTACTCAAACATGATGGAGAAAGAAAGGTCTAATGGATTTTTCACTAATAGGAGTTCTTTATCTGAGGTTCAGAGAATTCGGTGATCTGTGAACCTGAACGGGAAACTTCTTACTAACCTTTATGTGAAATTTAGCAATTCCTTCAATTAGGATTATAGGCAACAAGCCACTGTAGGATTAGAAATATCTATTGAACGTGTTATTGGTAAAAATCACAGGTATTTTCATATTACAATTACTACAAATTCATCATTATTTATTTTTTATCATTATTTGAAATTACAGTACTTAACTAAATTGTCACTAAAGGTTATTCTCTAATGTGAGAAGCATCAAAAATTTGTATTTTTAGTATTTGTTAACTGTATTTCAATAATAACGGGTTTCTTTTTTAATTCTATGCATTTTACTTCATAAAACCATGGATCATTATTAGAATTCATGAAACAACAACAAAATAAAAGGGGGGTAACTCCTGCCCTATAATAGAGAGTGTGGGTGAGGTGATTACAATTCCAAAGAATGACCATAACTGTCATAATCATATCCATTATAATAAAATGACAGGTGAGTTTTAAAATATAAATACCTGCTTATGATTAGAAAAAACAAAAAGGGACTTTAAGCTGATCATTTTCACTTAGACAAGAAAAAGTATATCTATAGAAAAGTTAATTTTCAAATACCTATTAACTTGTTATAATTAAAACAATCACAGGATTGTAAATGGTTAGGTACTCAGGACCCTTTAACAGCGACTATTTACTGTTGCTGTTGCGTTCTTTACTTTCACCATTTTATAAAAGGACCAAAATCCATTATAGCTAGAATTCTTATATTAAGAAAGTATGTAAAAATGTCTTTCCTTCTAGCTAGCTTCAAAATATACACATACATTTTATTTCTAACTACTAGAACTATGGCTTGGACTTTTCCTGCTCAACTATACTGGTGATAGCTAAAATGACTTAGAAAGGAATTCAAGGAAAAACACATACCTCTCCTATTGAAAGGAAGCTGGAAAAAAAAAAAGTTCCAATTAATCTACATTACTTCCCATTCTAAGACAGAAACTAAACAATATAAGGTATTTTCCTAGAGACATTTTTAGCAGTTCAATAATATGCACAGAACATTTTTCTTAAATTATGTTTAGCAGATATCACTTTTCATTTAAACCATAACTTTTCACATGTATTTGAATAATCATTTCCCCCAAAGACATATTTACCTTCAGCCAGTGCTGGTGATTCTGTTCGTGTCCCTCCTATCTGTTTAAAGAAAGGAAAAAGGAAGACAGTCTATAACATTATTTTTAAAACAAGGTTTAATTTTATTAAAACTAACTTTAACCACTAAGTTCATCAATGCTATCATATATCACATGTATAAGCCATATCCTTCCCCTCTTGGGTTAACTCAACAACTCTTTATGGAGGACTTACTAAGGCGTTATCTTAAGCCCTGAGAAATATCAGTAAGTGATATACCCTAGTTGTCACCATCAAGATATTCAAAGACAAACAGGTGTACCAAGTACTCAGTTCTCATCAGAGCTTATGAAGCAGGAGGTAACAAGAGAAAAAAATAAAGAAATTCTTTACTCAGATGATAAGAGAAAAAACTAGCAATTCCTCCTTATTCATGTAAAATTATCAAAAGAGGCATGTTTCTATATTCTTATCACAATTTAAGTTCAGTTTCAATGTATTAGAAAATCAGTTTTACTACAAGTACTAAGATCCTTATATTCCATGACAATTATGCCAGAGGCACATTTGGCTAAACTCACTGAACCACAAAGTCCTCTCAAGGACTGGTTTTCCTATTTCAAAGCCTTATTAAATAATTTTAGGTGAAATAAAGTTTTCAGAATGAATTTAACTTTGCAACTAAGAACAACTATAGCCATATGACCAGCTGAATTCACATAGAATGAGGGGAAACATTTGACTAATGTAACTAACCACTTTTATGAGAAGATTTCTTTCCCTATTTATCTGGTACAACCCAAGAGTCCGAGATTAACAAATTTAACAAAACTTCCTATGTATAAAAAATTGGCAGCATCTTGAGGGAATTGGGCACAGTTCTCCCAGTGGTACATGATCTGACACACTCTTCCCAAGGTAGAAATGTGGTGCTATCTCTGATAGAGTAAAAAAAAAAAAATAAGAAAGAAAGAAAGAAAATTATACAGATATAGGAACCAAAAGATGAACAGTAGATTGGCAACCTTAGGGTCCACTGAATTAAAATTTCTGATTCTAGGGGAGAAGGGAAGGCACTTCTGTCAGGAGATGCAAGAAGAATTCTGAAGCAGTAACCAACAGGAGAATAATGGGAGAGGGTCCTGTAAACTGACCCCTCACCATGAGGACTCATGGCAGCTCCTACACAAGAGACAGTGTACAGAGAACCCAGGGGATGGGACTGAGGCTGCCATGCCCACTGACAACCATAAATGGACAACTATCGCAACACAGCCCAGAAAGCATAAAGTAACCACAGGCGCTGATCCCTTCGGGAGGAAAAGTCTGGGTCACTCCACCAGGAAAATGCCTCAGCCTGTTGAAGGGGGCTGGCTGAAGGTGAGGACAATCTAAACTTAGTAGTTGACTGAACTAAAGAACGTCATTCCTTCTGTCGTAAGTCTAATGTAGAAACTGTGGTCAGCCACCATCTTGAAAGCTTAGTAGTAGGTGGAACTAAATGGCAAGCACCTAATGGTGGGCTGCACAGGACACCCTCCCGCCCCGCCTCTTGTTTTTACTCCAGCTGAGGCACCTCCCCTTAGCGGCTTGCTGCACTGGTGGGGCTCACTTCCTGCTCAGAGGCTTTGCAATAAGAGATGCCTACAGGAACTCTTAGGCCATCCTGAGTCATAATGAACCTGGAAGTATGAAGGTGTTAATACCAAGAGCCTGGGCAATCACTGGCCATTGGTGAGATGAAGTCTGGTAGACAAACACCCTCCTCCTCCCACCAATAGGCGTATTCTTCATATCTTCTCAGGGGGTTTCTTCAAGATCAAGCCCAAATGCTCACAGAAGTGACCAGGTCAATAATACTCCCTTAGATTGACTTTCCTTTTCTGTTTCACTTGCCCCAGTTCTCCAACTTGTGTTTCTCATTTACACTTCCCCCAAGAAATCACCTGTCTGAAGAGTCCCTGTCTTGGGCTCTGCTTCAGGAGGTGAAAACATGTCTAGACACTTGTCCTTCAGGACACCACACCTCCTTTCCTTTCTGTCCCACCCCACTGGATGCTCCCTCTTCATCTCCTGTGCTGAACTTTTTTGAAATCCCTGAATGCTGACATGTCCCAGGACTCAGTTGCAAGTCCTCCGCTCTCCTTGTGACTTCATCCTATCTCATAACTCTCTGAGTCTAAATTTAGCAAAATCTAAAACTTGCTCAAATTTATTTATCCAGTCCAGACACTTCTCCATCTCTGCACTTTCATAGCATTCCCTACTCAGTATCTCCACTAGGATGTTTTAACAGATAGCTCAAACTTAACATGTTCAAAACTGAACTCATCTCACTCCCCATGCCTGACCGACCCCGCAGTCTCCCCCATCATTTGATGACACTTCTATCCTTACAGTTGCTCAGTTAAAAACTTTGGATTTCTCTGCAATTACTCTTTCTCACATATCCCTTTTCAACTACAACTCTCACTACCTAAAATCTTCATGCTTTCTACTCTACCTCCTGTCCACTCACTGTCGAAGGCTGAGCTGCATTAACATTATTAGATCTACTATTACTTTTGTATTCAAGAGCCTCCAGAACAGGTGGTGCAAAGTGAGATGCTGAGATCATGTCGGAAGTGCTAACTGGGGCTTCGTCTATAGATTGTCACAGCTACTAACATGTCAGGCTAAAAAGGCAGGTGATCCACTGCTAGGTACTCATATAAAACCATTTTGAGATGTTATGAAGTAATTGAGTACGTTTTGGAAACATTCAGTAGGCCAAAATAAAGAGTCTGAGGGCTGTATTTGGTTGATGAACCATCAGTTTGCAGCTTCTGCTTCAGAACTTTGGTACTGTTTCTAATTGCTGCTATACTATTAATCCTTAATCTGTTCTTATACTTTGCTCGATCAGATAAGAGATGAACAGGAGCTACTTTTGTTCAAAGCCTAACCACTCTGGTTTTTCTCACAAGCTCCTCATGGATCAACGCTACTACAAATGGAATGAATAAACACAGTTCTGCTTTTCCTGCCAAACGAAAACTTCCTTCCCTAAGACCTACTGCAGCCACCCAGAAATAAAACAAGTGGCTTGGCTGGCCACGTGCATAAACCGCAGAAGAAAAACCAGTGCCACTTACATAACACCATGGGGGAAAAGCTCTGTTGATTCTGTTTAATTCTTAGTAAATCATGAAATAATAAAACACCTGTAATTGTTTTCACCCTTTGAAATCAAACGTCAAGTCATAAGTAGTGAATATTAGATGATATGTAAATTAGACAATCCAGGATCTTTTATCTACAAACCAATTTCTTTGCCTCCAACAAAACATAAAATAGAAGAGTTATGACTTCAGAGCACTGTCAGCCACATTTACAGCTTTGCAGTATTTCAAATGATGGTACATAAATCTAACTGCATTAATAAATGGTGTTGAAATAACCCCATGGAAAAGTCCAACCTTTTCCACCTAGGTTGCAGTTCTCCTCCACTTGGGTATATGATAAAACATAACTGAATTCAATTTTTTTAAGTTCCCCTTAATATACACAGAGCAATTTAAAAAGCTATCTTAGAAAAGAGCACTTGAAATAAAGGGCCTACTGATTATACTCACAGATCAGACAATATTACGAAAAGTGCATTATGACATAATTCCAACAAATATCTGATAAGTTTTAAATCTGAGAACTTGACAAGGTATTCTGTGTCTATTTGAGAAAAAGGAAACATGCAAGTCTATAAAAATTTTCTGAGAGACAGAATAACAGGTGAGATGGATCCATCCTACTCATCAGAAATTAAAATTTTTTGGCCCTGGGTTAGATATACAGTGAGGGGAAGAAATCAGAAATTAGAATAGGTCCAACTGTATATACATGTTTAAAAAAGAAAAAACCCAACACCAACTATTTATCACAAAGTCTGTTTATGTATATACCACTAAAAGAGATACCCTAGGAGATACTACGATGAAAAAGATTGTGCACTCTAAAAATGTCTAGTCTGAGTATAGCAATTAAAATATTTAAGGTGAAAATGAGTATCATGAGAAATAGCAACACAGAGTGCTGCAGCAATCACGGAATTCCAGCTAGGAGTAGAGCCTGGAAATCAGGTATTAGGAAAGATTTTATGACGCTATGCAGCTCTGGTAGCTGAAGCAGATTTTGGAAAATGAATACAATCTGGGCAAGAAGAAAAAGAAGGTATAAGGTATAAAAAGAACATTCCATGGGAGGAATGTATAATCATCACAGGGCAGTGAAGAAAGAAAACTTAATAAACTGTGGTGAAGTAGTCCCACACTAAACTAAGATACAACCTTCTCAGCCTACACAGACCAGGCAGAGACGAGTCTAAGTCCTCACAGAACGACACGCTGCTGCGCGCACTGGTGTGGCCGTGGAGCCTCAGCGCCCGAGTCCAGGCGCGCCTCCAGCGCTGCGGCGCTTACACACCAGGGGGCGCTGCTCCAGTGCGGCGGGAAGACCCCCATCCCCAAACCCACCCACGGCCCCAAAGGTGGCATTCCTGTGCTGCGCCTGACATACAGATGTGGCCCCTCTCTGCAGAGGACAATCTGAGGGGACCGCTGCTCCAGTGCGGCGGGAAGACCCCGATCCCCAAACCCACCCACGGCCCCAAAGGTGGCATTCCTGTGCTGTGCCTGACATACAGATGTGGCCCCTCTCTGCAGAGGACAATCTGAAGAATTATCCTGGCTACACCCAACACAAATCTTTGTTGATGTAAGTTAAAATGTCTTATGATATGTAGAGGTCTTGATACCTAATGCCAAAATGCTTTACAAAGATACATCTCAATCTATAATGCCATCAGAACCATGCTTCCTGGACATGAACTTCACTGTTTGAAAAGTAAAAGGTGTGCACTACGGTGTGTTTCTGCACATGCACATACAATATGGTGCCTTCTTTCACAGTGTTTTTAGTGAGCTACTAAAGAACGTCGACTCTTTTTACTCTGCATTTGTAAAACTAGTCCTTTCTCGTTTTTCTATCAAGGCCTTACTTATTTTTAAGAGGATCACTGTCACTTTTGAACTCCTAGTTCAGACACTGTTTATATACATATATATATAAATGCATATGATAAAGTTAGACACTGTCTTCAAAAACGATCTACTAGGCTGCCATTTCATACGCACTTACTGTGTTTGAGACACACCGTGCATGATTTATTTCACTGAAGACTAACAATCTAATCAGATTAAAATTATTTGCCTCTTTTCCTTGATGAGGCTTTAAAGCGTGAAGTAGCTTGCCCAGAGTCACAAGAGAGGGAGACGGGAAGGGAGGCAGGGAATGAGTTGGAAAATTATTTTTCAGGAAACTGTTCAAGCAGTACCAGTTATAATATTCCTCTGTGTAATTGTGACTTTCTGTAAAGTAAATATTGGGTTGGCCAAAAAGTTCATTCGAGTTTTCCTGTAATACCGTATGGAAAAACATGAACAAACTTTCTGGGGAACCCAATGTTACCTTCCCATTAACATCCTCTGTAAAATTACGATGATTCCTTAAAGAATAAACCACAGCAGCATAACTGGAAAGCCTGAGGCAGTAGCTTCATAAAGATGGTATCACTAGGCTTTGGGAAAGTTGTCCAGAACCTTCTCACTGATCTCCTGGCTGCTGTCATCACCAAGCCCTGATTACTGGACTTTCTACAATGGGATTTCTCTAAGACCTAAACTCAGGTATGTTTTGAAACACACAGCAATAAACATACTATAAGATGCATTTGTGGACAACAGGTACTGTGATCATGCCAACCTAAAGATTCTACAGGCTTAAGTACATTCTGTAAAACAAATACATAACCTATTTTGCAGTTGCAAAAACTCAAATTCTTTAAAATAAATGTTTGTTTCAAAGAAAAGATAGGAATTTTTACTGTGGCTCATTTACTCTACTTCATATATTCAAAATTCATCATAAAATTTACACACATGATTAAACTTTAAAGAAATTATAAATAAGAAGAGTGAAAATAACAGGCAAAATAAAAAATTACAACTCTATATATAAAGAAAATACATTTTCCCCATGGACAATTTTGGAAAAGATCAAATAAATATCTATTCATTTCATTACACAGCCTCCTAAGAATATACAGGCTCCAAAATAATCAGTGATTGTATTAGCACTGACATGACCATCCTTTCTAGCTTCTTCCCTGCTTCATCACCTCCCACTACCACCCCTCCTTCCACTCCTAGCCCTACTCTGAACTAAAAAGTTAAAAAAAAAAAAAATTTGGCTCATCTCAGAAAAGCAAAGTTGGGTCAGAAAACCTAGAACTGTTTTTCACCACAGTAACAGATGTAAGCAAAAAGGACTGACATATGATCAGGTCAAAGATGCACAAAGAGCTTTTCATGAAGCTATACTTGTGATTAAAAAAAAAAAAAAAACCTTAGCAAAGAATAGAAGAATAAAAGATATCTACCCTTACCAAAGCCTATAATAAATAGTCCTTAATGAAGAACTCTTAAAACATTCCCTTTAGAATCAAAATGAGACAAACAAGTCCACGATCAATACTTCTACTCAACACTGTATGCAGGTCCTAGCCAACTTTATAAGAGAAAGAGATTAAAGGTTAAAAAATTTTTAAGGAAAAAACAATTCATGAGTCTGGCAAGGTAACAATATTTTAATCAACATGAAAATCTCAACTGCATTTCTATTTTCCAGTAAAAAGAACAAAAGAGAATTTTCCCCACAGACACAGTTCACAATAACAAAAAGCAATCAGTAACTAGGAATAAACCTAACAAAAGCTTTGTAATTTCTGCATGAAAAACAATCATAAAACTTTAAGAAAGCCATAAAAAAATGTAAAGACATGTTCACAGACAAGAAGACAATACTGTAAGAAATGTCAATCCTTTCTAAAATCCACGTTAATATTCAATGCATTTCCAACCCAAATCCCCAAAGTATTCTTTTATAAAACTTAATACGTTCATGCTAAACTTTACATAAAAAAGCAAAAATCAAAAAACAGTCAAAATGCTCAAGGACTCAAAACAAGACAACCTGCTCAATCAGACATCAAGATATAAAATGAAACAACAGTAATTAAGACAGAATGGAATTAACACAAAGACAAACTGGCAAATGAAAGCATTGCCGAAAAGCAGAATGCACAGTCCAGGAATACATACGGACCTTTATGAAGAGGAAGCAAATCCTGAGGGACTGCACTGCAGATCACTGGGGAGAGACTGCGGCATAAATGGAGCCAGGGTAATTAACTGTTCATAAAGAAAGTCAAATCCCTATCCTATACCACAGATAAATCAATTCTCATGGGATTAAAGACTTTAATTTGAAAGGAAAAACCTCAAATTTTAAAAGAAAATACAAAAGTGGTTCTTTATAATCCCAAGGTAGGGAAGTGAAGTGAAAACGCTCAGTCGTGTCCGACTCTGCGATCCCGTGGACTCTAGCCTACCAGGCTCCTCCGTTCATGGAATTCTCCAGGCAAGAAGACTGGAGTGGGCTGCTGTTTCCTTCTCCAGGGGATCTTCCCGACCCAGGAACGGAGCCCGGGTCTCCCGCACGCCCT
Organism: Cervus canadensis; assembly: GCF_019320065.1. Taxonomy (NCBI): domain Eukaryota; kingdom Metazoa; phylum Chordata; class Mammalia; order Artiodactyla; family Cervidae; genus Cervus; species Cervus canadensis. The sequence goes on from NC_057417.1 coordinate 38,986,975, forward strand.
TCCCCACCCAGGGACGGAGCCCGGGTCTCCCGCACTGCCCTTCCCGACCCAGGGACGGAGCCCGGGTCTCCCGCACTGCCCTTCCGGGGACCGCCTTCCCGACCCAGGGACCGAGCCCGGGTCTCCTGCACCGCCTTCCCGACCCAGGGACCGAGCCCGGGTCTCCTGCACCGCCTTCCCGACCCAGGGACCGAGCCCGGGTCTCCAGCACGGCCCTTCCCGACCCAGGGACCGAGCCCGGGTCTCCCGCACGGCAGGCAGACGCTTTACCGCCTGAGCCAGCAGGGAAGCCCCGAGGGAGGGAAGGAGAGCTCAATGTAGATAAAATATTGGAAGTATTAACCACAAATGAAAAGCCTGATAAATTTTATTCTATTAGCATCAAAAAAATTCTGCTTATTGACACTTTAAAGAAACTGAATATACAAACCACTAAGCTACAGAAAGCTATTGATGACATATATAACAGAGAAAGGATCAGTATCTAATATATAAAGAACTGCTAAACTCAGTAAGAGCAAGACAAATAAATCAATGAAACAATGGACCACAGTCATAAAGTGGCGTTTCAATAAAAAGAAACACAAAAGTTAAATCCTCAGTCTTGACGTTTATAAGCTAAAGCTGCATGAAATATCATTTTACACCCATGTGATTAGTAAAAATAAAGAGCTTTAACAAGAGTTTGACAAAAATGTTTATCAACAGGTACTCTCAGATACCCAGAATGTGGGATTATCAATTGACAACCACTTTAGGTGATAATTAAGTGATTATCAATCACTTTAGGAAACATTTGGCATTATCTTGTTAAAGTGAACAGTCCTACTCTCAGGTATATACCTAGAGAAACTCTTGTATAGAGAAGCACTATTTGTTACAAAGGAAAAAAAGTAACAAAACACTGCAAACAACCTACATGTTCAATGATAGGAAAATGAATACACTGTAGCTTTTTCACACAATGAAAATTTACAGAGCAGTACAAAGGAGCTGTAGTCATCGAGAAGGATATGGATGGAATTTCAGAAACGATGAACTCATCAGAAGTCTTAAGAAGACTACATAATGATTTTCACATAGCTCAAAAACGGCATAATTAAAATACATATTATTTAGAGACACAGACAATTGTGATTTTTTTTAAGCTATAAAAGTGATAAACACATAATTCAGGAAAAATATTTTCCTTTAGGGGGCAGCAGGGAGACTGTATAGGGAAGGAACAAAGCAGCTTCCTAGACCTTAATCAGAGGTGACTTCATGAACTTTCACTTTACGCTTATTAACAACTTATAACTTATTTATCTTTCATATATGAAGTGTTGAAGCACATTATAAGATGGTTCAGGTAAAATGATTGTGTGGATTCTTGGTCTGCATGTCGCGCTTATGCTGATAGGAAACAAGCATGTTTTCTCCTATCAGTGTTAAAACAACAAATCTACACGCAGAGCACAAAGGTGAATGGTACAATTTACTACTCTTTCAGGAACCTGCTCCACTTTGAAAATAGCAGAAGTTTTTGAGATAAGCCTTGCCTCCTTCTAAGGTGTTTACAGTAAAAACCCCTCTTTTCTCCATTAGAATAATCAGAGTCAGAAGTTACTCAATTCAGAAAAATTCTTCAGATAGATATAATATACATGCACATTCATCAGCTAATCCTGTTATGAAGACCAAGACACATTCTTTGAATACAGGTCATTTCTAGAGTACTGAACATGATTTCCTGCATAGCCTACTGAGATTTTTCAAGCTCTCTGTGGTGAAGGACAGCTGTTTCATTTTTAAATTTTCCACCCATCATGGTGGAAAGGGAAAAAATCCAGAATACTAACATGCTAGAGTTAAAAAAAAAGAAGAAGAAGAAGACGAAGACGGCTAAAAAAAAGAAAAAAAAAGTTTTAAAAAGACTTACAAAATACAAATCCCAATTCTCTGCAGATTGCCAACAGTTTATGAACTAGAGTTGGATTACAAAGCATAACATATAAAGCAGGAACTCTGGAGCCAGACTGTCAGGCTTAGCTCCAGACAAGTTAATCTCTCTCTGACTGTCTGCTTACCTCGAGAGGGGATAACAAACAGTAATACCTACTTCAGTGGGTTATTGTGAGGAGTAAATGAATACGTGCTTAGCACTGAGAACAGCCCCTGACATACAAGTAGCATGTAAGGGTAAGCTGATGCTGCTGTTATTACTGTATAAACCACACCCACAAATACACGTTTTCTAAAACATCTGGCTGCCTTTTTAAAATGTAATGAGAAATGAAGACAGTGAAAACAGAATGTTTTATATGTTTAGTTTCATAACTTTGTACCCATTTTTACATCATTAGTGCCCGATGACAACCCCTCTCACAGCCCATCAGTGATCAGTCACTGTGAACGTCTGCTGTCCAGGTCACACACAGACCGTAAAGCACAGAGGCGTGTTTCCTCCTTGTCCCCCAGCGACAAACCCGTGGGACATTTTACAAAAACGGACAGCCAAACAAGAGGACTTGCCAACAAAGATAAAATTACAGTAAAGAAACAGAAGTGGTAATGTCGGAAGTCAAACTGTAATAGAACATAAGTGGGGTTATAGAAAAAAATAGCTGACTCCAAGAATGCTGACACTTGTCGCCATGAAGGAGACTAAATATGTAGTCAGAGGAACTCTGTGGAGACAAACCTATCAACGTGAGTGAGGAAAGTGGTCGTGAAGAAAAGGACAAAGATGTCCCACAGGAAGTGATGCCAGCAAAAAAAAATTCTCATTGAAAGAACTCACGGGTGTGTCTTATGACACTGAGAAGGCAATGGGTGAAATGCTGGAAGCTGACCCAGACCTACAAGTATGACAATTTGGCCAAGGCATAAAGACGATACTCCATATTGCAAGCTATACCACAAGGGGGAGGGAAGGCCTGGGATTTCACACTTTCAACTGCAGCAAACACTATAGATCTAACCCATGTAAAAACACACAAACACCAAAAGGGCTGACCTACACTAACAAAAGAAAATAGCCTTTCAGAAGCAAAGAACACAACGTCCATCCACTCATGTCCCTTTCTACAGCTGGCTGTTCACTGAGTACCTCTGAAAACCACACTTCACAGTAACAGAATCAGAGACAAGTCCACCATTGGAAAATCCAAAGTCCCAAAGCTAAGTCCACTTCTTAATTTTCTCTAGCCATTTTTCCTACTGTTGGAAATATACAACATAATCAACTGTTTAGCAGCAATATTCCCAGAGTGCTAAATATTGAGATAATGCTCTACAAAAGTATGTATTTAAGTACAGCGTGTTCTCAAACTTCTGGGTCTGAACTGCAATACCACAAATTTCAAAATACAGAGTTATACTGAGTCATCTATGCAATTTTTTTTAAAAAGCTTTATTCCATAGAATGAAAAAAAAAAAAACAATCTATGCAAAATAAAACTAGGAACCACTAATAAAATCAAATGTACACAACTCACTCTTAAAATTGCTTAATCCTTACATAACATTAAAGATTAAATGAAGTAACTGACAAATTCTGGCTGTTGTAAAAGGTAATTTGTGTTGCTTACAAACAACATAAGCCAGTGTGCCATTCAGCGTGGGCTGCTGCAGCATGCCGTGAACCAAGCCAGGACTAAAGACCTGATCATGCTGGGCCTGTGAGCTTCAGAGAGAAGGTCTGTGCCTGGGACGTCACACCGTGCTCTGCTAATTCCAGAGAGTTCTATGACCAAACCAAACATTTAATCATCTTCCCGACAAAAATACAGATCCACACGTAAGGTAATTTGACAGAAAGAAAATCTCAGCTTTTAAACTTGAAGCAAGAATCTTAAATCTCCCAAAGTTTCAATTTCTTCATCTATAGGAAGGACTATAATATGTATTCATGAAATTGAGCGACCCAGAAATAAAGTTCGAGGGGCACTTCTTCTACGGTCTGGCTCTTTTCCCCAATCTTAACCTGTCAGCATTAGGCCAAGAGCACTCCCTCTGCAGAGATGTGGTCACTGCCGTTCTTGCAGTTTTCAAGGCCCAAAGATTTTAAGCAGCAACAGAGGTTAGAGAGGTTTTGTTTGTCGATTCAATCTTTATTCTGTCCCCAGCGGTGCTTGAGATATGAAGAAATAAGCCAGTCTTTATCCTGAAAGAGGCTAATGACTTCCTGTGGAAATGATACCTGCATATGTACAAACTAACAAGTCCTTAACAATTCTGCCCATACTACATCACCGTTACAGATCACAATTGCAATAGAAATTTAGAGACAATTCCACAAGAATCCTTTTTCATGGGCCCCATGACACGTCACATCACTAGTGGTAATGTCTGGCTCTTTTCCAGGACTGAACCCCTGTTCACTGTTATTGTATCTCCTGCACTAAGCACGATGCCTGGCACACTGCAGCCTCCAACGCATAAATGCTGGCCGAATGAGTGAATTAAGCAAACATGATACATGATTTAAGGGGACCTGAGTAAATGCGACTTATTTAGAGTTATGGCCTCATAAGATTGGCTGTTCTGCCAAAAAGATTTCTTTAGGAAAATGAGAGATAAGGAGAGGCCATTAAAAAAAAAAAAAAAAAGTAACGGGCTAACTAGTAACATTTAGAAAAATCTGTTATTTCCCCTATTTAAATTAATAAAAAAGATGTTAAATAGAACACTCTCAAGTGGGCACCATGGTTTTATAGATATTGGTTCTTCCAAGCTAACAGAATAATTCAATTGCAGCAAGCAGATAGCCACTCAGAAGAGATACTGTATGCCTGACATGTAATATTACTTCACAACTGTCTAAGAAGCCATCAAACCGTAGATTTCTTCAAAATCATTAAAAAATGCCTTGTCACACAATCTTCTTTAAAAAATAATGCTAACCTGTTCAGCAATGGCAATTTGACAAAGATTAGAAAAGCCAGATTGTCACATGCAAGGCAGAGTACATACTGAGTAATATAAGACCTGTCCTCAAGAAGCTCACAGTCTGTGAAGGCAGGTAAATAAATTGCGACCATACAGTGTAATTAAGTACAATGCTACGCTAGAGTTCTGTGGATAAAATACTTTAGGAAAACAGATGAAGTAATTGAATTATGCCTAGAGGACAGTGTTACAGAAAGCTAGAGAAGTGCTGACCTTTGATTTTGCCTTTTATGTTTAAAAACACTACCACCACTAACAACTTTCGAAGATATTTTTTAGATGCCCTGAGCGCCCTGTCTCATGCATCGAACCTGGACTGGCGATCTATTGCACATATGATAATATACATGTTTCAGTGCTATTCTCTCAGATCATCCCACCCTCACCTTCTCCCACAGAGTCCAAAAGACTGTTCTATACATCTGTGTCTAAAAGAAGCATTTTAAACGCTATCCACCTGATTCCTAACAAGGGGCACAGAATAGATTAATGTAAAAGTCCTTAAGAAAAAGCTTTGTTAAACTGAGACTGAGGCAACATCAAGGCACATCTATCTGTGGGAACAGAATAGATAAGATTTTTCAGTCACACTAAATAACAAACACTACGCCAATTTTTTCAACAATTATTATCCTATTTGCTATGCATGTTTAAACTTTAATTGTCTTTTATTTCCACTTATTGCAGAGTCTAGTTAATTTCAGATATTGACTATTCAAGTCTGAACTTACAAGGGGGAAACATATCAAAAAAGGACACATACCTTTTATTGGAATTATTTCACAATATATGGAAGTCAAATCATCATGGAGTATGCTTTAAACTTATGCAGTGATGTATGACAACTATTTCTCAATAAAACTGGAATAAACAAAGAATAATGGGAAAAAATGCACTACTCTAAAAATTAGTCTTTAATGACCAAAGTGTGTGTGTGTGTGTCTTAAAGCTTTATGTTTAAAACACTGTCCAAACATGCTACACATCCTAAGATAAAATTGATTTTTTTTTCTGTATCTTCTCTTTCAAGAAAAAAAAAACAAAACCTTACATATCTTACAGTTTTTCTCTTAGGAATGAAAGTAGCCATATGATATCTAACGGATTTAACAGATACAAAACATCAATACACACAAATACAAAAGCATCACATCATACAGCTTAATTTCTCAAAACAGCTGGTACTTTCTTAATGGAATTCTGCTTTTCCTAATTTCAAGAGGCTTTGCAGAGATATACAAGTGGAAAATAATCAGTATTTCCACATTTTGGCATACATAGTATATTACCTCGTGTTGCCTATTATGCAGTAAAGAGGAACTGCCATAGCCTGAAATGAGTCTATACATCTATGAGTCAAGGCCTGAAATGAGTCTATACATCTAAACATGTACACACACCATTCTGTGGGACATGCTCAGAGTGCTCACAGCACTGCATCTGAGTGTTACTCTCAAACATTAGTATAAACACAAGAAGACAAATCAATAAAATAAAACTTCTCCAACCTTTGCAGAGAAAAAAACAGCTAGTACTGTGCTATCTTTATTGTCTAGACTTAAACTCCTTAAATGATTTAACAGGTTAATATCCACAAACCAAATGAATGCATCATTGCAACACAATAATTATTTGCCATAATTAATACTTTCATATCATCAATAATTTTTATGTACGTATTTTAGACTGAAAAAACAAACAGAAAAGGCTGGTAAGCATCACTTCAAATGAGGGATCAAACTCAGTATCACCAAGAAATGTGACAATCATTGGTATGCCTTCTGATGTGACACATGGGGACATTCTCAATACTATCCTCTGTAAAATACTTGTCAAATATGCTGTACCTCAATCTATGTATAAGGAGACATAAAACAGAAAAATCCAAACTACAGAACAACTTCTCAGACCACCTGCCTGGGTGGGAAGGAGCAGGTGCGTGCATGCCCAGCTGCCCAGTCGTGTCCGACTCTTTGGGACCCCACGCACTATAGCCCACCAGGCTCCTCTATCCACGGGATTTCCCAAGCAAGAATACTGGAATGGGTTGCCATTTCCACCTCCAGGGGATCTTCCCAAATCAGGGATCAAACCTGTGTCTCCTGCATTGGCAGGCGGATTCTTTACCACTGAGGTCAACAAAAAAAAGCAAGCGTTCCATTCATGTTAAATGTGCCAGGTCAAGGACCTCGGAGAGTCACAGGAGCACAAGTGTGTAGGCAGGTCATGGAAGGCCAGCCCACAAACACTGCACCTCCACCCCCATGGCTTCTGACTGATCGATCCAGAGAGGGGCACCTGGGGAATCACTGGCAGCAGCAAGAGCCCAGAGCCAGCGTCCCAACCAGACGATCGCCTGGGCTGGGCTTTCCTGGGGCTCGCCCTCCTTTCACGACTGCTCAGGCTTTTTGAGGCTGCATTCCTAGTCTCTCTGCCAGTTTTGTGAGTTACTTGCCAGCCTCCCAATACATTCCTTTTCCATCCAAATTACCCTGTCAATTTCTGCAGGCTGCAACCTAAGATGCTTGAATGAATTATAAAGAATATTCTGGACTCAAATACAATGCTAACTATAACTTCCTTCCTAATTTAAAGCCATTCCTATAAATAAACACATCTTAACTATGTTACAAATGTAACTCTGAGATGCAGACTGTAAAGATCTTATGAAATTAAAAGTGACATAAATCAGCTTTTTGAGACATTTAAGAGGTGCCTGTATTCCTAAAAATAACTAAAAAAACTTTAAGTTTCAAAGTACAAAATTTGAATGCTAGAGTATAAGAACATCCAGAAAGAAGAAATGACAAAACACCAAGAACATTTTAAACAGTATCAATCAAATAAAAAACTAAACTAGCTTTCCAGAAAAAGAAAACACTGATGCATGTTTTGAGAAAATAGGAACACTAGAATGGTACTGGTTTTTACAAAGCGTTTTCCCTGGGGTAAGAAGGCTTCTTTCTCCTTTATGAAAACCAAACCGTGGGCTTCCCTGGTGGTTCAGTGGTAAAGAATCCGCCTGCCAATACAGGAGACATGGGTTCAACACCTGACCTGGGAAGATCCCACATGCCAAGGAGCAACTAAGTCAGTGCACTGCCTGCACCCCCCCAAAGAAAGCTCCAAGAACAGTAATGAAAACAATTCTCCACCTGCGTCTACCTTTTCTCTAGATCCCTACTTCATGCTTCCTCACTAAAAATTAACACGTAAGTAAAACTACATTTCACTGTTTCTGAAAAGTTTTCACAATTCAATTCAAAACTGAATTTTTAGCTATATTAAAAGCTCACACTTCTTACATTCTTGATAGTAGTATCCAGTAGTCATTTAAATCCTCTAATCTATTTGGTATGCTAAAGAAGTACATTTAGAGGAAGTAAAACATATGTGAAGGGGAGTAAGAACATTTAAAGTTATAGGAAACATCTGCTTCAGAGAGGAAAGAGCACTAGTAATATTTGTGAGCACCTATGTGTACCATGAATTTTGCTATAGACCAAAATCTCTTTGGAAAACACTAGAAAGCAGATGATGCTACCCCTTTTATGAAAAGTAAATGACAGAAATTAACCTAAAAAACTGGTTTACTCACCTCATGTCAGTGCTAACAAGGTTTTGGTTTGACTCAAGCACAGATCTGCCTGGCCCTAAAGGCAGTGTTTTACCCCCAACAAATGTCTCAATGGGCACATTCTTCTTATAAAAATTTGTTTTCACTGATATTTTTCTTATTAGAAAAGCAACAGTAACCATTACCCCGAACAAGCAGAACCTGTGGGATGTAACCATAAAGCAAATTTCTGTTCACTGCTGCTCTTTAAAGTTATTCTCTGGTGATAGTGCCCCGAACCTTTATTATGATTTTAGTCATTTTCAAGTTATAAAAACTGAGCTTAGAAACTGATAGACCCTGTTTAGTACCATATAGTTGTCAAAATTGTCATTCAAGGTTACAGCTTCTCCCCTATGCCCGGCTCTGCCTAAGGCAGGCTGCTGTTTAGTCGCTAAGTCGTGTCTTACTCTCTGAGACCCAATGGATTATATACCCTGCCAGGCTCCTCTGTCCAAGGATTTCCCAGGCAAGAATACTGCAGTGGGCTGCCATTTCCTTCTCCAAAAGCAGGCTAGCAGGCATTATTAAGAGGACTGCACTTTACCCCTCTTCCTTCCACCTTAGTAACCCTGGGTGAGGCAATTAAGGGTCCCTGTAGGACATGGGCACTCTCTTAGCTCACAAGGGCATAAAGCCAACCTGTGAGGAACTGCTTCCAGGATCCTGGGACGCTCTCAGCCACTCCAGCCCTTTGAGATCTCTCACTGCATTTCCTTGATGGAGAACATGCAGGTGCTCTGGGCATCCAGTCGTCTAGTCCCTGCTCCACTCCACACCACTTTGTTCCAGCGGGCTTTCTCTCACTGGTGGCCCTCACAGGATCCGCAGGAACCACGCAACCCTCGCCCCAGAGAACAAGGACCCACACAGGTCCTTTTCGTGTGCTGCCAGAGCAAACAGCCTCTCCTTCACCCAGGCATGAGAGAGACATTCATCAACCCGCTGTGTCCACGAACCGAATCAATCGCTGAGTAAGCTCTCCAAGTCACCCCATACTTGGGGTGGGGGGAACGCTGAGATGGGAGCGGGAGTCAGAAGAAACTCACATCAACCACTTGGTTCAAAAACGCTTCCAATTTCCAACTTCCTGAATCTTTATATACCGACAGATGGGATAGGTGTTAGAAGTCACAAGATCCGTTTTCTGGCTCTTTCTCTTGCAGGACCTGCATTGTGTTGTTCTTACAACGCATTTCAGAAATGTGCATCTACTGACTTAGAGCTCAACTCAGAACAAAAGAGCTTCATTGTAACATCTTATTACATAATATAGTTAATATTTTTTTCTAAAATTTCCACCAAAAGCAGGAAGAAAAATCTATAATCCCACCAGTTAGTCACTGCTAACTGGTTTTCATTCTGTAGAGTCTAGTTGTCATCTCAAAGTTTCTTATTTCAAGTTTTAACTTTTAAAAACCATGAAAAAAGCACTCATTTGTATAATTTCATTGAGCGATCCAGTTTCCCACATAACCTAAGCATGACATTCTCAGACGAGATTGGGCACATTCAGGGTGATATGGCCATGGACTAAGCATGACATTTTCAAACACCAAATTTACACTGAACCAACCAATGTGCGCGGTGGCTTTTTGAAACTTGTCTGTCTATGTCACTCTCCAAAGTCAAAACCTCTTTAATGGCTCCCTATTTCCAAAATTAAACTTCAATCTTTTTAAATGAAGCATAATCTGTATGGTTTAAAACATGTATTCATCATAGAAAAATCATACTGCAAGAAAAATGTGAATGTCAGAGGAGTTTCTGATCATGGAAGTGGACCTACACTCAGACGAATTTGGTCAGCTCAAATTTGGCTACTGAAAGTAGCGAAGGACCCAGCTTCATCAAGTCTACGAGGCTGAAATCACCAAGGACAAAAGCGCAAATATGCTACTCCTCTATAACTCAGTAAAAACCAAGCTTGCAACAGGGATCAGCCCCCACATGACTGTAAATACAACTATCACTGCACAGACACATATAATTTATTGGTTCCACACTCACTGTCACAACTGCCAAAAAGTTTACCTAATACTTAACAGGAGATTTCTGCAAACTAAATTTATTTAAAGCTGGATCTGGGGATTAATTTCTCAAAGTTTCACACATAATTTGCCATCCATTCACAGAGCACACATTTAAAATTTTGTTTGAAGGCCATCTTTAGGCAGATGAGTGAGAAATACATTCCATTTAACATGAGACCAAGAAAACAACACTCATAGTTCTCAGCCCAAAGCATCTTCACTCTTCTCAGAAGTTTATGTCAGTAAAAACTCACAGAATTTAAAAAGTGCCTGAAGGAAGAAAAATAATCATTTCTCTCCTGAAGTTGACGATAGAGGTATTCACTCAAGAAGTACACAAGAACAAGGAGTGTGGGCAAATACTGACACGTCTCTATGTATAATTGCAGAGGGTGTGTGTGCACTCATACAACATGCATGTACATGCAGAGGTGTCTGGAGACACGTTCACCAAAACAGTGACCACTCAGATGATGATTTCTACATTCTTCTTTTACTTTTCTATATAGTTTCAATATTTAACAGTGTTTATTTTTTTACAAGAAGAATGCTATATTATTATGGCATGAAAAGCTACAGTAATCAAAATATGTGGTACTGGCAGAAGGAGAGACATGCAGACCAATGAAACAGAAATGAGAGTCCAGAAATAAAGCCATATATCTATGGCCAATTAATTACCAACAGAAACGCCAAGGCAATTAATTCAACAGGGGGAAAGGACAGTCTCATCAACAAATAGTGCTGAGACAACTGGATAGTGATATACAAAAAGATGAATTCAGACATCTTCCTCACACTATACACAAAAGTTAATTTAAAATGGATCAAAGACCTAAATCTAAGAGCTAAAACTATAAAAAAAAAAAAAAAAAACTTTTAGAAGAAAACAGAGGAGTAAATCTCTACATCCATCCTACAGTACAGATGAACTTCCCCATCCTGTTAAGTCCCAGAGAGGACTCTCCCAATCAGGAAGGGTTGCATGCAGGAAAGTGCTAGCACCTTTGGGGCTCCACAGCCCTAAGAACCATTTCTGGTGACAAGTCTCTGTGACTCATGATTTTACTGACTGCAGCCTCTGATAAAGGTGCCACCTGGAGTGCCCCTGGGCGGAAGGACTCTTCTGCCTCCCTGAACAGCTATCAGGCCCACTGCTTTTGTTGAGCAGCTGGCTACTGGGCTCCTGTGGAAACTGAGAGCCTGACTCAGGGAGGCCTCGTAAGTCCCAGTCTGATGCTTCTACTCTGGGGTGGGTCAGCTCGTACTCAACGACTAAGAATATGCAGAGTCAACTGAAAATGTGTATTTGAGAATGTATCTGGATTGCCTTAGCTTCACAACATCTCAACTTTACCTGAAAAAGAGGTGGACAGCCCTCTGGGGAAACTCATCCTCTACTTTACCACTGGACACAAAGTTATGGGCCCAAGGGAGCCCACATCCATAAACCCTGTATTGCCAGACCATCCCCTGTCAGTACTTGAGCACTGATCACTATCAGTTCTTTCATGGACTTTAGCAAAAGCCTCTGAACTTGCTCAACTATATTCAGTCTTACTTTACCTTCAGGCCATTCTCCAAAAGTTTTGAGAACAATCTTTTGAAAAGATAAATGAATATTTCTCACCCCCTTTAAAGTCCTATAATGGCTTACCGTGGCCTTTGGTCCAAACTGCCCTGAACCTGTTAACATGACCCAGCCAGCCAGCCTCACAGCACACTTCCTGTCCACCTCTTTCCCACGTCTCCTTCATGCCCTGCAGTACCGCCACACGGAACCAGTGACTGTTTCTAAGATGCACAGGATTGATCTCACCTCCAGGCTTTGGCCTCTCCTCCTTCCTATGTCCATGCGTTTCTCCTTTTGCCAGACTGACTAATGGTCCACTCTTCAGATCTCAGTTTAGATGGCATTACAAGATGGGTGTTTATCCTAGCTCATAAGATTAGGTACCTGCTAAATTCATACTGTCTATTCTCCTCCGTCTTTGCTTCTACTCTTAAAAAGGGACCACTAACGTTTTATTCACTGTAGTATAACCCTGCTTATGTGCTCAATAACTATTTGAGTAATCAATAGCAATCATATTCCATGTACTGTCCCAGGTGTCAAAGAATTACATCAAAACAAACAAAAAAAATTTAATGATCATTCAACTTAAAAATGCATCACTTCAATAAAATTACATTCTTCCTCCCCTACTATGCTGCACTGAAATAAATACAAAAATCTCACAACAGTGTTGGGAGGCAAGTAGCAAACATAGTATTATTCATATCTTATAGATGATCCGAAAATATTAACACTATCAGGAAAAAGCAAATCAGGACTTAAATGAAATGTTTTTGTCCATACATACTAAAATTTTACATGGAGACTCTACCAATAAGAGAACAAGTCAAGAACTCCCTGGCATCCAGTGGTTAGGACTCCAGGCTTTCACTGCTGATGGCCTGGGTTTGATCCCCAATTGGGGAACTCAGATCCCACGAGCCCTGTGGCGTAGCCAAAAAAACAGCACAAGTCAACAAACTACAAAAGTCCACTTCAAGATCTCCGTTTCATTTAAATTAGTGCCCTTAATTCTCCATTGCCCACATTAAGAACAGAAAAATGGCATAAACAATCCCAAATATAGAAATACAGGAAGCATTACTATAAACAAAACTAGTGGAGGTGATGGAATTCCAGCTGAGCTCTTTCAAATCCTAGAAGATATGCTATTAAAGTGCTGCACTCAATATGCCAGCAAATTTGGAAAACTCAGCAGTGGCCACAGGACTGAAAAAGGTCAGTTAACATTCCAATCCCAAAGAAGGACAATGCCAAAGAATGTTCAGACTAACGTACAATTGTGCTCATTTCACACTGCTAGCAAGGCAATGCTCAAAATCCTTCAAGTTAGGCTTTAGCAGTACGTGAACCAAGAACTTCCAAATGTTCAAGGTGGATTTAGAGAAGGCTAAGAAACCAGAGATCAAATTGCCACCATTTACTGGATCACAGAAAATGCAAGAGCGTTCCAGAAAAACATCTACTTCTGCTTCACTAACTGTACTAAAGCCTTTGACTGTGTGAATCACAACAAACTGTGGAAATTCTCAGAGACGGGAATACTAGACCACCTTACCTGTCTCCTGAGAAATGTGTATGCAGGCCAAGTAGTAACAGAACCAGACATGGAACAACGGACTGGTTCCAAATTGGGAAAGGAGTATGTCAAGGCTGTATATTGTCACCCTGCTTATTTAACTTATATGCAGAGTACATCACATGACATGCTGGGCTGGATGAATCACAAGCTGGAGTCCAGACTGGAGAGAGATATATCAACAATCTCAGATATGCAGATGATACCATTCTAATGATAAAAAGCAAAGAGGAACTAAAGAACGTCTTGATAATGGTGAAAGAGAAGAGTGAAAAAGCTGGCTTAAAACTCAACATTCAAAAAACTAAGATCACAGCATCCAGTCCCATCACTTTATGGCAAATAGGGGGAAAAGTGCAAACAGTGACAGATATTTTATTTTTCTGGGCTCCAAAATCACTGCAGATGGTAACTGCAGGCATGAAATTAAAGACACTTGTTCTTTGGAAGGAAAACTATGACAAACCTAGACAGCATATTAAAAAGCAGAGATGTCACTTTGCCAGCAAAGGTCCATACAGTCAAAGTTATGGTTTTTCCAACAGCCACTGCACAGATGTGAGAGATGGACCATAAAGAAAGCTGAGTGCTGGAGAATGGATGCTTTGGAATTGTGGTGCTGGAGAAGACTCTTGAGAGTCCCTTGGAAAGCAAGGAGATCAAATCAGTCCATCTTAAAGGAAATCAACCATGAATATTCACTGGAATGACTGAAGCTTAATAGGGTTAGGGTTAACCTATTGGAAGCTGCAACGCGTTGGCCACCTGATGCGAAGAGCTGCCTCACTGAAAAAGACGCCGATGCTGGGGAAGATGGAGTCCAGGGGCAGGAGGGGGCAACAGAGGGTGAGGCGGCTGGGTGGCATCGCCGACCCAGTGGACAGGAGCCTACACGAGCTCCAGGAGAGACGGAAGGGCAGGGAAGCCTGGCGAGCTGCAGTCCAAGGGGCCACAGAGTCAGACACAACTCAGCAACTGAACAACAACAATCCCAAGTAATAACATCTGGGAATATGATGTATCTTTTTCTGGTGTTTTCTGAAACTGACCTCAGTATTCAGTGCAATTTGGATTATCTGAGAACATGCCGATTTATGACTAAGAGAAGGATTTGGGGGCACAGTGCAGACAGGCACAGTGAAAGGTGTCTATCAGTTTAGATTTAGCACAGAGCTGACATAATGCACCAACCAGGACACACCCAGCAGAGATCACTCACAGGCTGTGCAGGACTGAGAGCTTCAGAATGCTGTGCACAACAGCACCGGAGCATCACCTTTCCAAAATAAACTAACAGCGACTAAAATACATCTCTGCATTAGGTCTTCTGCTGAAATAAAATCACCCAGTGTCTTGGAAAAGAGCCATTCTCACCCATGGGACGTACCACAATCAGGATGTGGGGCATGTCACAAGAAATGGCTTATAGTTAAAGGATCAAAATTCTAAGAATGATTTCCTTGTTTAAAAAACTTTACAAATGTCACTCATTTGCATTCCAGTATGCTTGTGTGAGTGGGAAAGGGGTGAAGCTACAGCCAGTGGACAGGAAACTATAATCCTGTATTTGCTCACAGTAACTCAGACCATAAACAATCTGCCTGCACTGCAGGGACCTGGGTTGGATCCCTGAGTCGGGAAGAGCCCCTGGAGAAGGGAATGGCGACCCACACCAGTGTTCTTGCCTGGAGAATCCCATGGACAAGAGGAGCCTGGTGGGCTGGAGAATCCCATGGACAGAGGAGCCTGGTGGGCTGGAGAATCCCATGGACAGAGGAGCCTGGTGGGCTATAGTCCATGGGGTTGAAAAGAGTCAGACACGACTGAGCAACTGACATGTAACGTATATGCTCACAGACAGTAGAGAAGAGTGAACATTATCCATCCTGTGTGGCAGGTGAAAACGTTTGGAGACTCGCTGTTTTAAGTATGCCTTCTAAATGTATAACATAAAATACAGGACCTCAAATTAGTACTTTGAAATAATTTTAGTGAAGACTACAAGTCACAGAGGCCTGCGTTGAAATGCCAGCCTTCTTGATCCTACTTGGGCAAGTACTTGGACAAGTTACCTAAGCGGCTTGAGCCTTACTTTGCTAATGCTACTTAAGAATTAACTAGGAATTAACCTACACCTTGCACGGTCGTATAGAGAACGTGGCACAGAGGTGTTCACTATTACAGAGTAACAATTAGGAGCAGAGACCCAGTCCTCCATCTCTGTGTCCCTTCAGTTACCTAACCTTACTAGTTTCCTAGTCTATAATACGATCACCTTTTAGAATTAGGGTGTTGTAAAGATTAAATGTCTTACAACACTGCCCGGCAAGTAGCACACACTAGCTACGTGTTAGTTACTATTAACATCATTATCATCACCACCACTGAAATGTTAAGTAAACATTGCCACATTATCAGATTCATTACTTTTCTACTATATGAAAAAATGCTCCTTGAAAATTAACCTTATTTAGTGAACTGATTATAATATAGGATGAACTCACACACTCAAAAGAGTTTTTATGCTGATTTTTAGAAACTTTAAATATACAAGAAATTATCTGAATTACCATTGGTCATGAATGTTGACAAGATATATACAACAAATATCCATTTTCAGTGAACATATCCCTTCACGGAACTAAAGCATATCACAAACTGATATGTCTATTGTAGTTTCTCCCCAAAGATTTCAAAGCAGTTTAAAATAATTATATATAGCAATTCTCAAAACTTACAAGTATACTTACCTGGCAGAGGAGATACCATTATCAAGAAGGTGGTTCTCCCAGGGCGAGGCTCACCCATTGCACTCCGTGTTGACCTCTGCGATTTCCTCAAATAGGGGAAACTCGACTGTGTAATTTATGGTAGTGGGGGACTGCGGGCGCCGCTTTCCCCTGAAAAAAAAAACTTACAAGTTACCAGAGAAAATTGCATCTGAGAGCAATCAACATCTTTCTCTAAAACTTTTGCTACCTAATTCCAAAGTGCTACAGTCTAACTGTTGCAAACCTGCCACTCATCCAATCAGTCGGAACACTGACTGCATGTCCACTGCACAGGCAGGCACTGGGCCAAACCCTGAGACCACAGCGACAGTGGGCGCCGCCAACACTGTGATTAAATGTTCCTGAAATGCTGTTTTCCTTAAACAGTGAAAAGAGTAAATTGTATGTTCCAACACTGGAGTGCATTAATAGTTAAGAGTTAAGTAACTTCATAAAAGTGACAGTACAATATTTTCCCCAAGGAGACTAGGATTAAATGAAATAAGCATCCGTCTCTACTGCTCAATTACTAAGTAAAGGTAAATGACCACTTTAAATGAGTCAAATAACCTCAAGAATGACACTATTTTTCACCCATCTGAAGGAGAAAGTTTTGAGAAAATCTTAAGTTAGCTGTTACATGTCACTTGTAATCTATCAGAAATAAAGTACATTCACTCAGTTTCACTCAGCATCTGAAACTGAATTTTTGCTGGGGCGACTAGGGTCAATTTACTAATCATGCCTTCCTTTGATCAACCATTTTTTCTTAGGAGAGAAAAATCTAGCCTTAATGCAATCATCAAACAATCTAGAATTCATACTTTTTATCCTACATTTTACAAAACAAGATTTTTCTCAAGTAGCTACCTGTTAAAGTTTTAAAGAATTTAACATATATATTACCCAGCAAAATTGCTCTGCCCAAAAAAAAAAAAAAATGCAATCTTGACTCCAAGTTAAGTAATCTTAGTGCTTCAAGTGGTCATCCAAAACCTGAAAGTGGACAAACAGCCAACCACCTTTTTAGTACCTACCTCTCCAGAAGAAAGGGCTGTTAGACAAATGCTATTAATATTGACAGCAATTGTATCAAACTGACACGCAGGAAGGTGCACTTCAGGATTAAGTACCTTCCTTGGAGTTCATTATTATGAACTATGAATGTCACATTAGAAAAACTGCTGTCATTTCATTTTATGAATGCTGAATCAGGTAGCTTTAGTTAACTGCAACACTTTACAAACAGGCTATCAAGTAAGCCCCAATTACCAAGTTGTTCCAGACACAGAGCTTCTGTTTCTATTATTAAGTGTAATTAAAGAATTAAAAGGATCAGTTTATTTTTCTTGATACATTAGTCTAAAACGATCTGCAATAAGTCTCTGAACACCCAAGTGACTGAAATTCCTTGAGCTATACAAAACACTCCTCTGGAATGCCAGTCTTCCAAATGGCAAGACTCTAAGAACACACAACTGATACACATTCTCCACATTACACATGAAGGAGTAAAAAGATTTCAAACTCAGTAAATTTACAGGAGGGAGGGGAGAAAAAGTGAAAACAAATGCCCCAAGTCTTTGTCTTCTCCAGAATGGCATTTTGTAGCACTGCAAGAATTCAGGCATTTCATCAGTATTCTGCACACTGGGGGACATTCAGGAACTGCTGGTGACAGATGAGCCGACAAGAAGCTTCACCAACAAACAGTATTAAAAGGTAATGTTGCAAATCAGTCATGGAACAGCGGGAGAAGGAATGTGGAGGAGTTCAAAGAGTAACAATCTTCGGCCAAATTTTACATTCAGAGCAAATCAATCACACACTCCTCCAGGGAAAAAAAAGAGAGAGAGAGAGATTTGGTGTGACCCAGAATAACCATGAGGACCACACACACACACACACACAGAGCAAGTGCCACTTCCACTACAGTTTGACAGTCATGCATTTGGATAATTATAGTAGAAACGTGTGTTTTGGAAACACAGCTAAGACCACACCCTAGGACCGAGAACCGGGACTTTAAATGCTAAGGATCTGCGGTCCACGCAACACCTGAATCGGGCGGTATCGTGGCACAGGTGGAAGGGGTCGGGGCACCAAGTTCAAGGCAGGTGATCAGGAGGGCCGCGTGTCCGGGCGAGGCCTGGTGGAGTCCGAGGGAGAAGGGGGTGTGGATCCGGGGACCAGCACCGAGAGGGAAGGCGGCCGCTGGGAGGAACGTGGGAGCTCCGGGTCGGGGGACGACCATAGACGCGGGAGGGGAAAGCGCCCGGAGCCAAAGGCCACGGGCGGAGGCAAGACTGGGCACGGGAAAGGGCGGCGAGCACGCGCGGGGAGACGCGAGGGGAAGGAGGCAGGGGCGGAGAAAGGCACAGCCGAATGAATGAGCGCCAGGGCGGCCCGGGGCGCGGAGGAAGGGCCCGGGGCGCCCGCGGAGATGCCGCCGCACGCCAGGGGTGGGCGCCGGGGTGGGCGCCGGCCCCACCGCGCCCGCCTCTCCGCCAAAATGGGGTCGCGGAGCAGACGAGCCAGGGGTGTGAGAGAAGCGAGGAAAACGGGAAAAAAATAAACCACTCACCCTCCCCGCGAGCCTCCAGGCGCTCTCTCTCAGCCCCGTTCCTCCGCCCTCCACGAGCCGCGGCGGCAGCTCTTCAGCAGCGCTAGAGGGAGCCCCGGGCCCGGAGCGGGGCAGCGGCGGCGGCCGGACCGGGAACCCCTCCGCACCTGCCCCTGTGGCGGAGCCGCGACGAGCCAGGCGGGGGCGGCGGCAACGGCGGCAACGGGCGGCAACGGCTCCCGCGAGCGGGGAGGGCAAATGACCCGGATGTACAGGGTAACGGCGAGGAGGGGGAAGGGGCAACGCCAGGAAGTGAGCGCCGCGGACCTCTCCGGCCGTTCGCATGCGCCGCGCGCCCGCCCCGCAAGGTAAACCGTCTTCCTTCCCCGCCCCCTTTGCTCCCGCCCCTCCCCTAGGGGGCGGGGCGAGGCAGGAGACAGGTGGTCTGGAAGGCTCCGCGAGGAGAGGAAGGGGGCGCGGCTACCTTCTCCGCTACCCCGCCCTCCTTAAAGGGGCAGCACCTTAAAGGCTGAGATGGCTTCTGGGTGGACCCGCGTCTTGCAGCCTTCTCATTTTACAGATGGAAAACTGAGGCTCAGAGGTGACAGTGACCTGCCTCAGGTCAATAAGCTCAGAAATGGCAGAAACTGGAACTCGAGACTCGCAGATCTGGACTATGCTGAACCCATCAAAGTCGCCACATCCCATCACCGCCCCCCTACACGTGGGTGGGTGGGCACGCCTTTCCTCCAGGTGCTGATTGAGACTCAAACTCCCAGATACTACAGATGAGCTTGGCAGGCTCCCCAGGGCCAAGAGGTACACCGTTATCTCCTCCGATGGTATCGTGGAGACGCCCTTGGGAGGTGTTAAATAATCAGTCTGAGAACAGAAATCAGGCGCCACCTGAGACTTGCATGGTGCTACACATAGCACTTTCAGATAAATGAGACTCTGTTCTGGGGTCTGGTCGGATTCAGCCCCCTGGCCAGAACAGGCTTTGCTCCTGGAAGCTTCCGGTTAAATGAGCTGGAGGTGCCAGAGAAACCCCGGGGGCCACCAGAAGCTGGGAGAGGCGAGAGGCGGGAAGGACCGTCCCCGGGAGCCTTTCGGGGAGGGGGTCTGGTACAGCTTGCTGTCAGGCCTCTGGAGCTGGCAGAGAATGAATTTCTGTTGTTTTAAGCTGTCTAGTTTGTGCCAATTTGTTTGGTGGCCACAGGGAACGAACGCACTTACTCTGTTATTTGTAAAATGCAATAAACCCTCATAACCCCCTCAGCAACACAGCCACGGCAGCCACCCACGCTTAACCCTTTGTCCTGTATCCCGTGCCCCTGCTCCCCCATCCAGGTGATTTTCATCTCCAATTTGTAATTTTTGCCAATTTAACAGGCACCATCACATCCTCCAGAACTTGGACCTGCCTCCCCTGATGGCCAGTGACCAAAGTCACTTCCTGGTCCTCACTGGCCAAGGGGGTCTCCTCTGGGCGGAGGTGCAAGCTGTGTCTCTGTATTCAGGACATTGACCTTTCCTTGGTTATGTTTGCAGCAAGATAACTTGTCCCAGTTTGTAACTAGTCTCTTGGTTTCTTCTGATGAGCAAAATTTCACATAGGATGCAGGATTCCAATGAAAAAATGAATGAGAGAATGAATGAATGAATGAGTGAGTGAGCTGTTTTCAGTCCTGGCTTTTCCACCCATGGCAGTGAGGTCCCTGCAGTCCAATGGGACCCAGCTTCCTTACTGTTAGCACAAGGACCTGAGTCTTATTCCTGGCCCAGCCTTCCCCACCTGGCTCTCTGATGCCACAGTATCTGCTGCACTGCTGGGGAAGAGCCTTGAGGATTACTAGGAGCTTCTTAGACAAAGCAATTTCTAAGCCTCTTTAAATCCTTTCTGAAACATGCTGGCATATAAATAAATAAACAGTTCCAAAGCAATTTCCATCTGCCCTCCCCAAGCTGAGACTCTTCCAAGCTGCTGGCCAAGAGTTCCTGAAACCGCCTCGAGCCCCGGGGCTGGCCCGAGGGCCTGCACGGAGGCACCTGTCCCCCCCTCCCCCGGCCCAGCAGCACCCTCTCTGAACACCAGCCTCTCTGCAGCCGGGAGCAACTGGACTCTGTAGACAAGTAATCTCTTTATGGGCTGTTTCATTGCGAATCGTCACCAGACAACTATTAATCTTCAATCATACTTTTATCAAGTGTTTATGTTTTTTTTCCTGTCTCTCTCCCCAAGACTGGGAATATCCATATAGCAGCTGTCATGGGTCGTTACCAACTGCATCTTCCCCGCTATTACAGCGAAATAAAGCCAGATAGCGAGAGACTAGAGGCGCCGTCCGATCAACAGCTTATCTGGGGATCCGAGGGCTGCCAGCGAGATGATATTGCTCTGTCACATCTGGGCATGTGTCCCCCCTGTGAACAAAGGACGCGGCAAACGGACGCTGTCGCCCCACGGCGGCCCGTGCCCAGCACCAGACCATGACCGTCCCAGCCCAGGGGTGCGGGTCCCTCCAGGGACAGGTGGCAGACGGGGAACTGGAGGGCCAGGCAGTGGGACAGCCTCTGCATTACCACTTAGACGGAGCAGGAAACGGAGACCGTCATCCCTTGCTCAGAAGCTGGCGCAGGCATCACCGGAGCCCAGCCCAGGGGTGCGGGTCCCTCCAGGGACAGGTGGCAGACGGGGAACTGGAGGGCCAGGCAGTGGGACAGCCTCTGCATTACCATTTAGACGGAGCAGGACACGGAGACCGTCATCCCTTGCTCAGAAGCTGGCGCAGGCATCACCGGAGCCCAGCCCAGGGCACGGAGCACCAGCGCCATCAGCCCGTGTGAGAGGGAGCGGATGGGGGCAGAGACAGCTGCAGCGAGGACGGCGGCTCTGCCGGCCAGAGTGACCACAGGCAGTGAAGGCCCGGCTGGCACCGGCCCCTAGGGCCGCCACCAAATTCCTAAGCCTGTGCAGCTCTAGACAACAGAGGTCCGCTCCCTCGGGGCCTGGAGGCCGGAAGTCCAGAGCCAGGGCTCCTTCTGGGGGCCCAGGGGGAGGACCGGTCCAGCTCCCAGGGGCGGCAGGACGCCCCCGACCCTCCTAGGGCGGCAGCACCTTGCACCAGTCTCTGCCTCATCGGCACGTGTTGCCGGCTCCCTGCCTGCCTGTCCAAGTTTCATCTTCTCAGGTCCTTGCATTAGGTCCTCCCCGACTCCAGGAGGACCTCCCCTTCCTCTGATTGATTACGGCTGCAAAGTTGATATTTCCAAATAAGGTCACACTCACAGCTGCTGGGGATTACGACCTCTACAGATGTTTCTGGGCTACACAAGTCAGCCGAGGCCTGGAACCGCCGGCCGTCCGCTGGGTACTGATCCTGGTGGGGAGGGGTCCTTCCCCGGGGCCCCTCCACTGGGTGGTCTACAGCCTAGCGCAGGCAGCAGCTCTCCAGGGTCTTCCCCAGCAAGGAGAGGCCGTCCTGGGCAGCCTGCCCCTCCACACCCACTGTCCTTCACTGAATCTCCCTCTGTGTTCCTTCAGGGTCACACCAGGGGACGGGCATCCAGACCCCCACCGTCAGTCTGGAGAGGGAAGCAGACCTTCTCAATCCACACCCTGGGAGCCACAGACTAATCCGTGACGTCACCGCTGTCCACAGGGACGCCTCATCTGAGGCCAAGCCCAGCCCTTGGACGGCCAGGCCGCGGCTCTCGTGGAGGGAGGGGTGGAGGGAGGGGGACAGAGAGGAAGGCGGGGGTGGCCGAGAGGAGGGGGGGGGAGGTAGAGCTGCGCCACGGGGTGGGGCCTTCATCCCCCTCTGTTGACCTCCAGATGTGAGCAGCGTGTTCGGGGCTTGAGCCCGACACCCAGAGAGAAGGTCGGAGACAAAACTGAACCGAAGCACGCCCACCTGACACTGGCCCGTCCGGAGGGAGCGCTCCCTGCCTGCCACCTCAAGCCCATGTGGGGAGGCCTGGGCTGCCTCTCCCCTCTCTGGGGCCGGTCCTTCTGCAAACAGAAGAGCCTGCTGGGCTCAGGGGCCCTTCCAAAGGCCCCCACCCTCCTGGGAAGGGACTGGAGAAGGCGGAGGTCAGGAAGGGACTGACCCTCTGCTTTCTGCGTCTCCCCTGCAGCCCAGATGCAGCCTCAGAACCTTTCTCAACCCCCGGCTCCGGGCATTGTTGACCAACTGGCCCACAGGCACGGTCCACCTGCCAGCCTGAGCCATCCAGTGAGAGCGCTGAGGCGCGAACAGCAGGCAGCTGAGGCGGGATCCGCTCCGAGGGGACTCTGTGTGCCGAGAGCCAGGGTGGCCCCACCCCGGGACTCAAGCTCAGGGCGGGCAGCGGGAGCCAGGCGTGCAGAGCCCCGCAGGAGCCACGCTGCCGAGGGAGGGGTCCTGTGTTTCAGGGACAGGCTGGCAGTGTCATCGGGGTGAGACGGGAGGTGTGCATGGGCCTGATGGGCCCAGACAGAGGGGCTCCCGGAAGGCTCGTGGGAGCCCCTCCCGGCCACCGGCCAGCAGAACGCTGTTTGCTCCTTTCTCAGCAACCAGGCACAGTGGTCCCTGCCCCCCCGCCCCCCGCCACTCCCTCCCGGAGGATCTCGGCCAGTGAGAGTTCAGTTCAGTCACTCAGTCTTGTCTGACTCTTTGTGACCCCATGGACCGCAGCACGCCAGGTCTCCCTGTCCACCACCAACTCCCAGAGCTTGCTCAAACTCATGTCCATCGAGTCGGTGATGCCATTCAACCATCTCGTCCTCTGTCGTCCGCTTCTCCTCTTGCCTTCAATCTTTCCCAACATCAGGGTCTTTTCCAGTGAGTCAGTTCTTCACATCAGGTGGTCAAAGTATTGGAGTTTCAGCTTCAACATCAGTCCTTTCAATGAATATTCAGGACTGATTTCCTTTAGGATGGACTGGTTGGATCTCCTTGCAGTCCAAGGGACTCTCAAGAGTTTTCTCCAACACCACAGCTCAAAAGCATCAATTCTTCGGTGCTCAGCTTTCTTTATGGTCCAGCTCTCACATCCATACATGACCACTGGAAAAACCATAGCCTTGACTAGATGGACCTTTGTCAGCCAGTGACACACAAAGGCCAACGCACGGCTGCTCCAGACTGGACACGCTCCCTCCACACCCTCGCTGCTGCCAACACCTTCGAACTTTAATTAACACAATGACAAGCAGCCCCAATGAAATCAAACATTGAAGGGTCTGACCACTCATAGCCAGCTAGCCTCCGGCTCCCTAGACGCCGTCGGCAGGACGGGCAGGCGCTGGGAAAGCCCACAGGACGAGGCTGGAGGGTGCTGAGGGGGAGGAGTCTGGTTGCCAGTGGCCCCAAGCGCCACCCTCTGCCCTGGTCCTCCGCAGCCAGTGGCGTGGGGCCAAGGGGCAAGTCCTCATGGTCGCTCTTCCAGAAAGTGGGGGAGGTCCGACACCCACGGGGCTGCTGTGGGTGGGAACTTGCTTGTTAGGATTAAAAAACATAGGTTATTTAAACTGTTACTTCTCATAATTCACCGAATATTATTACAGGTCAGGATGATCCCTCTGTTAACATATTGAGTACATCCATTAGTGTTGTAGAAAACTTCATATATAATTCAGTAAGAATTCGAAGTATACCTAAGCAGACCGTCGGGCTGTGGGAGGTTTCCGTCGTGCACCTGCAGCCGCGAGGTCCTTCCAAGCAGGCTCGGTGACGTGTGTCCTGCTTGGTCCCCTGACTGTCCGGCCTTACAAGCATGATGCTCTGTCTGCTTGGAGAGAGACCCTGGGCTCAGCTCGGGGAGTGGGAAGCCAAGGCCGTCCAGGCAGAGAAAGGAGGTGGTCCTGGCTCAAAAAGGTGCAGCTGGGCTTCACACTCACGTGGGCGCCGAGCCTGCCTGTCCCCTGGGATGCCCACTGCCTTCCCCAGGGACCGTGAGCACCCACGCAGACAGCTCTCCCTCCACCTCCCGGGGTACCTGTCCCAACTCCGGGGTGCCACCCCCTTGGTGCCACCCTGCACGAGTCCCTCCGCGGGGACCCACCACCTTGGGATCAGGGTGCAGCTGGTTGCCCCCAGAAGACAGCGAATGCCGGGGACACACAGTAGGTCCTCGGAGAGGAAGCTGACCACCTGAGCCACCCAGACACCAAGCAGGGATGGGGCCCCCGGGCGAGGCCCGGCCGCAGCCAGGGACAGGCCCAGGGCCCACGTGAGGCGGGGAGCTCACAGCTGGGCAGGCTGCCCCGTTCAGACCGAGGCCTCACCAGGTCCAAGCCCTGAGTCACAGCTTGGGAGCCAGCCTGCCAGGCCAAGCGTTCCCCACTGGCAGTCTGGAGGCAAATCGTGGGGCTGCCCGCCACCCCACACCATCTCCCTCCCTCCTTCCCCCTCCCTCCTTCTCTGTCTCTCCACAACATACTCACAAGTCTTAAGTAACTTTCCTGACAGCATTTTCATGATTTAAAAACAATACGCCTAGGACACTAATCCCAAACACAAAGGGACACGATTATGAAGAAACTTAGACCTCAAAGTACAGTGGGGAGGTGAAAACCTGCCTCTGAGTGGAAGATCTTTGACTTCTCTTGTGGGAAGAGATGTGGTTATCTCTAATAAGTGATAGCCCCCCCCCAAAAAAAACTCACCCTTTCCTCATCTATGCTGGCTCTAGGAATTGCAGGATCCACAATGTACATCCATCCACCCACCCGTCCACCCAACCACACTAATGTATTCATCCATCTGTCCCTCATCACCAGCCAATCTGTCCATCTAGGCATCATCACCCACCCACCCATCCATCTACCCATTAATCCATCCATCCCCCCATCCGTCTATCTATTCCTCTCCCCACGCATTGCCTGCCTTCCCATCCTTTCACCCCAGCATGCCTCCATGCCTGTATCTGTCCATCATCTGTCTCTCCAACCATTTGTCCATTAATCTTCCATCATCCACCACCCATTTTTCCATTCCAGCCTTCCAACTTTCATCATCATCATCATCCACCCATCCACCCATGCATCCACCCATCCACCCATCCACTCATCCATCCTTCCATCCACTCACCATTCATCCATCCATCTACCCATCCAGCCATCCACTCAACCATCATCCATCCACCCATCCATTCACCCATCTACCCATCCACTCACCGTTCATCCATCCATCTACCATTCATCCATCCAGCTATCCACCCATCCAGCCCGCCAGCCAGCCAGCCACCTAACCATCCACTATCCACTGAGTGAACACTAATTAAGCCCCCTAATATGCCCGAATGTACCAGGTACTGAGGATAAAGAAAGGTTAAAAAGTAGTGGCCCCTGCTCTCTGAGCACACTGTTTTCCTATTTATCTGTCAAATTAAAATAAACACATGTGCCTGATGAAGTCATCCACTGCCAGGCCCAGGTCTTCCTGTCCAGCCTCATCATTTAACAGCAACTTTACGGCCAGTCTGTCCCACAACAAAACTGGATCGCTCACTGTCCCCCAAAGTCCTGCTGCCCCTCTTACTTCAGAGACACTGCTCACACTGTCTTCTCTCTGTGATGCCCTTTCTCCTATCATCTTTCTCCACCAACCTTCTAGCCCCACACCAATGCCTTATTTAACACCCCCTCCTCCAGGAAGTCTTCCCTGATTCCCTCATTAAGACGAGCTGGCTTCCTTCTCTGACAGCAATGGTAGAGACCACTGCCTGCCTCTGCCCTACAGAACGCTTGGGTCTCGTGTGAGCTGGAGGGTGTGGCTGGGACAAGTCAGAGGACAGCTGGGAGCATTTTCTCTTCTTTTGGGAGACTTCTCCTTTATCTCTCCTTCTGGAATGTTTATTTCAACACAAATCAAGTAGTGCTCAAGAGCAACTTCCATGCCTTGACTGCGCTGTGGCGTCTTCCCTCCAGGTGTGCGGGGATCTCCGGGCCGCCAATGCTCCAGAACCTGCCGGGCGGGCTGCAGTCACTGCCCAGCGTCCTCTTGTGGGGACAGCATGTCGGCCAACCTTCAAAGCCTTTGGGGCCCCAAGAGCCTCAGACACAGGGCAAGCCCTCAAGTCTGTGCGACAGCGTGGGACAGTCTGCCCTGGGGTCCCTGGCCTGATTGGGATGCCCACCCCTGGAATCACAACCCCAGCTTCTCCAGATGTACGAGCCCCTCCTCCACCCCGTCTGGAGCCTGCTCCTCCCCCCATGCTCATATGCCCAGGACCAGGGCTCTTTAACGTTTTCTGTGAAGGTCCACAGAGGAAATGCTCCCACTTGTGCAAGCCTTCCTTCGCCGTAACCGTTCAGTTCCGCTCCTACAGCCCCAGGGCAGCCATGGAAGACGGGCAAGCACGGGGTGCGACTGTGGCCTGGGACACCTTCATCCACGGGGCCCACGAGGCCAGGCCCGCCCTCCACACACCCACCGGGCAGCTGGCAGAGAGGGCAGGGCCCCCCACCTGCTCCTGCCAGAAGTCTCTGCTCACGTGAGGGTCTCCATCCGGCACTCCGAGCTCTGGTCATTGAGGACCGTGCCTGAGTGTCTGTCATCTCAGCCAAAGCTGCCCAGCATTTAGGGAGAGCTGGCATCACGACCCTGGTCCTTCCTCAGGAGACTCGGCCTCAGGGAGTCACCTCGTCTGGGTGCTCAAGGGTGCGGGGATGGCGCCTGCTGCTGAGTGGCAGACCCTGCGGGTGGAGTCAGGCTGCCACAGGGCCTGGTGCCCACTGCCCGCCTCACCACCACAGGTCAGGCTCTGGGGACAAAAGGGGCCTTGAAGGAGATCACACATTCACATGCTGCCCATTTCACGATGGACAGCAGAGACCAGAGCTGTTCCCTGAGCCCAGAGCACACAGCGGTGGGGGCGGCCAGAGGCACACCCCGTCCCCAGGCAGGTGGACGCAGCATCTCCCTCCCACCTGGGTTTGAGCAAGCAGGCGCCTTGCTCAGGACACCCTCCCCACCAGCCCACATTGTCTCAGCAACCCCCCGACCCCAGCGGTTGCTGCCCCCTCGTGCTCACAGAGAGTGAGGACGCACAACTGCATCTGACCCCCCAGCCCCCGAGCTCCACTGGATAAGCCTGAGTGTGCATCCTCTGTGAGCCCTGTCCAGCCCGCAGTGACACATGTGGATCTCGGTGACCACGTGGACGCTCGGTGACCACGTGGACGCTCGGTGACCACGTGGATGCTCGGTGACCACGTGGACGCTCGGTGACCACGCGTGGAGGCTCGGTGACCACGTGTGGATGCTCGGTGACCACCACGTGTGGATGCTTGAGAAAGCTGAGCGCCGAAAAATTGATGCTTTTGAACTGTGGTGTTGGAGAAGACTCTTGAGAGTCCCTTGGACTGCAAGGAGATCCAACCAGTCCATCCTAAAGGAGATCAGTCCTGGGTGTTCACTGGAAGGACTGATGCTGAAGCTGAAACTCCAATATTTTGGCCACCTGATATGAAGAACTGACTCATTTGACAAGACCCTGATGATAGGAAAGATTGAGGGCAGGAGGAGAAGGGGACGACAGAGGATGAGATGGTTGGATGGCATCACTGACTCAATGGACATGGGTTTGGGTGGACTCCGGGAGTTGGTGATGGACAGGGAGGCCTGGCGTGCTGCGGTTCCTGGGGTTGCAAAGAGTCAGACACGACTGAGCGACTGAACTGAACTGAAAAAGAAAAAAGAAGCAAAGAAATACAAGTCTGGACACAAAGGAGAGGGTAAGAGGAATCACTTCACTTTACCCACATCACTCTGCCCCCAAGGCAGCCCAACTCAAGTGAAAGAGAGGTTTTCTCAGCAGTGATTTCTCCTGCAAGGGAAGGGAGAGCATGGGACTGAGTGGCCAGCCTTCCCAGTTGTGTAGGATGTAGGGGAAGGGGCTTGTTCCTCTCTCACCCCACCCATAGTTACCGAATCCTGAGTCCAGGACCAGAGGACGGGAAGAAGCTGGGTGAGTGGAGATAGGATTCTGAGGGCTTTAAAGGGATGCAGATCCTACTAGCTGCATCGGGACTCCATCCGGAAGCCTGCCCGTGTGTCGCTGTGAAAGCCTCGCTGGCCAACTGACCCACAGGCGCCCTCAGTGCTCCAGCTGCCTTACCTACACCACCCGACCCCTCTGTGGCCAGGTCCCTGTGCGTGCTCCTGACAGCAGCAGTGAGAGCAAACTGCGGTGGACAGCTAGTGAGAACACTCAGGAAGCTAGCCTCAATCTGTGAGCCGGGGACAGAGGACAAGCTTGGCGGTGCCAAAGCTAAAGCACCATCTTTGGGAAAACAAAAGAGAAACTGTCAGAACTTTGCAGGATCCAGAGAAGACATAGAAGCTTAGGAATTCTGCCACAAGAGGGAGCAAGAAGCACAGAGTAGATCTACCCCATAAGGTCTGAGAAAGCCTCAGAATCGGTAGTAAAAACTGGAGAAGATGACCGCTACTTTACGAGTGAAACTAGCAAAGCAAAACTCCAAGGAACGTGAAAGATGAAGGTAACATCACACCACCAAATGATCACAAGAATCTGCCAGTAACCAAATCCAGAGACACGGAGATCTTCTATTCACCCAATAAAGAATTCGAGTAGCTGTTTTAGGGAAACTTAAGTGAGTTTCAAGAAAACACAGAATGACAATTCAGTAAAATCGGGAAAACAATCTACAAACAAAACGAAAGGTTTAACAAATACATAGAAATCACAAAAAAGAACAAAACAGAAGTTCTGGGCACTTCCCTGGTGATACAGTGGTTTAAATCCACCTTCCAATGTAGGGGACTCAAGTTTGATCCCTGGTTGGAAAACTAAAATCCCACACATCCAGAGGGCAATTAAACCCTGGTGCAGCAACAACTGAGCCCACATGCTGCAACTACTGAAGCCCACACACTCTAGAGCCAGTGCTCCACAGCTAGAGAAGCCCTCGGACCACAACTAGAAAGTAGCCCCTGCTTGTTTGCAACTAGAGAAAGCCCTCATGCAGCAATGGCAATGAAGATCCAGTGCAGACAAAATAAATAAATAAACAGAAGTTCTGGAGCTGAAGCATACAATGAATGAAATGAAAAATGCAGTAGAAAGCAACCACAGATGGATCAACAGAAGATTCTGTGAGACAGAAGATAGGAAACTAGAGATTATCCAGTTAGAGATCAAAGAGAAAGGAATGAAAGGAACCTATGTGGTCCATGGATCCATAAAAAAAAAAGAAGTATTTTCCAAATTATTAGTTTCAAAAGGAAAAGAGAAGGAGAAGGCAGAAAGTTTATTTTAAGAAGTAATGTCTGAGAACTTCCTAAATCTGTGGAGCAATCTGGATATCCAATTTTGTGAAGCTCATGGGTCACCTAACAAAGTCAGCTTAAAGAGATCCTCTCCAAGGCGCATTAAAAAAAAAAACAAACTATCAAAACTCAAAAACCAAGACAGAATCTTAAACACAGCAAGAAGGTGGGGAAAAAAGCCTGTAACTTACAAAGGACCTCCTTCAAGCTATCAGCGGATTCTCAGCAGAAAACTTAAATGCCAGAAGACAGTGGGATGATACACTCAAGAGTGTTCAAAGGAAAAAGCAAAACAAAACCTGCCAACCAAAAGTACTTTACTGGCAAATCTGTCCTTCAGGAATGAAGGTGAGATAAAGCCTTTCCCAGAAAAATCAGAACCTGAGGCAATTCATCACCACTAAACCTGCTTTATAAGAAATGCTGAAAGGAAGTTTCCAAGCTGAAATGAAAAGATACTCATTAGTAACATGAAAACATGTGAAAATATACAACATACGGATAAAAGTAAGTATACAGTCAATTCAGAATATCTAAATACTGTGATATGATGAAGTGTTAACCACTTAGCTCCTTTTGCTTGGGGGTTTTGTTTTTTCCTTTCAGCACTCTTGAATATATCATCCCACTGTCTTCTGGCATGTAAGTTTTCTGCTGAGAAGCCACTGATAGATTAAGGGAGTTCCTTTGTTATTAAGGTTAAAGAACAAGAGTATTAGAAATACCTACAACTATAATAATTTGTTAATGAATAGATGAAATAAAAGAGATAAATTATGACATCAGAAAGATAAAAGGTGGAAGTAGGGGGGAAGAGTTTTTGTCTGCAATTGAAATTAAACTGCTATCAGCATAAAATAGATGGTTATATCTATAGGACATTATGTGCAAGTCTCATGCGCAAGCCTCATGGTAAACACAAAGCAAAAAGCTACAGTAGATTCACAAAAGCTGAAAATGGCTTTAGTGTAGTCAACAAAGCAGAAACAGTCAACAAAGCAGAAGTGAATGTTTTTCTGGAATTCTGCTTTTTCTATGATCCAACGGATGTTGGCAATTTGATCTCTGGTTTCTTTGCCTTTTCTATTCATAACGGAAAAGAATATAAAATATAAAATATCTTGTGGCTCAGCTGGTTAAGAATCTGCCTGCAAAAAAAAAAAAGAATCTGCCTGCAATGTAGGAGACCTGGGTTCGATTCCTGGGTTGGGAAGATTCCCTGGAGAAGGGAAATGCTACCCACTCTACCATTCTAGCCTGGAGAATTCCATGGACTGTATATTCCATGGGGTCGAAGAGTCGGACACGACTGAGTGACTTTCACTTCACTTTCATATACAGACAGATATACATATGAATTACTTTGTTATACAGCAGAAATTAACATTGTAAATCAACTACATACTGCAATTTTCAAAGTGCAGCTTAAAGTATGTCACATCATGTCATGGTATATTTCTCATTGTTTAGTCGCTAAGTCGTGTCAGACTCTTTCATGACCCCATGGTATATTAGCACTATGTAAAACCAAAGAGAGACCAACACCTTTCAACTAAAAGACATTATCATGTAAAAGAAATCTATTATTTCTGAAATTTAAATCCAGGTAGTATCATGTTAGCTACTGGAAAGTTAACAAGCAGTTGCTCATTTTTCTTCTGGTTGATGAACGCCTTCCCAGCCAATAAAGGAATCAATAAGTTCATTAAGTTATTGACTTAATAAAGAAAAAAAATACTAATCTGGGGTGTGAAATGGCTTTCTCTGAGAAACTATATTGTTACCATTACCTAATCCCTATCTCATATCAAGGACTCGCCACACCATTGATTTTCAACAATCCACTGCTGAAAGTCTTTGATCTGTGCTCCTATATAAGAACTACTTTTTACTATCAGGAAGTAAAGCAGACATTTCTTCCATAAAAAGAATAACTTAAAAAAATATATTTTCTCAAAAATATCCTGTGGTTTGGAACTTCTCTGGTAGTGCAGTGGCAAGGACTTGGTGCTTTCACTGTCAGGGTCTGGGTTCAATCCTTAGTGGGGGAGCTAAGATCCCATAAACCCCTGGGTGCAGCTAGGGGTGGGGGGGGGGAGATGTTAATGAGTTACTGTGTTGAAAAATTGTAAAACGCGGCAATTTTCCATTTTAAACAAGATTCACTAAGAAGTGTATTTTAATACTATTATTGATGTTTGTTTCCATTAAGACCAAGAATGTAAAACTGTAACAAATTCTGGTTTTGTTACAAATACTCTACAATAAGCTCAAAACAATGTAAATTAAATACACCAATTTTTCAATATTTTTTCAACTAATTTAACACTATAAGGAAAATTAAAATTTCCTTGGTGGTCCACGGGTTCTACTGCAGGGGGCAGGGTTCTATTCTTGGTAGAGGAAGATCCCACATGCCTCACGGAGTGGCAAAAAAAAAAAAAAATCCCACCAAAATAAAACTCAAAACAAAACTTAAAAAAATTGGAAGGAAAATTAAAACAGAAGAAACTTAAAAGACGGGGGAGGGGCGGGGGAATTCACCTCTAGGTCTGCTCTCTAGGCAAGCAAGTAATCGCCCAGTCACTAGGAGGGAAATAGCTAAGGTCCGAATTAAGATATCTATCAACAGACTCTAACCACGTCTTCACCAAAACCAGGGAAAGCCTTTAACTCTGAAAGTGGTAGCACCTGACACCAAGCTGCATTCCTAGCTGGGAAGTGGAAGTTACTGACAGAGTCCTTGCCCTTTGCTCTCCTTCAGGATTTCGCCCCCGTTCTGGAAGGCGGGGGCTCGAGGGAAAGGATGTAGATACGTCTTTCTACGGCGGGGACACCGAGCACGTCAGGTAAACGCTCGGTTCTCCGAAGGTCCCAGGCGGCACACGCACACGCGACTGGAGCATGCGGAGGAAGCACTGCGCATGCGGAGAAGGCGGACCGGGTTGGGGGCGGGGCGATGGGGCAGCCCGCCTTGGGGTAGACTGCGCATGCGCCCGGCTCTGAGGTGACGCCATTTTTTTTTTTCCTCTCTACGCGCAGGTGGGTGGTGGCCGAGCTTTCCCGAACTCTCGTCCTGCCTCCTTCTTGGCGCGCCCCCAACGCGTCGCCATGGCGACCCAGCGGCTCTTGCCCGCCTGTGGCGACGCCGCTTGGCTGGTAGTTTCTGCGGACCCGGCGGCGGCGGCGGCGACAGTCGGAGCTCATGGAGGTTTCGGTTAACCACGTCACCAAGACCAAGGAGCGGTCGTGCCTGGGCCGCTGCAAGCATTTCTTTTGGCTGGGCGTCACCTTCGACACGGTGGGCGCGGCCACGCTGTTCACCGGGGTCTTCTCCCGTTTGCACTACTATGACATATTCCTCTACCTGGGTGCCAGCATGATCTTCCTCAGCCTCCTCTGGTGGACTTTCTGGTACAGCGGTAACATCGAACTGTCTTCTGAAGAGGCCTTGAACAGCCCCTACCGCCTGCCCTCCGCATCCACGCTGGAAGTCCTGAGCCAGACCATCAACAACCGCTTCACTTTCACCATAGGCAGCGTTTCCAGCACCTTTATGCGGATGCGGCGGCGGCGGCGGCTACGCCAGAGGTTCCTGGAAGGGCAGACGTCTCTGGATATGACCGTCACGGGCCAGGTCGAAAACCAGCTAGACCAAGACAAAGACCGGGAGGAAGGGGCCGCGGAGAAGGGCGAGGCTCAGGACTTTGGCAGCAAGGATCTCCCCAAACCCGAAGCTATCAAAAGTTTTAAGGAAGCTTGCTCCCAGGTGCCCGATGCTGGTGACCTGGGCCGTGAGGCTAGTCTCCCAAAGTTCGTTAAGGGACCGTCGACCAGTCTGGTGCAGCCATTCACACCGTCTCCTCTGGACCAGCCTCCAACTCCAGTCATCCTGACTTCTAAGAGCCTGCCCGTAGTCTCCTTGGCTTCTATGAGCCAAACTGCCCCTATTCTGACTTCGAAGAGCCAGCCTGTAGTTGCCTTGGCCTCTACGAGCCAGCCCCTTGCAGTGACTCTTGTCTCTAAGAGCCAACTTGCAGCCCCTTTGGCCTCTACTAGCCAGCCTCCACCTCTCCTGACTTCTAAGAGCCAGTCTGTAGTTTCCTTAGCTGTAGTTTCCTCTACAAGCCAGCCCCCGGCAGTCACTCTTGCTTCTACAAGACAGCCTGCTGTCCCCCTGACTTCTACTACTCAGCCTCAGGTGGTCTTTGCCTCTAAGAGCCTGCCTGTTGTCTCCTTGTCCTTTGCAAGTCAGCCTCTGACCATACTTACCTCTCAGAACTACCCCCTGATGCCTGTGACCTCTCAGAGCCAGCTCCCGGTGCCTGTGGCCTCTGAGGGCCAACCCCTGGTACCTGTGGCTTCTGAGGGCCACCCCCTGGTGCCCAGGGTCTCTCAGAGCTACCCCCTGGTGCTTCCGGCCTCTCAGAGCCAGCTCCCAGTGCCTATGGCCTCTGAGGGCCACCCCCTGGTATCTGTGGCTTCTGAGGGCCACCCCCTGGTACCTGTGGCTTCTGAGGGCCACCCCTTGGTGCCCAGGGTCTCTCAGAGTTACCCCCTGGTGCCTAGGACCTCTCCGGGCCAGCCCCTGATACCTAGGGTCTCTCAGAGCTACCCCTTGGTGCTTCCGGCCTCTCAGAACCAGCTCCCAGTGCCTGTGGCCTCTGAGGGCCACCCCCTGGCGCCTATGGCCTCTGAGGGCCACCCCCTGGCACCTGTGGCCTCTGAGGGCCACCCCCTGGCGCCTGTGGCCTCTGAGGGCCACCCCCTGGTGCCTGTGACCTCTCAGCGTCAGCTTCAGAATCTTTTGGAGGTCTGTCAAACTGGACCACCATCTCTTCAGGCCTCCCAGTCGCCGAGTCTGGCCATCATCTCTCTGCTCCAGGTTCTGCCCACCGAGTCTTTGCAGACCCAGCCTGTGGACCTTCAGGTGGCCCAGGCTATTCTGGAGCTTCAGACCATGTATCACACCCAGCAGGCCTCCCAGAGCACCTCTTTAGTCCAGGAAATTAGACCAAGCCAGCCTCCATCTGCCCAGGAGTTTCACACAGAGCCAGTTGCTCTTGAGACCCCCGCCACCAGCGGATCAGGAGCTAAGTCAGGACCGTCCTGATGCTGCGGCCCTGCCTCCTCAGTCTCCAGCTCCAGCTGCTCAAGCCCAGCAGTCAGAGCCCTCCGGGCTGGTCCCCACCCTGGCCCAGGAGAGGAAGAGTCGCTCCATCTAGCACAGAAGCAGACCCCAGCTCTCTGAGTGGCCCTCAGGCCTCCGCCAAGTAAGTGATTTAGGAGGAATACCTGCAGTATTCCTTAACTGTTTCCAGGTCCGTGTTCTGGTGGTTTCCTCAACTGCCTCTGTTCAGACACATAAAGTTACTGGAGGTGAAGTGACCTGTTCCTTCAGGGATTTGATTATTTGAACTTAGGTAGGTTTTTGAAACCTAGTGCTCTGAGTGGATGAATTGTTGTTAAGGCTTTATGGCTCTACCAGCCGGAGGGTGTTAATTACCTTCACTCAGGAGTTCTAAGGTTTGGGGGGGTGTGAAGGTGGGGAGATTCTACAAGTTTCTGAAACAAGATAAGTTTAGGTGGTACAGGACACAGCACAAATAGCAGTGAGCCTTCTGGTGGAGAAGATCTTTTCAGTTCTTTTTCAATCTTTTTGATTATATGAAGGAGAATGTCCTTAGTTTGGGGTTACTGATCTCTAACACCTCTGTGATGCTTTGGTGGGCAATACCTGCACCCAGCTAGGACTTAATACCATTCATATTAACAAAGTTATTTTAGTGGATAACTTCTATCTATGCCCAGTATTATTAATTTCTTTGTTTCCAATAGTGATGGTTGCTTTTTGAAATCCACTTACTTAACTAAAATTATTTTACATGAGTCAACATAAAGGTAAAAATTAATCATGGCCTGAATCTTGGAAAGATTCTGAGATTTGGAAAACATTTTGTTATTTGTATTAAATCATATACACTTATGTACCATAGTACACATATGGATATGTGTACTGAATCACACGACCCTTTATGCTGACCTATGAGATGAATGTTATGGTTAAGACAGCTGAGGAGGAGGTTCATTGAACTCCCAACTGACCCCTTGTCAATTAGAACAATAGAAGAGATCATGTGAAGGTCAAAATTGGTGACCCTGCTTCTCAGTGGTTTAAGTGCCGAGTGTCAGTATACTGGTCTTTGTCTCTAACCCCGTGTGATAAATTCCTTGAGGGGGTGCAAGGAGGAAGAGTATGGAGCAGAGCAATACTTTGAGATTATGTTAATGCTCCTTATTTACGTGCTACCAACATATTCCAGAAGGTGTTCATCCTTATTTCATATTGACTGGTTTCATCTCTGACGTGAAATACAACTGAGTATTAGGTGGAAGTCAAACCCTTAATTTCCTTACAGTTTTCTCCAATTCATCTTTAAGAGAATGTGTAAGTTTCTAGGTATACACACACACACACACACACACACACATATATTCTATAGATAATCATAGGGGCAAAGCATTTTAGCTCTTTTGATTTTTATACAATCTGGACTTGTGGATTCTAAAATGAAATACATTCAGTGATTTAGGTTTCTTTTTTTTAAACAGCAAAACACTAACAAATTGTAATAATTCCATAAGTTAAAGATTTAGTGTTATTGAAAAAGATCATTTTCCCATTAATTCATATGATTGAAATAATTTTCCATACAATTCTTGAAGGAGCGTTTGCTAAGTGCCAGGAATAATGGTGAACATATATAAACACAAAGGTTGCAGACCTTGCCATCAGAAAGTTTAGAGAGCATGTTCTTTAAAGAGAAGAACACTTTAGACAAGGAAGGAGAAGGGGTAGCCTGGTGTCTACCCCTTATTTTTGACAGGAACTGTCGTGCAGAGCCTTTCAAATAATTAATTCATTGGCCTGGCATTTGTTGAATTTCTATCAAGTGCCAGGCATTCCATTAGGTGTTAGAGATTCAGAGATAAGTTGCCCCTGTTCTCCAAGCACTCACTGTTTATCAAGGGTGGCAGATCTAGGAATAATTAACACAGTGAAGATCCCCTGGAGGAGGAAACAGCAAACCTGCTCAGTATTCTTGCCTGGAAAACCCCATGGACAGAGGAGCTGGTGGGCTACATACAGTCCATGGGGTCGCAAAGAGTCAGACATGACTGAGCGACTGAGCACGCACACACACACAACAAGTGCTGTAACACAAGTCTACTTGGTCTTCCAGAATACAGGTGTGGGCTGGGTGAGGGATTTTTGATCTAAAGCCAGTGCCTAGCAACGAAGACCCAGAGGTATCCATTGGATGAAGAAGACAGAAAGAACATTCCATGCATGGGGAAAAATCAACAGAAAGACTCAGAGGTTTAACAGTCCGTGACCTGCTGGGGACATACTTGGGAAAGGATAATCTGAGGCTGTAGTCAAGAGTGCTTGGGGGTTTTCGTTCCTGGTGGTCGGTTGTCGAGGTTAGTGGGCAGTAACTGAGCCAAGATGCTGCGGAATCTGCTGGCTCTTCGTCAGATTACCCAGGCAGTTTGAGCATAAGGTTCCAGGGAAACAAAAGCTGTTTGAGGAAGGTAATGGCATTCCAGTGCATCTGAAAAGTGGGCTAGCTGATGCCCTCCTGTATAGAGCCACCATGATTCTTAGAGTTGATGGAATGGCCTGTGCCATATATCGACTGACTATGACTTCATTTCCCAAGAAGCAGGATTGACTTCAGTTTATCCTCCCAGCAGTCACTTGGCTCAACTCTGTTCAGCTCACCATGAAACCAGTTATCTGATAAATAACTGAGTTTTGGGGGGATCAATATTTATTGACTTATACTAACTGCCACCAATAAAGCAGTCTTTACCATGAAAAAAAGAGTTCCTGGGACTCCAAGATTGGGAGGTGAGAAAGTGAGAAATCTTTGCAGGCCTTCTTGTTTAAAAATTGCTTATTTATTTTTGGTTGTTCTGGGTCTTTGTTGCCCTACATGGGCTTTCTTTAGTTGGGGCAATCAGGAGCTACTCTTCATTGCAGTGCACAGGCTTCTCATTGCAGTGGCTTGTCTTGTTGCAGAGCACAGGCTACAGGCACAAGGGCTTTAGCTGCTGCGTGGCATGTGGGATATTCCTGCACCAGGGATCGAATCAGTTTCTCCTGCATTGGCAGGTGGATTCTTATCCACTGTACCACCAGGAAGTCCCCTTGCTGGCTTTTTAAGAAGGGTAATTGCGTTCATAATTCTACCTGCGTGCTCTGTTATAAAGTAATGGCAATAGGCCAGTAATTAGTGAATGATTGCTAAATTCTCTCCCGGCTAGTTCTAAGCTGAAAACAGCCCTCTTTGATGTTCGCAACAGTTTCTGACTGGAGTGTAGGCTCTTTGGGTATTGACCCTGGAAGACACTGTCAGTGCTTATTTACTTGGGCACAGCATTTTCCTTTGGCTACAAAGGTGGTTGCCAGGCCCTTTCTAGCTTCTTGGACAGCACTACCATAGAAATGAGTATCGTTTCCCCAAGGAAAGGGAAGCGTAGGCAAGGAAAGCTTTTTATATATATATAATTTATTTACTTATTTTTGTGTGTATTTCTGTTTTGGCTGTGCTGGGTCTTCGTTGCTGCGTGCAGGCTTTCTCTAGCTGCAACAAGTGGGGATTACTCTCCGGTTGTGGTGCACAGGCTTCGTATTGCAGTGGCTTGTCTTGTTGCAGAGCACAGGCTCTTGGGTGTGGGTGCTTCAGCAGTTGTGGCTCACCAGCTTAGTTGCTTCATGTCATGTGGAATCTTCCTGGACCGGGGATCAAACCTATGTCCCTTGCATTGGCAGGTGGATTCTTATCCACTGTACCACCAGGGAAGTCCCAAGAAAAGCTTTTGATTAAAAGAGATAGCTTGTACACAAAGGAAAAAGTGGAAAAGAAAAAAACACACAACTACAAAACAAAACTTTCAGCTCCTGGAGTAGAAAAGGTGAGTTGCTTTTATGACAAAAGGGAGGGTTTGTCTGATAGAGCACTGATGACTTCCAGAAGTCGTCAACCTTCTTTGGTTATCAGCAGGTGGCTCCGGAATAGGGAGTGCTTCTGTGAGGGGAAGAAATGCATGAGAATTTTCTGTAAGAAAGCACAGGAACAGATAAGGTTACAATTTATAGTTGAGCTTCTTGTCTTGTGGCAACTAGATGTACTCCTTAGTGTAACAGAGATGAAGTTAATCTTTCATTCCCGCTGGCCCAGTTTTTTGTCTCTGAGCCCCAGACCCCTGGGGCCTTTGTTCTTTAGCTCATAAGGCCTGTTTTTCTCAAGGCCCTTGCCCGGTCCTTTTCCAAAATAGCTATGCTCTTGTCTTCCTGTCTCAAGATACCATCAGGTAGGATGACACCATTTTGATACATTTCTTTATATTGACAGTAGGATGAGTACTTATCTAACATGGAGGCTGAGACTTCCCTGGTGGGAACTGAGATCCCACATGCCATGTGGTGAAAAATAAATAAATAAAATAAAATGGAGGTTGGCAATATTTTTTTCTATAAAAGCCCAGATGGTAAATATTTTAGGCTCGGTGGGTCAAAAGGGAAAATCTGGGCTATTACGTGGCTGCTTATATAACAAGAGAGTAACTGCTCCAGCCCACCCCCACCCCCATTCCCACTCACTGGGGGGTGGGTTGTACAGCTGCTTTGACTCCAGTTGCCTCAGCTGGAATCACCCACCTGACCAAGAGCAGCTGGCCTAAGGCAGAGGGAGACTGGCCTGGCCAGTCAGGTTCGCAGGCAACATGCTGTACTTCACTCTGCCCCAGTGACACCCAGGTCCCAGGGTGCATTCTCTCCTCTCGGAGAACCCGGCCCATCTCCTTGTCGTCTGCTGGCCAGAGGAGAGCTGGTCTGCCCAGTCCCTGACTCCCCGATTGCGATTCCACCATTGGGTGCCTGCCATCTGCCGACTGCGGAGTTTAGAGTGCTCAGGTGGTAGCGTTCAGGCCCTGAGCAGACCGCTGGCCAGGCAGGCAGGCCCTGGGAGCTCTGGGGAGAGCAGGAGTAGGAACTGGTGCCTGGGCTTGGTCTTGGAGGCTCACAGCCACAGCCCGCAGCAGAGCAGGTGTGGAGACTGGGAAGAGGCGCTGCTGGCAGCTGGTGAGTGGAGGCCAGATGTGCTGCCAGACCCTAGGCTGCTCAGGCCAGCCCCTCACAGCGCAGAACTATCCCACATCATCAGTGTGAGGTTGAGAAACCCTGATCTAGAATAAAAAAAAAATTATGCTATAATTCATGAAATGCTTAAAGAAAAATCTTGTTTTGATCCTCAGATGACTCATTGCCTCTTTTTCTTCTTCTTCAAAAAAAAAAAAACACCACACCAACATTTATTTGGCTGCAGTGGATCTCTAGTTGTGGCATGTGAGATCTAGTTCCCTGACCAGGGATTGATTCTGGGCCCGCTACTTGAGAACATGGAGTCTTGGCCTCTCGACCCCCAGGGAAGTCCCAGATTCACTACCTCTTAAATAGTAGTAGTCACTTCTCCACTAGACCATGAGGATCTCATTCACCTTTGTTTTATTCATCTTTGTGTTCCCATTTTGTATAATTCGGAATCAACACACACACACGGGGCATTTGTTAATAATAGTAGCTAGCATTTATTGGATGTTCATCATACATTGCCCACTGTGCCAAGTAACTTACAGGCTTTATCTCATTTGTCACAACAATCAGAGACAGGCACCACTCTTATCTCTACTTTAAGGAAAGGAGATTTGATTTTGGAAGGTTATGTAATTCTTTCAATGTCATATAAATGGAGAAGCTGGAATTGATATATAATTAATGTATAATTTGTTATAAAGTGTATATGATATGCTTTCCCTGCAAGCAATAGTTATTAATGAGCGTTTTTCTTAAGCCTGTTAGTCATAACAAGCTGTAACACCCTGGATCAGTCTGTGGCTTAGTTTTCCATTTAAAGCTCTACTTCCAGAGAGAATGAAAATCAACAACTCTTTTAATTTTTTGTTCCACTCTCATCTCAAAATTGCTTTTTTCTTTCCAGAACCCACCAGTATTCCTCCAGATTTCAACACCAAGTTTGTAAAAGCACAAATACTTACCTTCACCTCATTTTGAAAACCTCCAGCTGGAGTCCTGACCTATCTCAGACCAGCAAACGTAACCAGACTGCCTCTGCCAAGTATACGTTTCAGGGTTGGGGAGAATGTTCCAGCCTCAGATAATAAAGACGTTATCAGAATTTTAAGCCATAATAAACTGTGCCAATGAACAGTTTGTTGAACAGCCCAAATGAACTTTGTTTTAAAATAAGTTAGTTTTTAAAATAGATTTCTCTTGTGAAAGCATTCCAGCATTCTAAGTGGAAAATAATGTCACACACTTTGGGTAAAGATATAAGGACAAATCCCACAGAAATGGACATTGAAAAATGTGGCTTCTTTTTTAAGGATACTGTATGGCCTCATCAAGCTATCAGAAAGATTAGTACAATCAATGTATTACAATTTGTATGTTCATTTGTTTTAAACAGCAGGAGTTTCCCTTTTTCCCAAGGATTTAAAACTGCTGATTTGATTGCATATATTAATGATAACTTCCAGATGTTCAAGCTGGTTTTAGAAAAGGCAAAGGAACCAGACCCCAAATTGCCAATATCCGTTGGATGATCAAAAAAGCAAGAGAATTCCAGAAAAATACCTATTTCTACTTTATTGACTATGCCAAAGCCTTTGACTGTGTGGATCACAATAAACTGGAAAATTCTGAAAGAGATGGGAATACCAGACTACCTGACCTGCCTCTTGAGAAACCTGTATGCAGGTCAGGAAGCAACAGTTAGAACTGGACATGGGATGACAGACTGGTTCCAAATAGGAAAAAGAGTATGTCAAGGCTGTATATTGTCACTCTGCTTATTTAATTTATATGCAGAGTACATCATGAGTAACGCTGGGCTGGAAAAAGCACAAGCTGGAATCAAGATTGCCGGGAGAAATATCAATAACCTCAGATATGCAGATAACACCACACTTATGGCAGAAAGTGAAGAACTAAAGAGCCTGTTGATGAAAGTGAAAGAGGAGAGGGAAAAAGTTGGCTTAAAGCTCAGCATTCAGAAAACTAAGATCATGGCATCTGGTCCCATCTCTTCATGGCAGATAGATGTGGAAACAGTGTCAGACTTTATTTTTCTGGGCTCCAAAATCACTGCAGATGGTGATTGCAGCCATGAAATTAAAAGATACTCCTTGGAAGGAAAGTTATGACCAACCTAGACAGCATAT
The DNA here is from genome assembly GCF_019320065.1 of Cervus canadensis. NCBI lineage: Eukaryota > Metazoa > Chordata > Mammalia > Artiodactyla > Cervidae > Cervus > Cervus canadensis. Next base: position 39,029,633 of record NC_057417.1, read on the forward strand.
TAAAAATCAGAGACTTTGACAGCAAAGGTCCGTCTAGTCAAGGCTATGGTTTTTCCAGTAGACATGTATGGATGTGAGAGTTGGACTATAAAGAAAGCTGAGCCCCGAAGAATTGATGCTTTTGAACTGCGGTGTTGGAGAAGACTCTTGAGAGTCCCTTGGACTGCAAGGAGATCCAACCAGTCCATCCTAAAGGAAATGAGTCCTGAATACTCATTAGAAGGACTGATGCTGAAGCTGAAACTCCAATACTTTGGCCACCTGATGCGAAGAGCTGACTCATTTGAAAAGACCTTTATGTTGGGAAAGATTGAGGGCAGGAGGAGAAGGGGATGACAGAGGATGAGATGGTTGGATGGCATCACTGACTCAATGGACATGGGTTTGGGTGGACTCCAGGAGTTGGTGATGGACAGGGAGGCCTGGCATGCTGCGATTGCTGGGGTCGCAAAGAGTCGGACACAACTGAGTGACTGAACTGAACTGATTAATGATAATTAAAATTCATGTGGGACTGTTCTCCTCTTATGTTCTTCCTTTGTATCATTGGATTATTTATGCAAGAATGCTCTAATATAGGGATAGTTTCTTTGACTAGGTAATGTAATTCCATATTGCAAAATCCAAAAAGCATAAAATAGCACATATTACAGCCTCCCTTCAGCCTTCAGAACATTGCTACTGATAGACATCAAAAATGTTATTAGGGGCTTCCCTGGTGGACCAGTGGTTAAGAATCTGCCTGCCAGTGCAGGGGAGACGAGTTCGATCCCTGGTCCAGGAAGCTCCCAAATGCCGCAGAGCAACTAAGCCCGCGCCACAACTCCTGAAGTCCTCACTCCCTAGGTGCAGTGCTCTGCAACAAGAGGAACTGCTGCAATCAGAAACCTGAGCACTGCAGCTAGAGAAAGCCAGTGCAGAATCAATGAACCCAGTGCATCCAATAAATACATAATTCAAACACATAATTTAAAATAAATACATAATTTATACATACATAATTATAAACAATTTAAATACATAAATACATAATTTAGTAAATACATATTTTAAATAATAAATACATAATTTAAAAATAATTACATAAATACATAGTTTTTAAAAATGTTACTGATTTCTTATAAATCCTTTCATTCAAGCATATATATAATACATTCATTATATATATATCATTTATAAACACAAAGTGCTTATACATTCTAGTGTTTCTTTACATGCTTTTTTAAACTTAATATGTATCTCAGAGATCTTTCCATTTTGGGTGTTAAAGAGTTTCCTTTTTTTTTTTTATGAACACAGTATTCCATTGAATAGATGTATCATAATTTCACTTGTTTCCTATTGATGGACATTTTGGTTGTTTCCATTCTAATATTTAAAAGCAATAATAAATTTGGACCTAATAAATACATATTGACCAATCAGCCACTAGTGATTGAGCATTGACTTTAACAATTCCAAAGGCTGTTTAGTCCATTCCCTGCCCCCAAATAAACAAATGAAAATTGTAAGTGATCTGCCTATACCTAGTTAGTGGCAGAGACTGGACTAAAATCTGACAGCCCTGAGTATGAGTCCTCCTTCTAGCAAATCAGTATAATTATTTCTTTGTGTTGTAGTTTCCTCAAAAAATACATTATCTCAGAGATTTGAATTTGAGCTCAGAGAGGACAATGAATCTTTTTACTTTATTACCCAAACATTTTAATTTTTTTTAAGGATGGAGTACATGAACATGGTTAGCAAAGAAAAAGGAAAATAGTGCTAAAAGCTATACAGTGAAAAGTAAATCTTCCTTCAGCTTTTGAACCCCACCCCCCTGCTCCCCAATCCTTAATGGCCCTTTTCCAGAAGCAATCATTGTTTTTAGTGTCTGGAACATCTATCCAGAGAGTCTGTGCAAAACTCAGCATATATTTTTATACAAGTCTGCTTTTTTCAAAAGTGACTAGCAGGATACCATGCATCTTTTTCAGTACCTTCCCTTTATCTGTCCCCCTTCCCTTTTAAAGTTTCTCTAAAGTTGTTAACAAAGGTATATATAATCAAAGCTATGGTTTTTCCAGTAGTCATGTACAGGTGTGAGAGTTGGACCATAAAGAAGCCTGAGCACTGAGGAACTGATGCTTTCGAATTGTGGTGCTAGAAAAGACTCTTGAGAGTCCCTTGGACAGCAAGGAGATCAAACAAGTTAATCCTAAAGGAAATCAACCCTGAATATTCATTGGAAGGACTGATGCTTGAAGCTCCAATACTTTGGCCACCTGATGTGAAGAGCTGACTCATTGGAAAAGACCTTGATACTGGGAAAGATTGAAGGCAAAAGGAGAAGGGGGTGGCAGAGGATGAAATGATTAGGTAGCATCACTGACTCAACAGACATACGTTTGAGCAAACTCCGGAATTATTTTGGGTTCATGGGTCCACCTTCTCCCCAGGATTGCCATCCTCCTCAATAAACTGTCTTTCCTTTTACCTGACACTTGTCTCTTGGTATTGGATTCTTTAGCGAGGAGCAGGTGAACCTGAGTTCAGCAACAGTATGGAGAAGTTTTTCCAGTATCATTATCAGATTATATTATGGTGAAAGTGAAAGTCGCTCAGTCGTGTCCAACTCTTTGCAACCCCATGGACTGTCCATGGAATTCTCCAGACCAGAATACTGGAGTGGGTAGCCTTTCCCTTCTCCAGGGAATCTTCCCAACCCAGGGATCGAACCCAGGTCTCCTGCGTTGCAGGTGGATTCTTTACTAGCTGAGCCACAAGGGAAGCCCTATATTATGGTGAACTGCTATTAAATAATACATTACTTCTGAAATGTAACATCCACTCAGCTTAGATTTTTGTACTTTGTGTCTTGCATTGCAAAAAGCTAACATATTTGAATATTAAGAAGGGAAAGGAACACATATTTGCATTACAACAGTGTTCCCAATCATTCATTTATTTCAAGATTCCAATTATGACTGTGTTCTCAATGGATTGTCTTCTCAACCACCACCAGCTTCCTCCAGAGGACTTTTACCGTAACCCTGGACTGTTAGACTCAATCCTAACTCAAATCCCCTATTCTTCTCTTGCCATGGGGTCTTGCACACACTTTTCTCCTTGGTTTAAAAGCGCTATCCCCACATAGCCTGTTGACCCTTTCACCCTTAGTGGCTTTTAAATTTTTGATTCAATAATCACTTTCTCAGGGAAACATGTAAATTATGCACTTTATAGAACCCAGCAGCAAGTACCACGTTACCTCCTTTAAAGGACTTAATAAATTTGTACTTGTGTGCTAAATCACTTCAGCCAGGTCCGACTGTTTGTGATCCCATGTACTGTGGCCCACCAGGCTTCTCTGTCCATGGGATTTTCCAGGCAAAAATACTGGAGTGGGTTGGAGATCTTCCTGGCCCAGGGATGGAGCCCACATCTTCCAAAGAATATTAAAGGCAGAAATGGAAACTGTATGACTGTTCATGATATAATTTTGTATATTGTTTTACCTCTTTGTCCTCCAGTTGTTTCATGTATGTTTTGTGTCTTCAATTGGACTAAAAGTTCACCTCGTTGATGTTCAGTTGCTCAGTCATGTTTGACTCTTTGCGACCCCGTGGACTGCAGCACAGCAGGCTTCCCTGTCCTTCACTATCTCCCTGAGTTTGCTCAGACTTATGTCGATTGAGTTGGTGATGCCATCCAACCATCTCATCCTCTGTCAGCCCCCTCTCCTCCTGCCTTCAATCTCTCCCAGCATCAGGATCTTTTCCAATCAGTCAGTTCTTCACATCAGGTAGTCAAAGTACTGGATCATCAGCTTCAGCATCAGTCCTTCCAATATTCAGGGATGATTTCCTTTAGGATTGACTGGTTTGATTGCCTTGCTGCCCAAGGGACTCTCAAGAGTCTTCTCCAACACCACAGTTCAAAAGCATCAATTCTTTTGTGCTCAACCTTCTTTATGGTTCAACTCTCATATCCATACATAATTACTAGAAATACCATAGCTTTCACTATATGGACCTTTGTTGTCAAAGTGATGTCTCTGCTTTTTTTCCCCCCTCCAAATTCCTGGTTTAATAAGGACTTGTCTATTTTGAAAGAAAAAAAAAAGGCCCCAAACATCAGGCTGTTCACAAAAATAACACACAGTATCAACTTTAAAAAACAAATCTTGAGACTATTCAGTTCAGTTCAGTTCAGTTGCTCAGTCATGTTCAACTCTTTGTGACCCCATGAATCACAGCACGCCAGCCCTCCCTGTCCATCACCAACTCCCGGAGTTTACTCAAACTCATGTCCATTGAGTTGGTGATGCCATCCAGCCATCTGATCCTCTGTCATCCCCTTTTCCTCCTGTCCCCAATCCCTCCCAGCATCAGGGTCTTTTCCACTGAGTCAACTCTTCGCATGAGGTGGCCAAAGGACTGGAGTTTCAGCCTCAGCATCAGTCCCTCCAATGAACACCCAGGACTGATCTCCTTTAGGATAGACTGGTTGGATCTCCTTGCAGTCCAAGTGACTCTCAAGAGTCTTCTCCAACACCACAGTACAAAAACATCAATTCTTCGGCGCTCAGCTTTCTTCACAGTCCAACTGTCACATCCATACATGACCACTGGAAAAACCATAGCCTTGACTAGATGGACCTTTGTTGACAAAGTAATGTCTCTGCTCTTTAATATGCTGTCTAGGTTGGTCATAACTTTCCTTCCAAGGGGTAAGTATATTTTAATTTCATGGCTGCAGTCACCATCTGCAGTGATTTTGGAGCCCAAAAAAATAAAGTCTGACACTGTCACTAGTTATTTTTCTAGAGGATGCATTTAACATGCTAACTCTCATTGACAAAAATACATTGTTACATTTGTGTTGAACAGTTCCACATAGCACTTTTATGTGGGGTATAACACACATACCTCTAACTCAAAGCTGCTCTCCGGTTCTACTCAACTAATGAGATTGCCTTTGTACTTAGTGAAGCAGCTACTGTATGAATTGAAAGAACTGTACTCCCTCTATAACAAGAGATTATTTTGGAGACAGTTGACACATCCTTTTTATTGTTAAGTCATAAAGACATATCAAAATTAATGCAAAAATTACAGGGTAAAGACTTAACATAACTACTAGGAGGGTCAAAGGAAGCGAAGATGGGACTAGGTGCAGGGCAATATGAATTAATTAACATGGGAAGGACAAGGGTGGGGAGAACAGTGAGCATGTGCTAAAGATACTAGGGGAGAGGATCTGGTGAAAATTTTGATTTTAGACAAGCGCCTAGGTAAAGAAATAATGGGACACGATTTCTAAACCCCGCTATGTGCTTAAGAGTCATCCTCGCCAGTGGCGCTGTCTCTGTCATCCTCTCCTTCCATCATCCTTGATCAACTCCAGCTGGTCATCCCCCCGATCTTCATTATCGTCTTCATCCAGTAGGTCCCCCTCAGCAGAGTCATCTGCACTCCCCACTCAGACTCCATCTTCACATTAGTCTCATCTTGCTTCAGGGAGCTGCCGCTCCACTCCTCTTCTGACTTACCCTTCTTCATCTCCACTCCTTATTAGCTCTGTTCCTTTTCAATCTTTTTTCCAGGCTTTCCAGTAAAGGACCCACTTTTTGTTTTATCTGGGTTAACTCCTTCTTAGTGGTCTGAAGGTCATCTCTTTTCAACTTTCCAGACTTAGAGGAAGATCCCCGCTGTCTGCTCTTAGAATTGAAGCCATGTTTGCCCCTTCGTGAGGTGTTTCCTGATACCAGCTGGCGTTTTGAGGGCACTACAGCCCGAGCAATAGGAGGAGGAGGAGGAACACGTGCTGGGTAACTGTACATCCTGTCGTAATAATCCTGTTGAAAGTCGCAGTCCAAGTCAAAAGATGAGCTGAGTGGAGGGGACGGAGAAGGGTGTTCTGGTACTGACCCATAATCTCTGCTGCAGATTGTTTCACACCTGCTTTTCCTTGGTTCACTTTTGGCTCTGCAGCCAGATTAATATCTACAACCTGGCCAGCAATCATTCTCCCATCCTCTCCTGCACAGCAGCTCAGGTATTTCTCTCATTAACACACTGAACGAAGGCAAAACCCCTATGAACAGAGCAACCCACAATTTTGCTGTCTTTTGAGAAGATTGCCTCCACATCAGATTTCTTGACCACAAGGGTATTGAGATTCCCAATGAATATATGAGAGTTCATGGAGCAAGGATCTGTCTTGTTGGTAACATTGCTGGCCATTGTCTCTGATGATATGGTGCCTCACAAAGCTGAAAAACGTAGCTGAAGATCAAAAAAATTGTCACAGGAGGGGGAAGGGAGAAGAGATTCGATTTTGAATCTCCTACCCCTGAGTTCTATGTGGAGAAGCCGATTACTGCTGGAGGTTGGCAACGCGGTCGCAATCACTCAGTCTTCGCCTCTTCACAAAACGTGTCTCTGCTTTTTAATATGCTGTCTAGGTTTCTCAGAGCTTTACTTCCAAGGAGCAAGTGTCTTAATTTCGTGGCTACAGTCACCGTCTGCAGTAATTTTGGAGTCCAGGAAGATGAAATCTGTTACTGTTTCCACGTTTCACCCATCTATTTGCCATGAAGTCATAGGAGCAGATGCCAAGATAGTTTTTTGAATGCTGGGTTTAAAGCCAGCTTTTTCACTCTCCTCTTTTGCCTTCATCAAGAGGCTCTTTAGAGTTGCACATAGTGAAAAATGAGGTGATTGGCCAGCAGCTGTGAATGAGTCTCTGAGGTCTATGGATCTTTCAGGTCTTTAATCCATTTTGAATTTATGTTTGTGTGTGGTATGAGAGAGTTGTCTGGTTTGATTCATTTGCGTGTAGCTTTCTAGTTTTTCCAACACCACTTATTGAACAGATGGTCTTTCCCCCATTGTATAGTGTTGCCTCATGTGTTGTCAATTAATTCCCCACATAAGTGTAGGTTCATCTTGGTTCTATATTCCATTCCATCAATCTATGTGTGTGTGTGATGTGTGTGTTTGTGCCTGTTCCTTACTGTTTTGATAAGTGCAGCTATGTAGTATGTTTTAAAGTTAAGGCTTGTGATAGACCTCCAGCTTTGTTCTTCTTTCTCAAGATTGTTTTGGCTAGTTGAAATCTTTTGTGTTTCCTTACAAGTTTTAAAATTTTTAAATTACCTGTTCTAGTTCTGTGAAAAATACCATTTGTATTTTGATCAGGGTTACATGAATATGTAGATTGCCTTGAGTAGAAATGATCGTTTTAACAATATTAATTTTTCCAATCCAAGAACATGGTACGTCTAAACATGTCTTTACATCAGTTTGTGCTGTCTTCAGTTTCTTTCATGAGTATCTTACAGTTTTCTGAGTATAGTTCTTTTATCTCCTTCTTAGATTTATTTCTAAGTGTTTTATTACTTTGATGTGGTTGTCAGTGGGATTGTTTTCATTTATGATAATTCGTTGTTACAGAAATGTAAAATATTTCTGTATATTAATTTTGTATTATTCAGCTGTACTGAATTCATTGATGAGCTCTAGTGGTATTTTGGATTTTCTATGTATTCTATCATGGCATCTGCAAGCAGTGACAGTTGTATTTCTTCCTTTTCAGTTTGGAGTCCTTTTATTTCTTTTTCTTATCTGACTGCTATGGCTAGGACTGCCAATTTTATGCTGAATAAAAGTGGTGAGTGGACATCCTTGTCTTGTTCTTAGTCTAGATCTTTTCACCACTGAATATGATGTTAACTGTGGGCTTATCACATATGGCCTTTATTATGTTGGGGTATGCTCCCTCTATACCCACTTTCTGGAGAATTTTTTAAATCATAAATGGATGTTGAATTTGTCAGAAGCTTTTTCCACATCTATTGAGGAGGATCATGTGGTTTTTATTCTTCAGTTTAATTTGGTATATAACCTTGATTGTTTTTTGGATATTGAACCATCTTTGCATCCCTGGGATAAATCCCACTTCATCACAGTGTATGATCCTTTTAATGTTTTTTTGAATTTGGTTTGCTACTATTTTGTTGATGATTTATTATCTGTGTTCATCAGTGATGTTGGCTTATAATTTTTTGTGTGCAATATCTTTATCTGCTTTTGATATCAGGGTTATGCTGGCCTCATAATGTAAGTTTGGAAGCATTCCTTCCTCTGCAATTTTTGGAATAGTTTGAGAAGGATAGGTTTTCTCTAAATGTTTGGTATTGCTTTGCTAGTCAGAGAAAGAAAAGCAAGTGTTACCCTCTCTGAAAACGTGTCAGGGTGAATTTTGAGAGCTATGGCCAGATTGTTTGGGTGGCCAAGAGGCACAGGGGGCACACCTGGAAATAGGGCCTATCACCTGATGTGGGGAGTCGAGATGATGCTGAGGGCCTGGCTCAGGGGACAGCTGGCAGGCCTTCCTGTGAAAGGAAGGTCAGGTGGGGAGGGCATGGTGATAAGACACCTTAAAGGCTGTTTATCTCAAAGTCGGAGTTCTGTGCAGATGTCAAGACTGAATGTCAAGACTGAATGTCACATGTGAGGGCATCCAACCCAGGATGGGTTGTTTAAATCTCAGTCTCTATTTGTTTAAATCTCAAAGTGTATGTTGCTTATATATAGGATCTGAAAAATGATACAAGTGAACTTATTTACAAACCAAAGGGTGATACATGAGTAAATTCCTCTTTCCTCTCGGATGCACCTTTATTTCAGCATCACTCGCATCAAGATATGGATCACTTCCTTACCTTTCATGGAAGACAACAGTATGTACCTTGTTGGTGTCTAAAACATAGACCAGTGCAGCCTTTCATTAACCTGCACTGCCTGGTTCCCATTCTTCCTGTAAAATGCTTCCACTCCCCACTCCATTTATCCTGATTCTAGATGCATCCTGGTTCCAGGTCCATCCTGATTCTAGACTCCCTCCTGGTTCTAGATCTGCCCTGATTCTAAAGCTGCCCTGATTCTAGATCTCCCTAAAAGCTGTTTCTCTCCTTTCAGTCCCCTCAGGTGCTGCTCTACATTGGTGTTCTGGAATCCTCTGCATTTAACTCCTGACTTTCTCCTCCACTCTGAAGCCCAGACCTGGCTGGGGTGGAAGGCCTGATTTCAGTGGTTCTGGACATCCAGGCACAGCTGGGTGGTCAGGGCCAGAGGGGGACCCTTAAAGACATCAGTGGTGCTCTCCTTCCTGCTCACTGTCAGCCTGCCCAGTGTCCTCCTTGATACGGGACCCAGCCCCTTTCTTCTTGAAATGTCTCTGATTACTTGGGCCTTTGTGGATTTCTCCCTCTTTGACCTTATCCTACTGCAGCAGTTTTTCAAATTAACTATGCAAAGCAGGTGGACAGATCTTTTGGCCACAAGTGATGGCTCTGATCTTTCACCCAGGTGATCCTTGGCCACATGAGCACGATTTCCTATCAGCTGGCAGGCCTGCCAGCCTCTGGGGTCCTGGGGGCCTGATGTGCACAGGCAGACACCCCTACTTCCACAGAGCCCCCTGCGGTGGGTGGGTCCCAAAGCTTGTATTGTGACCTCAGCTCAGTAGACACATGGTTTTTGTGGGAAAATACGTATTGGATTTTTTGCAGCTGGTGCTAATGAATCTGACTTGTTTTGCTTTCTTTAGGGGCATTACTGAGGCTCGTTTTGTTTATGTCTTTGTCCTTGGCATTCTGTTCACGGGCACCAAAGACTTGCTTAAATCTCAAATCATTGCTGCAGACTTCACGGCCAGGACTGTGGGCCTTTGGGAGATATACAGTGGTTTAGTTCTCCTGGCAGCGCTGCTCCTCAGACCCCACAGTCTTCCTGTCTTGGTGCTGAGCCTCGCGATCCAGACCATCATGACTCAGTTCATCTGGAGGCCCCTGAGGCACAACGTAACTGAGGTCACTGTGATGCATTACTGGTTTGGTCAAGCATTCTATTTTCAGGTAGGTTTTCATCATTATGGATAGAAGACTGTTAACTTTTATGTTGTTTATCTTTTAGTTTTTCTTTAAGAAATGTTTACCATAAGCTGGGAAGTTTAGTGCAAGAACTGTTGGCATGGCAAGGTGAATTATGCTTAAATCATGCATATATTTATAAGATAAAGTACAGTTAGTTAGTTACGAGAGGCGTGCTTGGTGGCAGCGTGCAGCTGCTGTGCGGGCCTGCTTCCCGCGGGCAGTCAGGGGAGCGAGTGCTTGGCTCTGTCAGCTTTGCTGGTGACTGCTCTCCCTGCTCCCTGGCTCCCAGCACTGGGCGCCGCGGGGGCTCCGCTCGGCTGTTACTCTCTTGGGACCCGTGCGTGTCGCATCTCCTCTTCAGTGCTGAAGGGCCCATAGAGGCAGACCCAGCCATCTCCAGGGCAGACCTCAGGGTGCAGCTGTGTGCTTGGGACAGCACTGGACAGGTGGACAGAGGTCCAGCTCCTGGCCTTGGAAGGACCGGGTTCCACCTCAGCCTTCGGCCCTGCCCTTGACCTGTTCCCCGTACCCGGAGTGCAGCTCACCAGAGTCTCCCACTTGCCCCCAGTGGCACAGCAGACCCTGCCGCCTGATCAGGAAGGTGCCCATAGGCTCCCTGTGAACTGAACAGCTCTGCCCAACGCTGAGGCCTCAGTGTCAGGAAGACTGGCTGCAGGTCATGCCCCCAAGCAAGGAGACAGCCTCTTGACATTCAGTTTGCTTCTCTGCCACATGTGGCCTCATCCCACGGCAGGACATGAAGCTTCCATGACAGGATGTGATGCTGGCACATCTCAGGCACTGCCCACAGGCAGCCAGAGCACATGTGTCTGACAGCCACGGGTGTGCCTGCAGCAGGCACAGTCAAACGTGCTGCAGGGCCCTGAGGAGCAAAATCAACACAGGTCAGCCCTGTGGAGCTGGAAAAGGTCAGTTTTCATTCCAGTCCCAAAGATAGGCAGTGCCAAAGAATGCTCAAACTACCATACAATTGCACTCATCTCAGTTCAGCTCTGTTCAGTCGCTCAGTCATGTCCGACTCTTTGCAAAACCATGGACTGCAACACACCAGGCCTCCCTGTCCATTGCCGACTTCCGGAGTTTACTCAAACTCATGTCCGTTGAGTCGGTCATGCCATCCAACAATCTCATCCTCTGTCGTCCCCTTCTCCTCCTGCCTTCAGTCTTTCTCAGCATCAGGGCCTTTTCAAATGAGTCAGCTCTTTGCAACGGGTGGCCAAAGGATTGGAGTTTCAGCTTCAGCATCAGTCCTTCCAGTGAATATTCAGGACTGATTTCTTTTAGAATGAACTGGTTAGATCTCCTTGCAGTCCATGGGACTGTCAGTCTTCTCCAGCACCACAGTTCAAAAATATCAATTCTTCAGTGCTCAGCTTTCTTTAGAGTCCAACTCTCACATCCATACAAGACTACTGGAAAAACCATAGCCTTGACTAGATGGACCTTTGTTGGCAAAGTAATGGCTCTGCTTTTTAATATGCTGTCTTGGTTGGTTATAACTTTTCTTCAGGAGGAAGGGTCTTTTCATTTCATGGCTGCAGTCACCATCTGCAATGATTTTGGAGCCCCCCAAAATAAAGTCTGTCACTGTTTCCATTGTTTCCCCATCTATTTGCCATGAAGTGATGGGACCAGATGGCATGATCTTAGTTTTCTTGATGTTGAGTTTTAAGCCAACTTTTTCACTCTCCTCTTTCACTTTCAACAAGAGGCTCTTTAGTTCTTCTTTGATTTCTGATGTAAGGGTGGTGTCATCTCCATATCTCACTTGCTGGCAAAGTAATGCTTCTCCAAGCGATTCTTCAACAGTACGTGAACCAAGAACTTTTAGCTGTTCAAGCTGGACTTAGAAAAGGCAGAGGAACCAGAGATCAAATTGCCAATATCCATTGGATCATAGAAAAAGCAAGAGAATTCCAGAAAAATATCTATTTCTGCTTCACTGACTATGCTAAAACCTTTGACTGTGTGGATCACAACAAACTGGAAAGTTCTTAAAGAGAAGGGAATACCAGACAACCTGACCTGCCTGCTGAGAAATCTGTATGTAGGTCAAGAAACAACAGTGAGAACCAGACATGGAAAAATGGACTGGTTCAAAACTGGGAAAAGAGTACATCAAGTCTATATATTGTCACCCTGCTTATTTAATTTATATGCAGGGTACATCATGCAAAATGCCAGACTGAATGAATCGCAAGCAGGAATCAAGATTGCCAGGAGAAATATCAATAACCTCAGATATGCAGATGACACCACCCTTATGGCAGAAAGTGAAGAGGAACTGAAGAGTCTCTTAATGAAGGTGAAAGAGGAGAGTGAAAAAAATTGGCTTAAAACTCAACATTCAGAAAAACGAAGATCATGGCATCCAGTCCCATCACTTCATGGCAAATAGATGGGGAAACAGGGGAAACAGTAGAAACAGTGACAGACTTTATTTTCTTGGGCTCCAAAATCACTGAAAATGGTGACTGCAGCCATGAAATTAAAAGAAACTTGCTCCTTGAAAGAAAAGCTATGCCCAACCAAGACAGCATATTAAAAAGCAGAAACATTACTTTGTCGACAAATGTCTATATAGTCAAAGCTATGGTTTTTCCAGTAGTCATGTATTGATGTGAGAGTCAGACCATAAAGAAGGCTGAACGCCAAAGAGTTGATACTTTTGTGGTGCTGGAGAAGACTCTTGAAAGTCCCTTGGACAACAAGGAGATCAAACATGTATCCTAAAGAAAATCAATCTCAAATATTCATTGGAAGGACTGATGCTGAAGCTGAGCCTCCAGTACTTTGGCCACCTGATGTGAAGAGCTGACTCATTAGAAAAGCCCCTGATGCTGGGAAGGATTTGAAGGCAAGAGGAGAAGGGGACGACAGAGAGCAAAATGGATGGCATCATCGACTCAGTGGACATCAGTTTGAGCAAGTTCTGGGAGAGGTGAAGGACAGGGAAGCCTGGCATGCTGCAGTCATGGGTCACAAAGAGTCAGACACAACTGAGAGACTGAACAATAACAAGGTATAAAGATTATTTACTGAAAAATTTCCAGGAGAATAAAAAAATGAATGTAATGTATATGCAAATGATATTCTCAGGTTCTAAACAACAATCTTGAAAGTTAGAAAACAATAATTCAAACCATGCCTTTAAAATTTGAAAGAGTGTAATTTCCAATCCAGAATTCTAGTCCCAGGAACACTCTTAATCAACTTCAGAAAAGAACAGAAACAGATTGTCAGGTTTCAAAATTTTTATTTGTCATACATCCCTTCTGAGGAAGCTTACTGGGAAAAATGTTCCTTTGAAATAGGGAAATAGAACAAGACATAGGATACGTAATATTTCAGAAAGAAGTAAGGAGTGTTGAAAAGACCCACAGCTGCCAGATAGGAGTCAGTGAGCTCAAGGCTCCAAAGAGCATTTTCCTGAGAAAAAAAATGGCATTAAAAGATTGACCAACATGTTTACTGCATTGATTGAAGCCCTACAGCTCTGATGGAGAATCTGGAGGATGAATTAACAAAAGCACCCAGGGGAAATAGCAAAAATAGGATAATCATTAATTCTAAGAAAAACAAAACATTGTGTAAAACAGAAAATATCCTCAATACTTTATGTGACTCAGTCATGAGCTATTTATATAAAATAACATTCTAAATATTGATTTAACCAGAAACAGTTATTTAACTTGCTGGGAGAAAAGGAGGGGAGATGATAGACCCCCAAATTCCCATGTTCTATAGTAAAAGTGTTTAGATTTAATGTTTTTAGAGCAGAATATACATAACGTTTAGAAAACAGAGGGAAATATTGGAAGAATAAGTGAAAACAGTCCATAATGTTTGCTCTGGGAAGCAAGGACTAGGATGAAGAGAAAGAAAATAGCTGTTGTTTTAAATTACATGCTTTGCACTGTTATTTGTCTCTGTAAACTGTGTGCATGAATTATTTTAATAAACATTTTTTTTAAGTATTAAGCAGTTGAAAGAAAATTTCTTTTTTTTTTTATTCTGACCTATTATCTGCCTCTCTACCTTCTGGTCCTAATTATCCTCCTTATGACTCAACATATAAAAGTATTGATTGTTTCTCTTCATCCTGACTATCTTTCAAGTACTTTAAACCAGATATCTTCTTCTTCCTTCAGTTTGCATGTATAAGGGCTACAACCTCCCTTTTCATTCAACTGCACGTTATATGAAACCATTGTCTCCTTGACCTGATTGCTTGTCTCTTTACTCAACAGCATGGTATCCAGAGCTAAGAAGGATACTCCAGAGATAGTCTGTCTAATTTACAGCAACATCATCACTTCTTTCATTCTGTACATTATAATCCATTAAAGACAACAAAGATCACATTAACTGTCTTAGAATCTGAAACACATTAATGCTTCACAGTGAAATTTTAAAGTCTCTTCCACCTAAAATATTCTTAAGTCACCTATCCATAGGGTGGAATTTGTTGTTTGAATTTCTTTTTCTGTATCTTCGTGAATATCCTTATATTTACTCTATTAAAGTGCAATTGATTAAATTCACCTTATAGTCAAATTAAAAAGAAAATATATTTGGCTCCTGATTTATTCATAGAAAATATTGCCCATCTCTTCCAAATTTGCATCACACATAAATGTGTTATCTATACTTTCAATTCAGGTCTTCAGTAAGAATGGCAAACACCACCAGGTTAACAACCATCTGTTAGCCTGTTTTAAGTTTCAAGTTGTTCAACTGTTAATAGATCATCAAATCTAGCCAAGAACCAGATACACCAAGTAGATAACAGTTCTATAGTGTAGCCGTTTGTTAGTGCAGTCATTGAAAAGACAAATTAATATAATTAAATGTACTGCTCTCTTTTTCTGATATGAATTATTATGAAACAAATACAGGCAGCTACTATCATGTCTATTTTATTAGATATTCAGACACAGAGCTGTCATTTGACTTGTCTGTTATCTTATAGAGGCAGACCTGGGTGCAGGTTTTGATTCTGGCTCCTGACTTATAGGCCTGTTTTCTAAAAGCATCTTGGGGTATGTTCCTATTGTTGCTGCTGTCGTTAGCTTAACGTGAGTTTGTGAGCCAGAGACTTTTATCTTCATACTCACACCCTGAAGCCCCACGTGGACACAGCATAGCTCAGTCCTGGAGGCCATGCCATATGTATTTAAATTGTAATGGGCAAACCCCAGCCTCACCAGACCCAGCTATTCCCATTGCTTTCTGCCAACTGACTGAAGACACAGCTTTAAGCCATTGGAACTTCCTAGGCAAAGAGTCTGTACTTTGACATTTGCATTTATCTTATTATGTTTGATTGGCACATTGAGATCCATAAGCTTGTGGTTAATATACTGCCAAGGATTCTTAATTAAGCTGGTTGTGCAAAAAATGCATCAGAGTCTCTTGAGAAATGTATAATCTTTGCCAGTCATTCACATTGAATTTCCTTTGCTGCTCTGGTGGCATAGCAATAGTGTTACAGGGAAGATTGGAGGTTTGACATAACAAGCTTCCAGTAATCTGGTCCTGCCATTTGAGATGGGAAGCTAGAAAAACCGTCATGATAGAGAGGGGAGACAGCAGAATTTGTTGTTGTTCAGCCGCTAAGTCGTGTCCAACTCTTTGTGACCACATAGACTGTAGTACACCAGACTCCCCTGTCCTTCACTAGTTCTCAGAGTTTGCTCAAATTCATGTCCACTGAGTCAGTGATGCTATCTAACCATCTCATCCTCTGCAGCAGCCCCCCTCCTTTTTTTTTGCCTTCAAACTTGCCCAGCATCATAGGCTATTCCAATGAGTCAGTTCTTTGCATCAGTCGGCCAAAGCATTAGAGTTTCAGCTTCAGCATCAGTCCTTCCAATGAATATTCAGGCTTGATTTCTTTAGGATTGACTGATTTGATCTCCTTGTTGTCCATGGGAATCTCAAGAGTCTTCTCCAGTGCCACAATTGGAAAGCATCAGTTCCTCGGACCTTAGCTTTCTTTATGGCACAATGCTCACATCCATAAGTGAGTACTGGAAAAACCACAGCTTTGACTGTGTGGACTTTTGTTGGCAAAGCGAGGCCTCTATTTTCAATATGCTGTCTAGAGTTTCCCTGGTAGCTCACGCAGTAAAGCATCTGTATGCAACACAGGAGACTCCGGTTCAATCCCTGAATTGGGAAGATTCCCTGGAAAAAAGAATGGCAACCAACTCCGGTATTCTTGCCTTTAGAATTCCATGGACAGAGGAGCCTGGCAGACTACAGTCCATAGGGTCGCAAAGAGTCGGACATGACTGACTTTCACTTTCACTAGCTTTGTCATAGCTTTTCTTCCAAGGAGCAAGTATATTTTAATTTCATGGTTTCCATTTTCTCCCCTTCTATTTACCATGAAGTGATGGGACCAGATGCCGTGATCTTAGCTAGTGTCCTGTAAGGCAACGGGTCTCAAAGTTTGCTGCCAGGACCAGCAAGACCATTATCTACTGGCAACTTAGAAATGCAAATTTTCAAGTCCCACTACAGAGCTTTTTAATCAAATCTTCAGGGAAGGGCCCAGAAATGGATGCTTTAACAAGTCACCCAGATTGCTTTGAAGCAGTCCAGTTTGAGAACCACTGCTATAAAGGAACCACTGAGATTTTCCAAGATGGGAACCTCTCAAAGGAGATGATAGAGTGATTCTGAGCAAAGCAAGGACAGCTTGTGGAGGACTCAAGGCTGAGTGGACTCATTTTCTCACTTTCTCCCCTGTCTGCTTGGCTGTCATTGCATTAGCATCCTCTGTGTGGCCAAAGTCACAGGGACCCCAGTGTCCATCAGACATCCTTAGAAGTTCCTTCAGAAAGCAGCATTCCCGTAGAAGAGGTATGATGGCTTTTCTCCCCATGATCCATTACCTGCCAAAGTAACTTCCACTTTTATCTTCTGTTTCCTTCACTCTATCTCAGGACCATAAGCCTTGGGGGAACATTAACTTTGTAGACTTCAGTCATTATGCATTAATATTGTTCACATATTCCCTCCTTATCCTGTTCAGGGTTACTCCGGGCATTCCCTCTGTGGCCTGACCAGCAGCATGTGGTTTAAATACAGTCAAGAGATCAGTAGTAAGCCACTGAGGGCTGGGCAGCTCTGTTTCCCTTACACCCTGTTGAAATCAAATGATCCCACTCTCAGTTTTGTTCCAAAGCCCTAAGTGATGTTGAGACATCTCAACTCTGATGTGCACGCTGAGAATCTGCTAAATAAAGAGAATGAGTGTCGGGCTTTACTCCAAGTAGGATTTGGTGCCATTTCTCTCGATTGTCATATATACCAAATATCCCTATAACATGCAACCCTGCACACCAGTTATCCTACTAGTAACAGAAGGCCTATGAGGGTACATGCTGAAACAAGTGCATTTAAATCTTTTCAATCTGTAGATTCCTCGGTTGTTTTCCTCTTGCTATTCACTCGGTGTGCCTAACCTTTGGCAAACAACTGCAGAGCTGTGATCGAGCCACGAGTTTTATTTACTGCCTTTAGTCATTTTCAGTTTCTTTGCAGAACCAAATGCTAGAGTTAAAAGTTAATGGAAAGCAGGTTAGTGTAAGCTCCATTCTGACCCCACATATTACCAAGAATCCCTGCATGAACTTAAGGCAAGGACGTAGTTTCTGCTTTGACCTGGAACACCATAAATCCAATAACTATGGTTCCACCACCCCCAAGACAACTGGCATGGCTGCTTCCCAATATTTATTACCACATGTAAGAACTTACAAATGCCAACATGAGTATATTGCCTACACCTGGAAAATTATTTCTGGTTTGTCAGAAAATCCAAAATGCTTTTGTTTGATGTTAGTGTGGTGCAGTTATTGTTCAGTGCCATTTGTATGACAATCACGTCACAGCATCAGAAGGGGTGGGAGTCTCCAGGAGAACCTCCAGGTCTCATATTGTATCATCCTTTTCTCCATAAATGCCAACTAACAAGCCTCTCTTCATATGTGCCAGCATTTAAAGATTTCAAAGACACAGGTAGCCAGTGAGTTGTATTCATAGTTATCTGCTATAGTTAGTTGAGTTGTTATTTTGCATGAGTGAGAAAATGTGTTTGATGAGCAATTCCATGAGTATCGCGTCTGTGTCAGCCACTGTGCTGGGGACAGTGGACCCTGCCCCTGCCTCAGGAAGCTGACATCCTTTGGCACCATTAGGAGTCCAAGTGGCTCTCTCCCTGCTGGTTTACCAACACGCTTAAGTATCTCATGTTATCTGAGCAGTTCTTAGATATTCTTTGTTGCACTATGGGAAGGAGTGAGTTATATTGGCATTGTAACATAGCTACTAAAAAGGCACTTAAAACTCTTAATTCATGGTGTCTAATAGTCAATTCACTTCAGTTCAGTCGCTCAGTCGTGTCTGACTCTTTGTAGTCCCATGGACTGCAGCACATCAGGCTTCCCTCTCCATCACCAACTCCCGGAGCTTGCTCAAACTCGTGTCCATTGAGTCGGTGATGCCATCCAACCATCTCATCCTCAGTCATCCCCTTCTCCTCCTGCCCTCAATCCTTCCCAGCACTGGGGTCTTTTCGACTGAGTCCATTCTTCACATCAGGTGGCCGAAGTATTGGAGCTTCAGCTTCAGCATCAGTCCTTCCAATGAACATCCAGGACTGATTTCCTTTAGGATTAACTGGTTGGATCTCCTAGAAGTCCAAAGGACTCTCAAGAATCTTCTCCAACACCACAGCTCAAAAGCATCAATTCTTCAGTGCTCAGCTTTCTTTATGGTCCAACTCTCACATCCATACATGACTACTGGAAAAACCATTGCTTTGACTAGATGAGCTTTGTTGGCAAAGTAATGTCTCTGCTTTTTAATATGCTGTCTTGGTTGGTCATAGATTTTTCCTCCAAGAAGTGAGCATCTTTTAATTTCATGGCTGCAGTCACCATCTGCAAACCCAAGAAAATAAAGTCTGTCACTGTTTCCATTATTTCCCCATAGATTTGCCATGATGGACAAGATACCATAATCTTCTTTTTTTGAATATTGAGTTTTAAATAAGATACAGTTTTCAGGAAGAAAGATTTTTCTTTAAAAAATCAATAGTAACAATAAATTATGTACTTAGAAAAAAAATATGAATGTGAAACCACATGTAATCTTGACCACCAGGGGAAAAAAAACTTGAAATTTTTGTGTAACTCTATAGATACAACTATTTACAAACACCAAATAAAGATTAAATTTGTATTAAGTAGCTTCAAATCTGGTTTTTATATGAGCATTTTTCTTTTCATTTAAGTTACAATGGTTACATAATATTCCACTATTTGAAATATGCTATGATTTTTTTAAACCATCTTCTACTGTAGTACATTTAATCTTCCTAAGGTGAAAGAGGAGAGTGAAAAAGTAGACTTAAAACTCAACATTCAGAAAACTAAGATCACGGCACTTTATGGCAAATAGATGGGGAAACAATGGAAATAGTGACAGACTATTTTCTTGGGCTCCAAAATCACTGCAGATGGTGACTGTAGCCATGAAATTAAAAGACTCTTGCTCCTAAAAAAAAGCTATGACGAACCTAGACAACATATTAAAAAGCAGAGACATTACTTTACTAACAGAGGTTTGTCTAGTCAAAGCTATGGTTTTGATGTACTGATGTGAGAGTTGTTGTGTATTCATGTATGGATGTGAGAGTTGGAGTATAAAGAAAGCTGAGCGCCGAAGAATTGATGCTTTTGAACTGTCGTGTTGGAGAAGACTCTTGAGAGTCCCTTGGACTGCAAGGAGATCAAACCAGTCAATCCTAAAGGAAATCAATCCTGAATATTCATTGGAAGGATTGATGTTGAAGCTGAAACTCCAATACTTTGGCCACCTGATGCAAAGAACTGACTTATTGGAAAAGACCTTGATGCTGGGAAAGATTGAAGGCAGGAGGAGAAGGGGACGACAGAGGATGAGATGGTTGGATGGCATCACCGACTCAATGGACATGAGTTTGAGCAAGCTCTGGGAGTTGGTGAAGGACAGGGAGGCCTAGCGTGCTGCAGTCCATGGGGTTGCAAAGAGTCAGACACAACTGAGCAACTGAACTCAACTGAACTGAACTGAATGTTTCATCAGTTTTAAGGACTGATGTTCTATGACTAACATTCTGATACATATTTGTCTTTATTTCTAATTTATCCTTAGGCTGTATACCTAGAAGCAGATAAATACCTAGGTTAAGAATCATTAGATCTTTTACTATCTTGGTTACGAATTGGCAAAAATGTTTTCCAGAAATGTTATACCAATGTAAATTCTCATCAGGTATATTTTAAGAGCACCTCTGAGACCATGAGTTTGTTTGTTTGTTTGTTTTTCAAAATCTTGTATAAGACATTAAAACATCTTATAAGTGAAAAAGTGTATAGTTTTCCTAAACAATCTTTCCTCCAACTGACTGTTTTTAACATTATTCTTTGTACCATTTTGTTCAGGATATATGGGCTGCACAGATAAGATGAATGTTTTCTAGAACAGTAATCTTATAAAAGCTATGATGTGGTCATCACAGGGTGTATCCTATGCCCTTTTTTCGCTTATGCATGTGTGCACAGTCGTGTCTGATTCTTTGCAACCCCGTGGACTGCAGCCTACCAGGCTCCTCTGTCGATGGCAAGAATACTGGAGCGGGCTTCCATTTCCTCCTCTTTGCTTATATCATCCTGTTTTTTCTTTTCTTTTGGAAAAGCATATCATATCTTCCCTTAGGCACAGGATATACAGGGTGTGACCAAGGCTGGTTATTCCAACATGGTCACATGATTTTACTGGCACAGTCACAGTGTTTCCCAAGAGCTAAGAGGGAGTCCAGGAAGTCACTCTGACGATCACAAGAGGAGCCCCTGCCTGCAGCTGGAAGTTAAGTGGGGACAAGCAAAAGAGTGCAGGAGAGCCCTGAGGACAATCCCACAGAGCTACAGGAGATATAAAATCTTAGGCCAAGTCAGAACCACATTGAGTAGAATGAAGTTTATGGGGTTGGTGGAGGAATTCATCAGTTTGATCAGAACTACATATCTAAGGAATGGAACAAATTATTAGGTTAAATAAAATGAAATGTTATGTTATGCTCTATAAATAGATTTTTCAAAGATTTTCAGCTTTCCTATAGGAAAAGGAAAAGTGACGGCAGAGGATGAGATGGTTAAACAGCATCACCCACTCAATGGACATGATTCTGAGCAAACTCCAGGAGATAGTGAAGGACAGGGGAGCCTGGAGTGCTGCAATCCATGAGGTCACAAAGAGTCAGACACGACTGAGTGACTGAAGAACAGCAACCAAAGGAAAGAATCCGAGTTCATCAGTGTAAATGGTCATCTCTGCCTATGCAGTTAAAATCAGATGGTCCTAGATCTTTTTTTCTTTTTTGGCTAAAAACCTCAAAAGAAAGGAAAATGGATACAATGGTGTTGAGTACAGATGAGTGAAAGAACTGGTTTGATTCACAGCTTTTTTTGAAGATCAATGAAGAAAATTTTATGCTATGATTCCATCAAACTCAGCACTGCATTGTATTACTGGGCTAAAACTCTCTGTAAACCTGCAAATATATGGCGGTTGGTGTAGTCGCTGAGTCATGTTGGACTCCTGGTGACACTGGACTGCAGCCCAGCAGGCTCTCCATCAGCGGGATTTCCTAGGCAAGAATATTGGCGTGGGTTGCCATTTTCTTCTCCAGGGAATCTTCCCAACCCAGGGACAAACCCGTATCTTCTGCATTGCAGGTGGATTCTTTACCGCTGAGCCACCAGGGAAGCCCATCTAGTCATTTGAAGCACTAAATAATCATTTGCTATTATGATAAGGAATGGTTGAATATTCGTTGCTAGGGAGAAAGGTGGACACTATAAGAATAAAAGGAACAATTATCTGGAAACATAAAATGTCAAAAATCATTTCATTCAATTTCATTGCTTCAAAATATATGAAATTTAAAACGGATAGAATGACAATACTCGTTCAGCAATCCATACAAATGGGGGCAGAGTTTCATGCAGCTTCTCAGTAAATGATAGATCAGAAACTGCTAAGGACTGAATGTTTGTGCTCCCCCAAATTCACATACTGAAGTCTAACTCTCAAGGGGATGGTATTTGGAAGCGGGGCCCATGGCATGTAGTTAGGGCACGGGGATGGCGCCTTCATGAATGGGATCAGTGCCCTTACAAAACAGACCTCAGAGAGCTCTCTTGCTCCCCTCTGCCACAGTGAGAAGATAGTCACCTATGGACCAGAAAGCAGGCCCTCACCAAACTTCAAACCTGCCAGCCTGGATCGTGGGATTCCCACCTCCACAACTGTGAGAAATGAATTTCTGTTGTTTAGAAGCCACCCAGTATTTTTGTTGAAGCAACCTGGCTTAAGACAGAGGACAATATTTTAAAATTATAAAAAACTTTTGAATATATACATATATATATATATATATGTGTGTGTGTGTGTACATATATGTGAGCTTCCGCGGTAGCTCAGCTGATAAAGAATCCGCCTGCAATGAAGGAGAACCCAGTTTGATTCCTGGGTTGGGAAGATTCCCTGACGAAGGGATAAGCTACCCAATCCAGCATTCTTGGGCTTCCCTGGTGGCTCAGTAATCTCCCTGCAATGCGGGAGGCCGGAGTTTGACCCCTGGGTTGGGAAGATCCCCTGGGCATGGCAATTCACTCCAGTATTCTTGCTTGGAGAATCCCACAGACAGAGGAGCCTGGTCGGCTACAGTCTGTGGAGTTGCAAAGAGTTGGACATGACTGAGCAACTAAGCATATATATATATATTTCTATTAGAATTAAAATTCTGTTTACAATTACTTGCTATCAATCTAGTTGGCTAGAATTATGTACATCTATTTATCAATTTGGAGATTGTTTTATCTCAAGTAAAATAATATTAAATTACTAAAATTGCTTTTGGAGATTGGTTGAAGTGAACAATACAACATAATTTGAAAATGAAATACAGAGGCTGTCTGATGCAAGTTCATGCAAACTGACTTGGAGTTTTATTTTGAATATTAGAAAACAGACTTACATTGGGAAGTTACAGAGCTTTCTACAAACAATTGTGTATGAAAGTGAAAGCCACGTCCAACTCTTTGCGACCCCATGGACTATACAGTCTACGGAATTCTCTAGGCCAGAATACTGGAGTGGGTAGGCTTTTCCTTTTCCAGGGGATCTTCCCGACCCAGGAATCGAACCAGGATCTCCTGAATTGCAGGGGGATTCTTTACCAACTGAGCTATGACAGAAGCCCCAGTTGTGTATAGGTACATCAATTTATTGTTGTTAATCTTTGAAAAATGAATATGAGGCTTAAGTCTGGTGATTGCACATACCAGATTTGAAATTGAGGGAACAGCATCGAAACATGTGTATTATCAAGTGTGAAACAGATTACCAGTCCAGGTTGGATGCGTGAGACATGTGCTCGGGGCTGGTGCACGGGGATGACCCAGAGGGATGGGATGGGGAGGCAGCGGGGAGGGGGGATCAGGATGGGGAACACATGTAAATCCATGGCTGATTCATGTCAATGTATGGCAAAAACCACTACAATATTGTAAAGTAATTAGCCTCCAACTAATAAAAATAAATGGAAAAAAAATTGATAATTGTAAGGGTGAAGTGAAGTTGCTCAGTCGTGTCCGACTCTTTGCAACCCTGTGGACTGTAGCCTACCAGGCTCCTCCATCCATGAGATTCTCCAGCCAAGGATACTGGAGTGGGTTGCCATTGCCTTCTCCAGGGATCTTCCCAACCCAGGGATCAAGCCCGGATCTCCCGCATTGCGGGAAGACCCTTTACGGTCTGAGCCACCAG
The DNA here is from genome assembly GCF_019320065.1 of Cervus canadensis. NCBI lineage: Eukaryota > Metazoa > Chordata > Mammalia > Artiodactyla > Cervidae > Cervus > Cervus canadensis. The sequence goes on from NC_057417.1 coordinate 39,053,463, forward strand.
GGAAGCCCAATTGTAAGGGTATCTACTCTAAAAGCTTTACCTCAACACTTGGCTTAGTCTCCACTGGATTGCTGCTTGTTAATATCAGTCTCACTTCACAATGCTTAGGAACCTATGTCCTAAGGGCAATTTCCTTTTGGTTTAATCCCATTTATTTTTCTAACTTACATGTTGACAAAATACTATAAATTGACTTATTTATACTTTGTATAAAATGAAAGCAATAGCATTTGTTCCTTTCTTTGTTCCCATAGTGTATAAATAAAGTGATAATATGAAGGTTCCTACAAGTATGTCCAAAAGCAAATTGATAAAACATCCCCAAACACAAAAATAATTCCCATTTAAAATAGTAAACATAAATTGCAAAATCATCCATCATTTAACAAATATTAATTTGGCACTTTCTCTACCTCAGACACTATGATCAATGACAAAAATGAAGAAGGAAGGGTCCCTTTTTTCCAAAATTTTACCACCTAATAAAGGATATGAATAAATATAAAAGGGTAAATTCTGTATGTATGAAGAGGCTCTCAAAATATAATGGTCAGCTTAATCTGAAGTTATCAAGAAGTAACTTGGTAAGATTTGATGTTTAAACAGAATCTTGAAGAATTATTCTTCAAGCTCATTCACTTAAAAAATGAAGAGAAATGCTGTATCAGACACAGTGACATATAATGGGAATGTGTTCATGTGGTACTTTATGGCTACACACTGAATGTATGAGTTTCAATTATGTATATAAATCACTACTCTGATGCAAGAGAAATACAGCTCAAGTGAACTTAAACATATAAGAAAAATCTGAACTGCAGAAAGTCAACAGTAATCTTCAGGGCAACGGGATCCAGAGACACAACTTGTTAGTACTCTGTTTCTCCATCTTTATCTCTAATCTCTTCTTTGTTTTGCATCTTATCGTTTGTTCTTTTTCACTCTGCCGGGATCTCTCTACAGGGTGAAGAACACGAACACAGGGAGTTAGAGTCCCACATGCTGATAACTCCATCAAGAGAGAAGAAAGATTTTTCTCTTCCAGCTGCAGAATGAGAACCTCCAGGGAAGGAGTAATAATAAAATAGGTCCAGTCTGAGTCTTAAAAAAGGAAGCAAATATAATAGCTCCAAACATGATTACAGGTAAGGTAGGTCATAGTCGGATTATTGAGAATGGTTTAAGCTATGCAACATTTGGATTTCACCCATTATCTTAAAGGGGATCAGTGAAGGGCTTTCAATAGAAGAGTAATATATCTGGTTTCTATTCTTAAAGCACAAAGAAGGATGGGGTAACAGGAGAGGGTAGGGGGCAGGAGATGGTTGCCTTGATCTATATGCGAGATGATAATGGTTTGCATCAGAATAACAGCAGTGGAAATTTAGGAGAAATTGAGTAAATGGGACTAGTACTCACTAGTCATATGTGTGTGGGAAGGAAAACTGTATGGAATGACTAGAAGATTTCTGGTTTGAGTGCTAGGTACATAATGGTACTGTTAAACCAAAATGAGACAAAGAGGAAAGAGACAAATTCAGCCTGAACAAATGGAAGATTAAGTGAGATATCGAGGTGACGTCTATCAGCATCTTGGTTATCTAAGACTATAGAGAAGACTATAGTCATCCAAGCTGGGAATATAAAGTTGGGGAATATTCATATAGACATGGTAGTCAAAGTCATAGAGAAGACTGAGGTGGCCAGGAGAATATCTAAGGCGAGAAAAGAGAACAAAATGCAATTGTCCCTTGAAATTCTCGGGGACTCATTCCAGGAGCCCATACAGATGCTCAAACTCATCATACAAAATCATGTGGTATTTGCATATAACCTACACATATCCTCCCATATACTTAAACTTACCTCTAGATTACTTATTAATATAATGCCTAATACAATGTAGATGCTATGCAAATAGTTGTAAACACAAGGTAAATTTTGAAATAAATAGTAAATAGTAAATTCTGAAATAAAAAATATAAATAGTTCCTGGTGCAGGGCAAATTCAAGTTTTGCTTTCAGAAACTTTCTTGATTTTTTAAAATATATTTTTGGTCTATGTTTGGTTGAACCTGCAGTTGTGAATATAAGAAGCATATTGCATAGAACTCTATAGACTTAATGCATGACTGTTGACTTTGTAAACTGCCTGTTTGACTGAACTATATTCCCATTATCTTTTTGGTACATTTCCAGTTGAAGTGGGCTAGTGATTCTCTTACTAGACATAAGGAGGCAGAAAGGAGCTGCCTCTCTAGATATAAGGCATATATAGAGAGAGTTTGACTGGAGAGTTTAAATCATTTATATTTGAAGTAATTGGTGATAGGAAAGAACCTCATATTGTCGTTCTGTTTACTGTTTTCTGATGCTGTATGATTGTGTTGTCCCTCCTTTCCTCTCACTGCCTCTCTCTGTGGTTTATTTTTTTTTTTTCTCTGTGGTTTACTTTTATACAATGGCAGACTGTGATCCCTTTCTCATTTTCCTTTGTGCATTTTCTACAGGTATTTTCTTTACCGATTATATAAAACGTATTATAACTAAAATAATCCATTTTAAACTGATAACAAATTAAGTACAGTGACATAACAGCTCTACTTCTTTAAGTCTTCACCACTCCTTTGTTATCAATGTCAAAAATTCATCTTTTTAAAAATATTTTTAATCCATTAACATATTTCATAAGTATATTTTTATAATTTAAGCTCTATATCTGAATTGAAAATGATTTATGTACCACCATTAAAGGATTCTGTATTTATCTATATACTTCCCTTACCAGGGAGAGTTTTATATCCTTTTGTGTTCCTGCCTAGGGTCTTTTATTTTAACTTGAAAGACTTTCTTTAGCAACTCTTGTTAAGGCAAGCCTAGCAGTGATGTGCTCCCTCAGGTTTTATCTGGGAAGTTCCTTATTTTTCCTTCATTTTTGAAGGACAGTTTTGCTCCATTTAGCATTCTTGGTTGGCAAGTGTTGCTTTTTTTTTCTTTCAGCTCTCTGACTGTATCATCCTACTCCCTCTGGCTTGTAATGTTTCTGCCACAAAATCCTCTAATAATTTTATGAAGGAACCCCTGTATATACCAAGACTTTTTTTTATTGTGATGCTTTCAAGATTCTTTATCTTTGTTTGTGCGTCTCATACATTTATCCTCCTGAGTCAGCTTACCTATGCTATATCACGCCTGCTGCTTAGTTGTGTCCAACACTTTGCAATCCTATGGATGATAGCCCACCAGGATCCTCTGTCCATGATTTTTTCCAGGCAAAAATACTGGAGAGGGTGGCCATTTCCTCCTCCGAGGTCCTTCCAGAGCCAGAGATCAAACCCATGTATTTAGTATCTCTTGCATTGACAGATGGATTCTTTACCGCTGGGCCACCTAGGAAGCCCCATGGGTAAACTGAAAAATGAAACTCCTGGACTTGCAAACCCAAGAGCAAAACCATAGCTTCCTAATCAGTTTATTTCCCAGGAAGCCCTCTCTTAACTGTAAACTGAGCTCCTTGGGAGTGTCTTTCTTCCTTTTTAGCTGACCTAGTTACTGCTCAGTCATAATCTGTTACATAATTGAAAGAGTAAATGGTAAGCCAGCATGTTTAAATGATTGTTCTATAGTCCAACTCAGCAATATGGATCATATTTGGAGGATTTTGAGTTTTTCTTTTTCTGAAAGATGAATCATTTGAAACAAAAAGAATGTAATAAAACAACATGACTATTAATCTCTAGTGTCTTAGTAACATCTTTATTAACATTTTGTTTTCTTGATGAATACAATTCTCAGAAAAATTATTCAGAATTTTATAACACTGTTGCCCTGATATATTATTCTCGAAAGGGGACTCTGACTCAGAATATGGCTTTAGCTCTTCTAGGGTGTGATGGCATTGTCTCAGAGTTCTGTGAACTCTGACGTCCCCTGGGTTGTTTGGTAGAGTCTTGGACTTAGAAGTTAGGTCCACCCGGGTGTAGATGCTCCCCTACGTTTTCATGTGGGTGTTGAATGATTTATATTTTTAATCCATTTTTTCCCATTTTTATCCTACACAAATAATATTGGTTGTCAACTATTTGTCCAATATATGTCTTCCAAGGTGCTTATCTTGGTTCTTTAATATATTTCAAAGTAATATCAGTAATATCTGTCTTTAAGTAGATAAAATTGCCCACTTACTAAGTAAATTTCTTTAGGTATCATGACCAAAGACAAGAGAATTTCTTATTTAGCTTTTAAAACTCATAATAGAAATAATGGTTTATTGATGATTTAATCTACTTCATATTCATAATCTTCAATACAAAAGCATTATTAGCTATAATTGTGAATGGATTTCCCAACTCTAGAAAAAAAATAGTGTACATTTAGAAATCTTGGTCAGTTTGGATTAAATGAAATTTGTAGGTCAGTCTACCTAAATTTCTATGGCTTAATTAGTTTCTGCAAAGAAAGTTTCTGAATTAATCACAAGTGCAAAATTCATGCTTTTTGCACTCTTACTAATCAGGTTAGGATTTCTCTTCTACAAATGTAAACACAGAAAGTCCCAACAGTTTTGCTAGAGGCATGTTCCAAGGCATAGAAATTAAGTAAAAAGTCATCCTTCATTCTCTTGCTGGACTAAAAAGAGCCTCTTTCCTCAATACTGAGTTTCAGATCATGTGAAATGTACTGTATTTACAAAGCATATACTTTCTGAGAAACAATGAAGGTCATTTATCATAGGATCATCAGTCAAGTTCACAATGATTCTTCGATTAGTGAAAAGTGGTTTTTGCATGTTATGCTCCAGAGGATTTTATAAATTGTGATAATGCTCCACGTGCTGATTTTTAGTACGAGGTTTGCTACATGATGTGCCAAAGGTGATGGACAATAAAGAGAGAGCTTAAATTAATTTAGAAAGTTTGTGTTTTTCTCTAATGGAGAAAATTGTTACTTTATAAGCCCTTATAAAAGACAGCAGTGGGAAAATTACATAAAGCAAAGTTCTTCACCCTTAAAAGTTTTAGAATGCAATCATTTTTTTAAAAATTGTAAAATAACGGGTGAAGTTTTGCACTTTTATTTTCGGCTAACCCCAACCCGTATATACCACAAACCCATTTTGCTCTCTTGCGTGCTCAGTTGCTCAGTCATGTCTGACTCTTAGAGATGCTATGGACTGTATAGCCTGCCAATCTCCCCTGTTCAAGGAGTTTTCCTTGAGGCAAGAATACTGGAGGAGGCTGTCATTTCCTACTCCAGGGGATCTTCCCAACCCAGGGATCAAACAGTGTCCTGCATTAGTAGGTGGACTCTATACCACTGCACCACCTGAGAAACCCAATCTTGCTCCCTTAGATACATCAGAATACCAGAGATTTATTCTGTGGTGGCTATGAGGCTTCATAAGATCAGTCAAAATAATTTCAAGTGAAAATACTCTTCAGTTCCAATATCTATACAACAACTTCAGACAGCCTATTTCACTCAGTCAAATAATTGTGTGGCAACAAAGAAATGGGCTTTCCTGGTGGCTAGTGGTAAAGGATCCTCTTGCCAATACAGGAGATGCAGGCTTAATCCGTGAGTCAGAAGGATCCCCTGGAGAAGGAAATGAATAACAACAACTCTGCCTATAAAGTAAATAAGCAAGTTGGCGATATGCAGCCTTGATGTACTCCTTTCCCAATTTTGAACCAATCCATTGTTCCACGTCTGGTTCTGTTGCTTCTTGACCTGCATACAGCTTTTGTAGGAGGCAGGTGAGGTGGTCTGGTATTTCCATCTCTTTAAGAATTTTCCACAGTCTGTTGTGATTCACACAGTCAAAGACTTTAGCAGTTGTCAAAGAAGCAGAAGTAGATGTTTTTCTGAAATTCCCTTGCTTTTACTATGATCCAACGAATGTTGGAAATTTGATCTCTTGTTCCTCTGTCTTTTCTAAACCAAACTTGTACTTCTGGAATTTCTGTACCACGGAAGCCTAGCTTGAAGGGTTTTGACCACTACTTTGCTAGCATGTGAAATGAGTGTAATTGTGCGGTAGTGTGAACATTCTTTGGCCTTGTCCTTCTTGGAACTGGAATGAAAACTGACCTTTTCCAGTCCTGTGGCCACTGCTGAGTTTTCCAAATTTGCTGGCATATTGAATGCAGCACTTTAACAGCATCTTCATTTAGGATTTGAACTCGCTCAGCTGGAAATTGATCACCTCTGCTAGCTTTGTCCTTGGTAATGCTTGACTTCACACTCCAGGCTGTCTGGCTCTAGGTTAATGACCACACCATGGTGGTTATCTGGGTCATTAAGGTCTTTTTTGTATAGTTCTTTTGTGTATTCTTACCACCTCGTCTTAATCCCTTCTCCTTCTATTAGGTCCTTACCATTTCTGTCATTTGTTTTCTCCATCTTTGTGTGAATTATTCCCCTTTGCATGAACTATTCATCTTTGCATGATATCTCTAATTTGGTTTGCCATATATTGCCTTTATTATGTTGTGATAGTTTCCTTCCATGCTCACTCTGGAGAGTTTTTGTTCTTTTTTTTAATCATAAGTGGGTGTTGAATTTTGTGAAAAATTTTTTCTGCATCTACTTAGATGATCATTTTTATTTTTTGATTTGTTAATATGCTGTATCATACTGACTGATTTGTGTTATACTGAAGAATCCTTGCATTCCTATGATACATCTCACTTGATCATGGTGTATGATCCTCTAAATGTGTTGTTGGATTCTGTTTGCTAGTATTTCGTTGAGATTTTTTATGCCTATTGTTCATTAGTTATATTGATGTGTAATTTGATCTCTTTGTAATAGTTTTGTCTGATTTTGGACTCTACTTTTTTTTAACTGCTAATGCTTTGGTAAAAATATTCAGGGGCACTCATGACTCCTACCAGTTGCTTTCCCTGACAATATTATTTTCAAGAATCAACAATATTCCTTTGAGGTTAAACACTAGCTGGATATACTATTGTTTACATGATCTGATTCAGTGATCTTTAACTCTTTCAAAATCTAGAACATTTAACCTGTTTACACAAATTACAGCTTATGAGATGATGAAGAATCTACTTCTTTTCCTACGTGTCTAAAACTTTAGATTTTACAACTTAGTGCAATATTTCAAACTGGTATAGTATAATATAAACTGCTCTTGTACAAATCAACCATTTCATTTTGGCTATTGTATTATTCTTTCCCAAATACACATCCCCCACCCGCCCCTTTAGTTTCTGCCTCCATCTTTTACTCAGCCACAGGGGGATGGATGTGCTAACAGATAAGACAAAAACACAAAAGTCCAATAACAGTCCACAAAGCAAGTGTCCCTGAATACTCCGGCCCTGTATATAAGCTACAGGGTTTATCCACGTTCTGACCCTGAGCACTCTTCTTAGTTAGACACACGGGCCACTAAGGAGGTCCAGATGACCCAGGTGGCCTCCTTCCTAGTGGAAGGGAACTGCTGCTCGCTCAAGGATTGCTGCTCCCTTGGCTGTGGGCCTCCATCTGGGCCCATGGGTTGCCCACAGGACTCGGGGGCCCAGGATCCCGCACCACTGTGCTAATGTCCCTGCCATGTGCTCTGCTGTGAGTGATAAACTGTCTCATCTACATTTGACATCTATGGAATGGTAGCACCTTGTTTGTTCCCTCCCTTTCTCTTAAAGATTGAGGTTCCTCCCTGACAAATATATTTTGAAAGATCCTCCCTGCCTCCCAAATTTTGCGCCTAATTATGTAAGGATTGTACATTGGCAAACAAGTATAATAAACAATGGAAGATATTTACAAAGAATATAGACATCACTCATTTTTAAAAAGCATTGTATAACATTTATTAGAGCAGAGTTAATGAATGAATAATAAATTTCCCATTTATTGGTGTCTATGATGTACATTTTTCTCAATAACCTCATAAGATCACTATTATTATGCTGTTTTTACATACCAGTTTGTATTATTTTTTTTTTTTCCTGCTACAAATTTTGTGTGCTAAAACATTTATTTTCAGGGATTCAGTCTGTCACCTCCAGGCGTGGCTGTTGTACACTTTTCATTCTACTGCTCTGCCATTCTGAAATCATAAGCTATATTTCTGAGGTAAAATCAGGATTAGAAATCATAATTTGAGCAAACATCACTGTCATGGGATCTGGACTGTTTCTAATAAATAAGGTAAGATGTTTCAGATAAACTTGATTGTTCACATTAGTAAGTAACTAAATAGTCCCCTAAAGGTTGATGTTATTTTAAATAAACTGATTTATGGTGAATTCAATTCACCTCAAATTTTTATATAATAGAATTTCATTTTGCCAGACTCCTCAATGCAATCGATAAATGATAGAATCTGGGTTAAGTGAAGCGACCAGATGGTCTGAGGTGGATAGGATAGCATAGTCCCCTTAGGTATATTTGATATATCATGTTTAGGATTTTCCCAGTTCTAATGCTGCTGGCTGGATCTACTATAATAATGTAGTGACAATAAACAAAGCAAGCCAGTTGATTCTGCTGTCACTGTGATTAAATTTATAAAACGTGACTTGCTGTTAAATCTTCTAACTGCAGGCAAATAAATTAATACATGATTGAACATCTACTAGGGCTCTGTAGCATTTAGCCAAAAACTTTAAGAACAGATTCTAGAATGTACTGGGGGAAGTAACAGTTGTGGACCCTTTTGTATCCTAAGAAGGATACTTCTAAAATGTTGCTTTGGAAAATCACCATCTTCTGTGCTTAAAATGGGAACATTCTGAGCAGTTTCAATTCTCAGACTAATGCCTGAAGAAAGAAGAGGAAGTTCTATTTATATAAGATGGAGTCTGACTCTGCATACAGAAATAACCTAGGCTGGCCTGGTTGATTGAATCTACTGCCCTTAGGCATTGTAAATAATAAGAAAGTAGGTCTAGGCTCTGTGGGAACTGGAGTTTAAACTATGGGAAGTGACCTCTCAAATCCAGAAAAAAAGATTATGCTATCAGGTACAAAAATAAGTATTTATTCATATTAGGAAAAAAATGAAACAGTTTAAAAATGTGATAAAACTGACAAATATTATAAACACTCCCAAGCTTAGACAAATAACACTATTTTTAGTCAATTAAACCTATATCATTTTTTTTTTTGCCATGTGTCATGGCCTATGGGATCTTAGTTTTCCTCAGCCAGGGACTGACTCTATGCCACCTGCATTGGAAGCACAGTCTTAACCTGTGGACCACCAGGGAAAGCCCACTTCCATAACTTTTTTAAAACATTCTTTCCCTGTATACTCTTTAATCACCACTTCAAAATGACAGCAATTATGTAAATTTTTAAACATTGAAAATTTATTATTTCTTTTAACATGGTTGAGTAGAATTTGTATTCTTGTGTTGGTAATTTTGAAAATACTTTAGATCTGTAATTTGGATTAATAATGTCATATAGACATTTGGGATACTTGTCAAAATTGTGAAAAATCTCTATCAAAAAATTTTTTTTTTCATGTATTAGCTATCTCATTTCAGATCATTTCAAGTTTTCTTGTGCGATGACTACTTTCAAGTGGTCTTTGAATTAACAAAGGGCATTAACTGGTTTGTCATTGGCATTTTTGTTGTACTGTAGAATTTTGAGTATTTTATTATCTTTCCCCTTGTTCATCTTGGTTTAATCAGAAGGTAATTTAAATCTTTTCTTCAAATGTATTAATATGATTTACTTCTTTTCATTAATTGAATTCTTAAATAAACCAAATGCCTATTCATTATTTCTATTTGGAAATGATCCCCTTATGTAAAGAGCTACTGACTTCAGTATTATGTGAGTTTGGTTGTGCTGAAATTCATCTCTTGTTATAGAAACATTGTCTTAATTTCCTTGTATGTATTTTTATTCTGTTTCCTACTCCATTAATTTTTAATCTGAGCTTAAAAAGCATATTTAATAGGTAAATTTAAAACAGACAAAATATAAAGTCAAATCAATTATCTGTAATTTCCATGTATTTTACTGAAACCTTCTAAAACATCTTTCTCTATTTCATTCAATATGGCATACCCCAGCTTACCTCTTCCTTAGCCAGATCCTAAAATATGGTCAGGGTATAGTCATAGCCATGCTAAAGCCATGGTCAAAGGTAAAGTGTACGTAGGAGTCCTAGGAATGGAAAGATACACCTGTCTTAATCAAGTCAGGTTAAAAGGTCTGACTTTTGAAAAATGTTATTAAAAAGCGTTCCATCATGGAATACATTAATGAAACCTTTCTCAGGGACTTTGAAAGGACTCATGCACATGCAGGGTCTTGAAATTCTACGCTTCAGCAGCTCATGGTAAATGGGCCTCTGCTGCCCACCTGAGGAGGAGTCCAACCAGAAACCATCCCAGAGCACGGGGGCTCTGAAGTTGTAGGTGGCTCCCCTGGTAGCATAGCAACAACTTGGGCTCATTTGAAGATTGTCGCCTCTTCTGTTCACGACTGAGAAGCAAGTCAACAGGACAAAGTTAAAAATACGTGAGTTAGGGCCATTTTGACCTATGCTCCCCTAGTTCCTTACCAAGACAGCTGAAAACAGCCTCAGAATTGAGTAACTCTTGAGGTCAGAGTGCTGGGAGCCTCTAACCTTTCCTAGGTTACACCAGGAAAGGGTCACTTTGGCCTTCGTGTGTCTACGGCTACCTCAAGTTTACTGCAGGCCTGGCCGTGCTGCACCACAAAGACAAGAGGAGCCAGGATTAAGGTTTCTAACAGGCTAGGGGCCCACAGTACTGACTTTTCCGAGACTGAGGTGTTTCCTTGGAGAAAAGAGGCGCATCTCAGTTAAAACCAGGATAGTCCCAGGGGAATCAGGGTGATGGGTCATCTAAATCAGACAGGCTGATCCTTTAAATGGAACCCTATATCACAATATTTTCTAAACGGCAGAATGTGGATTTCGGAGTAAGCTACAGTGAGTATGAATTTAGTTTCTAGTCACAGAACTTGGGCAAGTGGCTTAAACTTTCTGGGCTTCATTCATAAACCGAAGATGACAATGTTCACATCATAGAATTTTTGTGATCAATAAATTACATACTAAATGCAAAGGTTTTAGTATGGTATCTGACACGTTGAAAGCTGGTGACTCCCACATCACTCATATCATCATCATCTAAGAAGTTAGAATTAGTGGGTGAAGTCGGCCACAGTTTCCAGGTGATGAAGACATTTTCAGCTAGGTAAATTGCAGTATCCGGACTCATAGAGTCTGTCCAAATAAAAGTTACTAAATGTAAGGGTCTCTGAGGATGTCTTGGGGTACTGGTGAACAGGCTTGTCTTGGAGAAAGGAACTGGCAAGAATCAGGCAAATGACACAGGTACCAGCTGAATGGACTGGTTTCAAGGGAGCGCATCAACCCTGTTGGGGAATTAGTACCACACGCAGAAAGTTGAAGAAGTCATCATTCTGGTTTTGTGTCCTTGGGTGACAAAAACTTCTCTGTGCCTATACTGTAGAAGAATTTGTTAGTGGAGATTGGTACTAATGAATGCTAAATTCCTGGGACTGAGTCTGAGTCCTGGTAGGCACCAAATCAGTGGAAAAGAAAGGCGATGCAGGTGACCCATCCTCAGCCAACTTGGCTTCGGAGTTGTGTACCACTTCTAGAGCCCATGACAAATGAGCCAGTTACCCAGGTGCCTGAGTGTCGGGCATGCAGGGGTGTCCCGTGGCTGATTCCACGTGGGTCCATCTATTCTGTATCGCCAATCGAGTGCCAGGGTGTCTGAGATCAGATCTGCTACCCAAACAGAACTTTGGGATAAAGTCCCAATTCTAGTGAGCAGTTGAGCTAGAGACTCAGGAGGGAGCGCCGATCAGAGCCTTAGCAAGCTCTAGACCTAGATATTTGAGAGGGTGTCAAGTGATAATGGTAGGTAACAGGGACCGAGCTAATCTTTCTGTTTGTTATCTCAACAATGGCAGTTCCCTTCCAGGAGGGCAATATTTGTTTGTTGGTATTGTTTCTGGTGTAAGCTGGGGTGTTTGGAAAGTGTCTATTAGAAGTTGGGGAAGGGAGAGGATGTAACTTCTGTTGGACACTTTCTTGGCTTCGTGGGATAACTGGGGACAGTGAGTACCTAAGACTCCACAGATTTCTTTAGATTGAGGATGGTCCTTTCGTTAAATTGTGGGTTCTGTTCTGGGATCTGGAAGGGCAGTTGGGTAAGCAATGTATCATTAGCGATAAGAGAGTCCAATACCAGAGAGCAGCCACTGTCCTTATATCTTTCTATTCTTGTGCTTACTGGTGTTGAGAATGCCAGAGAAGCACGCTTTGGGCAAAACTGAGGGAACCATTTGTGTTAGAGGGAGCTGAGACTTCCTAGGAAGAGCACCCCGAGGCCTTTGGGGAAAAATATGTTACCTAGTACAGTGACAAGCTTGAAGAAGGGTCCAATATGCATTTTTTTCAATGGTTGAACAGAAAATGAACAAGTAAGTACTCTGGTTTTCAAATACCTAGGTGATTTTAGGCATAGTTTCTCCATTCAGTGATTGGTTAAAAACCCAGAAAAATCAGAAAACTGAACAAAAACATAAAGTTGTAGAAGGGAATCACATTCCAGCATTTCTTAGTTGTTTAGTCGCTAAGTTATGTCCAACTCTTTGTGACCCCATGGACTACAGCCCACCAGGTTCCTCTGTCCATGGGATTTCCCAGGCAAGAATACAGAGTGAGTTGCCATTTCCTTCTCCAGGGGATCCTTCTGACTCACGGATTGAGCCTTCATCTCCTGTATTGGCAAGAGGATCCTTTACCACTAGCCACCAGGAAAGCCCATTTCTTTGTTGCCACACAATTATTTGACTGAGTGAAATAGGCTGTCTGAAGTTGTTGTATAGATATTGGAACTGAAGAGTATTTTCACTTGAAATTATTTTGACTGATCTTATGAAGCCTTATAGCCACCACAGAATAAATCTCTGGTATTCTGATGTATCTAAGGGAGCAAGATTGGGTTTCTCAGGTGGTGCAGTGGTATAGAGTCCACCTACTAATGCAGGACACTGTTTGATCCCTGGGTTGGGAAGATCCCCTGGAGTAGGAAATGACAGCCTCCTCCAGTATTCTTGCCTCAAGGAAAACTCCTTGAACAGGGGAGATTGGCAGGCTATACAGTCCATAGCATCTCTAAGAGTCAGACATGACTGAGCAACTGAGCACGCAAGAGAGCAAAATGGGTTTGTGGTATATACGGGTTGGGGTTAGCCGAAAATAAAAGTGCAAAACTTCACCCATTATTTTACAATTTTTAAAAAAATGATTGCATTCTAAAACTTTTAAGGGTGAAGAACTTTGCTTTATGTAATTTTCCCACTGCTGTCTTTTATAAGGGCTTATAAAGTAACAATTTTCTCCATTAGAGAAAAACACAAACTTTCTAAATTAATTTAAGCTCTCTCTTTATTGTCCATCACCTTTGGCACATCATGTAGCAAACCTCGTACTAAAAATCAGCACGTGGAGCATTATCACAATTTATAAAATCCTCTGGAGCATAACATGCAAAAGCCACTTTTCACTAATCGAAGAATCATTGTGAACTTGACTGATGATCCTATGATAAATGACCTTCATTGTTTCTCAGAAAGTATATGCTTTGTAAATACAGTACATTTCACATGATCTGAAACTCAGTATTGAGGAAAGAGGCTCTTTTTAGTCCAGCAAGAGAATGAAGGATGACTTTTTACTTAATTTCTATGCCTTGGAACATGCCTCTAGCAAAACTGTTGGGACTTTCTGTGTTTACATTTGTAGAAGAGAAATCCTAACCTGATTAGTAAGAGTGCAAAAAGCATGAATTTTGCACTTGTGATTAATTCAGAAACTTTCTTTGCAGAAACTAATTAAACCATAGAAATTTAGATAGACTGACCTACAAATTTCATTTAATCCAAACTGACCAAGATTTCTAAATGTACACTATTTTTTTTCTAGAGTTGGGAAATCCATTCACAATTATAGCTAATAATGGTTTTGTATTGAAGATTATGAATATGAAGTAGATTAAATCATCAATAAACCATTATTTCTATTATGAGTTTTAAAAGCTAAATAAGAAATTCTCTTGTCTTTGGTCATGATACCTAAAGAAATTTACTTAGTAAGTGGGCAATTTTATCTACTTAAAGACAGATATTACTGATATTACTTTGAAATATATTAAAGAACCAAGATAAGCACCTTGGAAGACATATATTGGACAAATAGTTGACAACCAATATTATTTGTGTAGGATAAAAATGGGAAAAAATGGATTAAAAATATAAATCATTCAACACCCACATGAAAACGTAGGGGAGCATCTACACCCGGGTGGACCTAACTTCTAAGTCCAAGACTCTACCAAACAACCCAGGGGACGTCAGAGTTCACAGAACTCTGAGACAATGCCATCACACCCTAGAAGAGCTAAAGCCATATTCTGAGTCAGAGTCCCCTTTCGAGAATAATATATCAGGGCAACAGTGTTATAAAATTCTGAATAATTTTTCTGAGAATTGTATTCATCAAGAAAACAAAATGTTAATAAAGATGTTTCTAAGACACTAGAGATTAATAGTCATGTTGTTTTATTACATTCTTTTTGTTTCAAATGATTCATCTTTCAGAAAAAGAAAAACTCAAAATCCTCCAAATATGATCCATATTGCTGAGTTGGACTATAGAACAATCATTTAAACATGCTGGTTTACCATTTACTCTTTCAATTATGTAACAAATTATGACTAAGCAGTAACTAGGTCAGCTAAAAAGGAAGAAAGACACTCCCAAGGAGCTCACAGTTTACAGTTAAGAGAGGGCTTCCTGGGAAATAAACTGATTAGGAAGCTATGGTTTTGCTCTTGGGTTTGCAAGTCCAGGAGTTTCATTTTTCAGTTTACCCATGGGGCTTCCTAGGTGGCCCAGTGGTAAAGAATCCATCTGTCAATGCAAGAGATACAAAATACATGGGTTTGATCTCTGGCTCTGGAAGGACCTCGGAGGAGGAAATGGCCACCCTCTCCAGTATTTTTGCCTGGAAAAAATCATGGACAGAGGATCCTGGTGGGCTATCATCCATAGGATTGCAAAGTGTTGGACACAACTAAGCAGCAGGCGTGATATAGCATAGGTAAGCTGACTCAGGAGGATAAATGTACGAGACGCACAAACAAAGATAAAGAATCTTGAAAGCATCACAATAAAAAAAAAGTCTTGGTATATACAGGGGTTCCTTCATAAAATTGTTAGAGGATTTTGTGGCAGAAACATTACAAGCCAGAGGGAGTAGGATGATACAGTCAGAGAGCTGAAAGAAAAAAAAAGCAACACTTGCCAACCAAGAATGCTAAATGGAGCAAAACTGTCCTTCAAAAACGAAGGAAAAATAAGGAACTTCCCAGATAAAACCTGAGGGAGCGCATCACTGCTAGGCTTGCCTTAACAAGAGTTGCTAAAGAAAGTCTTTCAAGTTAAAATAAAAGACCCTAGGCAGGAACACAAAAGGATATAAAACTCTCCCTGGTAAGGGAAGTATATAGATAAATACAGAATCCTTTAATGGTGGTACATAAATCATTTTCAATTCAGATATAGAGCTTAAATTATAAAAATATACTTATGAAATATGTTAATGGATTAAAAATATTTTTAAAAAGATGAATTTTTGACATTGATAACAAAGGAGTGGTGAAGACTTAAAGAAGTAGAGCTGTTATGTCACTGTACTTAATTTGTTATCAGTTTAAAATTGATTATTTTAGTTATAATACGTTTTATATAATCGGTAAAGAAAATACCTGTAGAAAATGCACAAAGGAAAATGAGAAAGGGATCACAGTCTGCCATTGTATAAAAGTAAACCACAGAGAAAAAAAAAAAAATAAACCACAGAGAGAGGCAGTGAGAGGAAAGGAGGGACAACACAATCATACAGCACACAGAAAACAGTAAACAGAACGACAATATGAGGTTCTTTCCTATCACCAATTACTTCAAATATAAATGATTTAAACTCTCCAGTCAAACTCTCTCTATATATGCCTTATATCTAGAGAGGCAGCTCCTTTCTGCCTCCTTATGTCTAGTAAGAGAATCACTAGCCCACTTCAACTGGAAATGTACCAAAAAGATAATGGGAATATAGTTCAGTCAAACAGGCAGTTTACAAAGTCAACAGTCATGCATTAAGTCTATAGAGTTCTATGCAATATGCTTCTTATATTCACAACTGCAGGTTCAACCAAACATAGACCAAAAATATATTTTAAAAAATCAAGAAAGTTTCTGAAAGCAAAACTTGAATTTGCCCTGCACCAGGAACTATTTATATTTTTTATTTCAGAATTTACTATTTACTATTTATTTCAAAATTTACCTTGTGTTTACAACTATTTGCATAGCATCTACATTGTATTAGGCATTATATTAATAAGTAATCTAGAGGTAAGTTTAAGTATATGGGAGGATATGTGTAGGTTATATGCAAATACCACATGATTTTGTATGATGAGTTTGAGCATCTGTATGGGGTCCTGGAATGAGTCCCCGAGAATTTCAAGGGACAATTGCATTTTGTTCTCTTTTCTCGCCTTACATATTCTCCTGGCCACCTCAGTCTTCTCTATGACTTTGACTACCATGTCTATATGAATATTCCCCAACTTTATATTCCCAGCTTGGATGACTATAGTCTTCTCTATAGTCTTAGATAACCAAGATGCTGATAGACGTCACCTCGATATCTCACTTAATCTTCCATTTGTTCAGGCTGAATTTGTCTCTTTCCTCTTTGTCTCATTTTGGTTAACAGTACCATTATGTACCTAGCACTCAAACCAGAAATCTTCTAGTCATTCCATACAGTTTTCCTTCCCACACACATATGACTAGTGAGTACTAGTCCCATTTACTCAATTTCTCCTAAATTTCCACTGCTGTTATTCTGATGCAAACCATTATCATCTCGCATATAGATCAAGGCAACCATCTCCTGCCACCCTACCCTCTCCTGTTACCCCATCATTCTTTGTGCTTTAAGAATAGAAACCAGATATATTACTCTTCTATTGAAAGCCCTTCACTGATCCCCTTTAAGATAATGGGTGAAATCCAAATGTTGCATAGCTTAAACCATTCTCAATAATCCGACTATGACCTACCTTACCTGTAATCATGTTTGGAGCTATTATATTTGCTTCCTTTTTTAAGACTCAGACTGGACCTATTTTATTATTACTCCTTCCCTGGAGGTTCTCATTCTGCAGCTGGAAGAGAAAAACCTTTCTTCTCTCTTGATGGAGTTATCAGCATGTGGGACTCTAACTCCCTGTGTTCGTGTTCCTCACCCTGTAGAGAGATCCCGGCAGAGTGAAAAAGAACAAACGATACGATGCAAAACAAAGAAAAGATTAGAGACAAAGATGGAGAAACAGAGCACTAACAGAAGTTGTGTCTCTGGATCCCGTTGCCCTGAAGATTACTGTTGACTTTCTGCAGTTCAGATTTCTCTTATATGTTTAAGTTCACTTGAGCTGTATTTCTCTTGCATCAGAGTAGTGATTTATATACACAATTGAAACTCATACATTCAATGTGTAGCCATAAAGTACCACATGAACACATCCCCATTATATGTCACTGTGTCTGATACAGCATTTCTCTTCATTTTTTAAGTGAATGAGCTTGAAGACTAATTCTTCAAGATTCTGTTTAAACATCAAATCTTACCAAGTTACTTCTTGATAACTTCAGATTAAGCTGACCATTATATTTTGAGAGCCTCTTCATACATACAGAATTTACCCTTTTATATTTATTCATATCCTTTATTAGGTGGTAAAATTTTGGAAAAAAGGGACCCTTCCTTCTTCATTTTTGTCATTGATCATAGTGTCTGAGGTAGAGAAAGTGCCAAATTAATATTTGTTAAATGATGGATGATTTTGCAATTTATGTTTACTATTTTAAATGGGAATTATTTTTGTGTTTGGGGATGTTTTATCAATTTGCTTTTGGACATACTTGTAGGAACCTTCATATTATCACTTTATTTATACACTATGGGAACAAAGAAAGGAACAAATGCTATTGCTTTCATTTTATACAAAGTATAAATAAGTCAATTTATAGTATTTTGTCAACATGTAAGTTAGAAAAATAAATGGGATTAAACCAAAAGGAAATCGCCCTTAGGACATAGGTTCCTAAGCATTGTGAAGTGAGACTGATATTAACAAGCAGCAATCCAGTGGAGACTAAGCCAAGTGTTGAGGTAAAGCTTTTAGAGTAGATACCCTTACAATTGGGCTTCCCTGGTGGCTCAGACCGTAAAGCGTCTGCCCGCAATGCGGGAGATCCGGGCTCGATCCCTGGGTTGGGAAGATCCCTGGAGAAGGAAATGGCAACCCACTCCAGTATCCTTGGCTGGAGAATCTCATGGATGGAGGAGCCTGGTAGGCTACAGTCCACAGGGTTGCAAAGAGTCGGACACGACTGAGCAACTTCACTTCACCCTTACAATTATCAATTTTTTTTCCATTTATTTTTATTAGTTGGAGGCTAATTACTTTACAATATTGTAGTGGTTTTTGCCATACATTGACATGAATCAGCCATGGATTTACATGTGTTCCCCATCCTGATCCCCCCTCCCCGCTGCCTCCCCATCCCATCCCTCTGGGTCATCCCCGTGCACCAGCCCCGAGCACATGTCTCACGCATCCAACCTGGACTGGTGATCTGTTTCACACTTGATAATACACATGTTTCGATGCTGTTCTCTCAATTTCAAATCTGGTATGTGCAATCACCAGACTTAAGCCTCATATTCATTTTTCAAAGATTAACAACAATAAATTGATGTACCTATACACAACTGGGGCTTCTGTCATAGCTCAGTTGGTATACAGTTAATTTACTATCTTTACTGTGTGTTTGCCTTTACCAATGAGATTTTTCCTTTCATAATTTTCATGTTTTTAGTTGTGGCCTTTTCTTTTTTGCTTAAAGAAGTTCTTTTAACATTTCTTGTAAAGCTGGTTTGGTAGTGATGAACTCTTTTTAGATTTTGTTTGTCTGTAAAACTCTTGATTTCTTAATAGCTTTGCTGGGTGGAATACTCTTGGTTATAGGTTTTCCTCTTTCATTATTTTAAATATATCATATATATCAAAAATATATCAGATATATTTTAAATATATCTCTTCTGACCTATAGCGTTTTTGCTGAAAAGTCTGCTGATAGACTTATGGGCATTCCCTTGTATATAACTTGTTGCTTCTCCCTTGCTGCTTTTAATATTCTCTTTTTATTTTTAACTTTTGCCATTTTAATGACAGTGTGTCTGATGTAGTCCTCTTTGATTGATCCTATCTGGGACTCTGTGCTTACTGGGTCTGGATTTCTGTTCCATTTCCTAGATCAGGGAAGTTTTCAGCTAGTATGTCTTAAATACATTTTCTGCCACTTTCTCTTTTATTCTGGGATCCCTATAATGTGAATGTTTGTACACTTGATGTTGTCCCAGAGATGTCTTAAGTTGTCCTCATCTCTTTTTATTCTTTTTAATTTTTTCTGTTCAGGGGCTGTGGTTTCTACTGCTTTGTCTTCCAGCTTGCTAATTTATTCACCTGTATCTTTTAATCTACTGCTAATTCTTTCTAGTGTATTTTTCATTTCAGTTACTGTACTATTCACTCTCTTTGGTTTGTCTTTATATTTTCTAAATCTTTGTTTAAACATGCTGGCTTGTGACTCCATTCATCTATTCTTTTCCTGAGTTCTTTGATCATCTTTATGATCATTACCTTGAACTCCTTCTCAGGTAGATTGCTTCTCTCCACTTCAGTCAGCTCTTCTGGGGTTTTGTCTTGTCCTTCTGTTTGGAATATGTTTCTCTCTCAGCTCATTTTGTCTAGTTTGATGTTTTTATTTCTATACATCTAGTTCAGTTCAGTTCAGTCACTCAGTCGTGACCGATTCTTTGCAACCCCATGGACTGCAGCATGCCAGGCCTCCCTGTCCATCACCAACTGCCAGAGTTTACTCAAACTCACGTCCATTGAGTCAGTGATGCCATCCAACCATCTCATCCTCTGCCGTCTCCTTCTCCTCCCACCTTCAATCTTTCCCAGCATCAGGGTCTTTTCAAATGAATCAGCTCTTCGCATCAGGTGGCCAAAGTATTGGAGTTTCAGCTTCAACATCAGTCCTTCCAAAGAATATTCAGGACTGATTTCCTTTAGGATTGATTGGTTGGATCTCCTTGCAGTCCAGAGGACCCTCACGAGTCTTCTCTAACACCACAGTTCAAAAGCATCAATTCTTCAGTGCTCAGCTTTCTTTATAGTCCAACTCTCATATCCATACATGACTACTGGAAAAACCATAACCTAGATGGACCTTTCTTGGCAAAGTAATGTCTCTACTTTTTAATATGCTGTCTAGGTTGGTCATAGCTTTTTTTCCAAGGAGAGCATGTATCTTCCCAGAGCATGTATCTAGTAGGTTGTTTGTATTTCCTGACATCAGAGAAGTGGCCCTTTGTAGGAAACATCTGTACATTCCAGCAGCACTCTGCCGGGAGCCATTATGGGAGATCCTACCCATGACGAGGTCATGAAGAAAATACCTGACAGGCAAGGCCGTTCAGGATCCCATCCATGACGAGGTCATGAGGAAAAAACCTGACATGCAAGGCCATTCAGGATACAAGGGACCCTCCAGGTTGGCCTCTGCCTCTACCCCACCCTGTATCCTCCCCCCTTTTCTGCTGTTGTTCTTGTTTGCCCTGCTGCAGATTCTTGTGCTGCCTGCCGAGAGCTCTCCTGCTCCTCTTTCATTGAATAAAGACCAACTTAAAATGCTAATTAATAAATCTCCTAGACGCTGGTACCCTATGAAGGGGCCAGGGATGAAGGAAATGCTTCAACTCTAACCCTTTTGCTGGCATTCTGGCTTGTTTGATAAATGTGTGCTTTCATTGCAAAAAATGCTCACGATTATTCTAAACATCCTAAGCACAGTACACTAACAAAAGAAACTATTAAGCATAGGTCCCTCTGCGGGGTGAGAAAAGCTCCACAAATAATAGTTACAAATGTGCCTAATAGAAAATACTTTAGATAGAGATTAGCTGGTGACATCTTGAAGGTAGTTAACTTTTAGACTAAGAGCCTGTTTTGTGCTATATCTCCTGTTTTTGCAGTCCTTCGCATTTCTGTTCTGTAAAAATGTAATCCTATCTAGTTCCCATGGATATGACGTCTATTAGAAAGAAAATAGATTAATCACAAGAAAAACAGGGTTGGCTACTGAAGTTGCTAAAAGTTACACCAGGTGCAAGCCATAAATTGTCAACAGGCCTGAAAGCCAAAAGATATTATACACAGAGATTAACCATAAAAAAGGCCCCTTTTATGGGCACATAATAGGCACAGAGCCCTTTGGGGGGTGAGGAAGCCCTATTAGAGAACACAAAAAATATTGTTTTAAAAGTGGTTATTGGATCAACGTTTGATTGATGTTAATGTGCTGAGGTTGTGCTGTGGAAACTATTGTTAATATAGTTGGAGATCTAGAAAAATAAGAGTTTAGCCCTAGTGTAAAAACAATATCTTAATTATTAATTTTAACCAGGAGTGCTAAACAGGGCTGCCTCACCAGAGCCACAGAGTCTTTGTGTGTTAAATTTTTTAGATAAATTTAGATGAGAACTTCTGCAAAAAGACTGACCTTTGTGTTAACAAGATTGTATTTCTACTATGTTACAACCTGCTGTACCATGAGACTGCCACTTTTCTGTTTTCTGCTAAGCTCAAGGCCAGAAGATAATGTACAAAAAAATCTATGGGAAAAGACTCATAAACAAAAAATATACAGAGAACACCTGGTTTCATGAAGGACAAGCTGATGTAATGTTAAACTAAGTCTGTATGCTTACCTACCCCCCCCCCCCCTTAGAAATGTACCAACTTAGCGTATAAGGGCTACAGTGAAAAATAAAACAACTGCCAGACTCTGCTACACATCCCAGTCTGGTCTCTTTCTCTCTCTCTCTCTCTCTCTCTCTCTCTCTCTCTCTCTCTCCCCCACGCACTGACACTCTTCATTCTGAGGGTTCCCCTGGATCCTGCTGGGGCCAGACCCCGGAAGCGCTCTCTCCTCTGATCACCAGAGCTATGTATTCCAGGTGTGACCCTTATGTGGGCAGCGCAGGTCCTTCTGTTGTGGCAGAATGACTACTGTGGGTGGTCTGGTAGATGTGACTGGCCCTCAGTCCAGTTACTTGCCATGCCCTGCCTTGTGTGGAGGCTCATGGCCAGTGGCTGATGGAGCTAAGTCCTGGCTGTGGAGCTGTGGACATTCCCAGGGCTAGTGTTGGCTTAGTGGTGGTTAGAGTTGTGTTCTGGGGTGGGTGGTTGTGGGGCTGAGGTTCCTAGTTCTAGTATGTCAGCCTGCTGCTGTGTAGGGCTGGTTCCTAACATGGCTGCCTCTGGGTTCTGGGGTGTCCAGAAACTGGTGCTGGTCCATTGATGAGTGGGGCTGGATACCTGGGTAGCTGGCTGAATAGTCCAAGGTATCTCAGAGATCATGTTGGCCTGCTGGTGGGTAGGGTTGGGGTTCAGGGCATCCCAGGGCTATTGCTCACCCACCAGTGGGTAAAGTCAGGCCCTGGGACTAGTACTTGCCTGTTGGCAGGTGGAGGCAGGTCTTGAAGTCACTGGCTGCAGGGCCCAAGTGTCTCAGAACTAACGTTGAAATGCTGGTCAGTGGGACCTGGGCTCAGGGAGTCCTGGGTCTAGTGCTGGCTCACTGCTAGGTGAATCCAGGTCTTGGAATTGCTGTCTGCAGGGCTCTGGGGGGTCTCAGGGCTAGTATATGTGCACTGGTATGTGAGGCTGGGTCCTGGGCCCTCTAGTAGATAGAGCTTGCTTTAGGCTGAGAGGCTATTAAGGCAACCTCCTGCTGGTGGATGGGGCTGTATCCCCACCTAATAGTTGCTTGGCCTGAGGTGCCCCAGCACTTTGCCAACAGGCTGCTGGGTGGGGCCAGTTCATGGTGCTAATGAGCTGGAGGGAGAATTCCACACTGGCACTTTCCAGCACCAGTGTCCACATGGTCAACAAGCTCCCTCAGAATGACTGCTGCCAGTGTCTATGTCCCCAGGGTGAGCTGCAGTTGCCTCCTGACTCCAAGAGGCTCTCCAGGATTGGCAGGTATGTCTGACTCAGGCTCCTTTCAAATTATTGCTTCCTCCCTAGGTTCCAGAGCATGTGAGATTTTGTGTCATTTAAGAGTGGAGTCTCTATTTCTCACAGACATTTATTTGGGTGTCCCCAAAGTAAACCCTTGTGGCCTTCAAAGCCAAATGTTCTGAGGGCTTATCTTCCTGGTACAGGGGCCCTGGCATGTGGTACCTGATATGTGGCTCAGATCCCTTGCTCCTTTGGGAGAACCTCTGCAATTGTAATTATCGTTGTGTTTGTGGGCTGCTTACCCTGGGGTTTGGGTCTTGACTGTACTGTGACTCTTCCCCTCCTACCCTTCTTGTTGTGATTCCTTCTTTATACCTTTAGCTGTAGAAGATCTTTTCTAGTAGGTCTTTTCTGCTTTCTCATCAATAGTTGTAATGTTGGTGTACCCATGGCAGGAGGTGAGTTCAGGGTCTTCCTACTCTGCCATCTTGCAGCAAAGATTTCTCATTATGGTTTAAGTTGCATTTCCCTAAGACTAGTGATATTGAGCATCTTTTCATGTACAGTGGTGTTATCCCTTAAATTTCATTTCTGAGTATCCATTGCTGCTGCTGCTGCTAAGTCACTTCAGTTGTGTCTGACTCTGTGCGACCCCATAGATGGCAGCCCACCAGGCTCTGCCGTCCCTGGGATTCTCCAGGCAAGAACACTGGAATGGGTTGCCATTTCCTTCTCTAATGCATGAAAGTGAAAAGTGAAAGTGAAGTCGCTCAGTCGTGTCTGACTCTTTGCAACCCCATGGACTGCAGCCTACCAGGCTCCTCTGCCCATGGGATATTCCAGGCAAGAGTACTGGAGTGGGTTGGCATTGCCTTCTCCAAGCAATACAATCATTTTTTTTTTTTAAATATTGACCTCACATCCTGTGGTGCTAGAGAAGACTCTTGAGAATCGCTTGGACTGCAAGGAGATCAAACCAGTCAATCCTAAAGGAAATAAACCCAAATATTCATTGGAAGGACTGGTGGTGAAGCTGAAACTGCAATACTTTGGCCATCAGATGCAAAGAGCCAACTCATTGGAAAAGAGTTGGCTAATGCTGGGAAAGATTGAGGGCAAGAGAAGGGGGCAACAGAGGATGAGATGGTTGAATGACATCACTGACTCAATGGACATGAGTTTGGGCAAACTGTAGGAGATAGTGAAGGACAGGGAAGCCTGGTGTGCGATGGAGTCACATAGCGTCAGACGTGACTTAGTGACTGAACAACAACAACACGTCCTACATTGCTGCAAAATTAAATTATTATTTTTGTGTGTGTGTATAGTCAGCACATATATTTATGCCATTTGTGAACAAAGAAAGCATGTTTTTTTGCTTTCCCACCTTTATGACTTTTACTTTTTATTTCCCTGACTGGGGCCACTAACATAACGTTGGATAGGAGGGGTGAGAATGGCCATCCTTGTGTTCCTGACCCTGGGGATGAGAAACATTCATTCTGTCACCATTGGATGTAATGTTAGTTGCACTCTCTTTCAGATTTAGGATGTTCATTTTAGTTTGCTGAGAGTTCTGTGATACTAAACAGGTCTTGAAATTTATCATATGTATTATTTTGGGTATATCTTGAAATGTTTTTTCTTCTTTATTCTGTTAATGTGGTAATTTACATAAATTGATTTTTTAATGTTAAGCCAGTCTTGTATTTCATGATATATCATCCTTTTTACATATTACTGGATTTATTTTGCTCATTTTAAAAGGGTTTCTGCACTCTACTTATGAGTGGGTTTGTTGTAATTTTCTTTTTATCACTCTCCTTGTCAGATATTAGAACTATGGTCATGCTGGCTTATTAAATGACTAGAGCAATGCTTCTTCTTATGTCTATGGAAGGACGTATGCAATAAAGTTTTTATTTCTTGAAGTGTTAGTTACAGTTTTCTTGGGTTGCTGCCTTGGTCTTGAGTTTTGTTTGAGGATATATATTTTTGTTTAATTTACAGTTTTAGTTTCTTTATTATAGAATTCAGATTTTCTACTTCTTCTTGTGCCTTTTGTATTATTATAAAAAATTATTCTTTATTACTCATCTCTAAAATAAACTTACTTCCATGTCATGCACTCAGGACTCCTCCCCCTGCCCCCATCATCTTACTGTTTCATAAATGCTAGGAATTGTAAGGATATTACATTAAAGCTGTCATTGTATCCTGGGCATCATCACTCATAGCATCTAGTCTAGGGGGGAGTTTTAAGATAGATACTCAATATTTGGTTATTGTTCTTCCTGTTGTCCTTTTTGTCCTCAACCCTTGCTGGAATCTCTCTTTGTTCTGTTAGTAGACCTTTATAGAGAAGATCTGTAAATAGTTTGGAGTTTTGCTTTCCCTTGATTCAGAAAGGATTTGTTGCTGTTTTTCAGTTGCTCATTTGTGTCTGACTCTTTGCAACCCCATGGACCGCAGCACACCAGGCTTCCCTGTCCTTCACTATCTCCTGGAATTTGCTCAAACTCATGTCCATTGAGTTGATGATGAGTCAGAAAGGATGCTATGCATATTAACTCGGTATTCATAAGGGATTTTAATATAAAAAGTATCCAAACATGTTAGGAATTTCTTGGCTATTGAGCAAGCAATTCCTCTTTCCCTTACTGGCATGTGGCTCGAGGAGCAGAGCATCAGTGTGCTTGTTTTCCTATGGAAAAATATCCAAAGAAAATAAGAAGCCACTCTTGGCTGTTTCATAGATGCTGACTTGCTGGACCTCTTCAGCCTCCTTTGCCAACATTTGATGACATTGAGATGTGCCAAACAAGAATATGATTTGAAAAGGAGCTACATAGTTATGGAGAAAGGACATGTTTGGAGGGAAACACATTCAGTGCCATAAGTTGATGGGCTTTAAGACTAATGAAGAAAGCCCTTCCTCCTTACAGACCATCAGAACTGTAAGAGACCGTGGACATGACTTGATCCAAACCTCTTATCAAACAGGCAGAGAGACTACTGCCCAGAGAGGTGGCACAATTTATTCTGTTCAGGCAGTGAGTGAAGGTGAGGTTAGGACCAGGAGCTCAGTCTTCTGACAACCCCAGCTGAATGCTTTCTGCAGCTGCAGGCTGTCTCCTTTACTTCAATTTAGGCCTTTTATTTCCATGTTCACTAACCTACCCGAACAACTAACCTTAGAGAGTAAATACTGCTACTTCTCTCCTCTCTTTGTTCCCTTACATTCTTACCCAGAGGAAGATTCTGATAATTCACTGAGCCATGGTTTACTAGTGATGTAATTTCCAGGCATTAATATCAAGAACCATGTGAAATTTTTCTCTTCTTTGTTCTGTGTTGTTTCTTCACAGGCTAAGAGGAAGAAGTAATCATTCTCTATCAAGTGACTGACTGGGTAGTTGGATTCAGGGCTGTTCTTGGGGCCAAATTACCTACTTAACAATTTTCAAGCATTATGGGGAATATAGATTGACAGAGTTACTCTTGGAAAGAGGAGGTACTAGGATCTAAGTGTTATGTACAAATATTTACAGTCTCTACACATGCTGCTGCTGCTGCTGCTGCTAAGTCACTTTAGTCGTGTCTAACTCTGTGTGACCCCATAGACAGCAGCCCACCAGACTCCTCTGTCCCTGGGATTCTCCAGGCAAGAATACTGGAGTGGATTGCCATTTCCTTCTCCATCTACACATGCTAGGTGCAGGGAATTCTACAGTGAATATACCAGACATGGTTACTGCTTGCAGGGAGCTAACATTGCAGTGGGAAAAAGTGCAATAAATACAAAAATAAATAAATAAAAAAGCAAGATGTCACAGATGGTGATAAGACCCTTGAAAGAAATACCTTGAGACAGAGGGCCATGTGATAAAGGAAGCAGAGACTGATGAGATGAGGCTGCCCTGCCAGCCAGCCCCAGGTCATTTACCTGGCTGTTTCCATGGTGCACAATAAGCATCTATCTTGTTTAATATTGATTAAATTGGGTCTCTATTAGTATGGGTGCACCAGTATGCTATCAGATATACTTGATTATAGTGGGAGATGGTCCAGAGTACAGCAGGGGCCCAGGGAGTCCAGACTCCCCCAGGCATCTAAGGGAGACCCTCGGGAGCTAGTGTTTTCACACACTTGTCCCTGTCAGTATTATTCCCATCAGTATGTGTCCTGAGATCCAGTAGCCACTTGTTAAACATTTCATGAAAGAATTAATGAATCACCTCTGTTCCCATTCCTGATGGAACCAGTCTATTGGAAGACTAACTGGTGGGGTAACAACCTGAAAAGATTATATTTCCCTCCAATAAGTGCTTTAACTACATTCTGTGGACTATCCCCTTGCCATCCCTCAAGAAGATCTTCGGCAATTTCCATTACCCTGAGATTTTATCCTTTCTACTGGTGCAAACCATTCAGTTGAAACTCCCACTCTCTCACCAATGAAATGTCATTTCATCTTGTCTCCCCAGAACAATGTTGGGCAGGTACCCTGGCTTCTTGAAGTGGAGGGGAAGGTGAAGTCTGATCAAGAGACCCCTCCCCTCTCCTCTTCAAGATCTTGCTTCTCCCATGTCCTCAGCATGGGCTCCTGGAGGGCCCTGTGGGGCCTCCTACTTCTCAGGGTCCAAGTAGGACAGTTCTGGGTGAGGGTTGACTCTTGTGCTCCCCCGCCCGGCCCCCACTGTCATCAATAGTGGGATGTCCTCCTGCCTCTGGTAGTGTCTGCCTCTGTGTAGAGCATACTTGTGCAGGATCAACTCAGTTCACTTAACCCAGGTGGAAACCAGGGACCTATTTTACACTCGGGCCAGGTTGGCAGGCTGATGTTCAGTGGGAAAAGGAGCTGCAGGCCCTTTCTTAATGCAGTGATCCCCCACCCCTACCCCATCTTGGCTTTGTGGTAGAAAGGCTAGGGAGGCAGTAACTTGTCTCCAAAAAACAGCATATCCTCAACAACATGATTCTCCTTGTCCTTATCCCCAGTCCTTTGCTTACACAGACTTTGGGGATGGAGATGTGGGTGCCCACTCTTATTGATCTCTGAGGAAGTGCCTGCTGCCTACATACTGGTGGCCACGTTTGAACAGGGAGAACTAAGGGACTCTTTTTCTTCAGCTTTGGGTCCCAGATGCCAGTTCTGTGGTGACAGGTGAAGTCTTTATTGGCAGCCCATTATATGTCATTAGTATCACAGTCATGAGCAATACCAACCACATTGTTATCATCATGAAGATTGTTACTGTCATCATCCTTGCCACCCCCACTATTACAACAACACTATGACTGCTGTCCTGCTGAATGAGTGGTAACAAGCATTGCCACTACCAAAACACCATGACCTGCCCCAGCATCACTGCCCCATCCATAGTAGGTGGATAAGACTAGCTGCTCTGACAGACTGCCACTAAGTGTATGATGGTTCCAATACAATAGACGTTTCATTCTCATTTATATAATTGTCTGCAGCAGGTGTTCTTGATTGACAGGAGGCTTCCCACACAATGGTTTAGAACTTAGGGCCTTGTGATTGTCTTCATGTAGCCAGAGGAGGGGATGGAGGGTGTGGGTGGGCACACTTGGGCAAAAGTGACTCATGTTTCTGCTCACTTTCCATTGGCTAAAACACAGTCACATGACTGTGTCTAATGTACAGGATCTGGGATGTGCAGTGTAGCAAAAAATAAAACAGTTTTTGATCAAGTGGGAGCATTGTCTGCCAGGCCATCCTCATAAATAATTCAGTGCACCTGTTCTGTTCCCAGACTGGGCTGGACCCTTTCTGCTATGCAAGACCAGAACAATATGAGGTTTCTATGATCAAAGACCTCATGAACCAAGATAGATAACAATACACAGGGAAAGTATATTGGGTTTTATTATTATTTTTGTTCTCTAGTACTATGATTGTTCAGGTTGTGCTGAGGCAGTTGAATCTTGGAGAATGGGTAGAATCTCTTAGGCTGGAGGAAAAATGGAATTGGAGGTTGTGAGGATGCTTTATGCAGAATATCCTGGGCATTGGCCTGAATGGGTTCAGCATGAACAGAGAAGGGACTGACCTGACTAGAACTGATGACTATTGGGAATTGAGGAATAAGATTTGAGTGATTTGATGGAGCTAGATTTCCAAAGGCCTCTTTAGATATATGTTAAAATTCTTTGGTTGCAAGTCACAGAACTTCTCTATCTCAACGAAGCAAGCCAGCAAACAAAACCCTCCCATATCCCAAGTATATTGGAAGGATAGAAGAGTATTCTCTAGAAGCAAAAGGGGAACTGAATGGCCAAACCCTGTTTTGGCAGCTGTGGGTGGTGGAACCCAGGGCACCTCTAGCAATGATCCCAGCCTCTGCATTTGGCCTTTCAACATTCATATTTCAGGGAGCTTGGGCAGATGTCTGCAGGACTGGTCTGCCATGGCTGGAGGGCTGCATTATTGGAAGCAGTGCCTTCCGCTCACCCTGCCCCAAGGAGTGTGTCCTGTGTAAGACAGTGTGGGTGGTGTTTGGGACTGAAGAGCACAGCTATGTCAAAAGTAGTATTCCTGGGTCCAATCCCAGTGCTTCTACTGACTAGCTGGGTGACCAGGCAGATGAGTTGTCTAGCTTCTGAGCCTCACTTTTCTCACCTGTAAAATCGATATTAAACAACAGGAGCCACTTGAGAGGATTCCTTTAGAGAATCCATATGGAGGGCTCCCAGTGTGTATCTTTCCCCCTCTGCTGGGATCCGATTTGCCTGCTGTGATGAGGAGGCGGTGTGACCTTGGAGGGCCAGAAGAAGCTAGGAGAGTTGCCCTCAAGGCTTTCCCTAGAAAGTAATATGCCCTTCGGGCCTTCCTGACTGATCCTGCAGCACAGCGTGGGCGCAGAGGAGCTGGCCCTGCAGGGGCTGGCTGTGTTTATAGACACTCTGACAGCATCAGGGCTGTGAGCCGTGATGGAGCTGGGAATGCAATTTTCAGTTAGGAGTCCTTGTTTGTTCTTGCTCGCACTACACTATAATTAAATTTCAGTCAAACGTGACACTGTGCTGCCAGGGGGAGGGTGGGAGGGGCTCCCCTTCCTCTAGATGAGAGACCTTCCCTTGCTTCCCCCTGGAGCAGTCCTGTCCCCCACCCCTTGGCCTCCTTGGAGACTTTCTGGAGCCAACATCCCTGCTCAGTGGGCCCAGCAGGCTGCCAAAGGTCCTGGGAAGGGTCTGCAAATATGGGGACCCTGGCTCACAGGGGGCTCTCAGTAGAATTAAAGTGGCTACTGCTGTTGGAATCCTAAACTAGCAGGGGATGCTCTCTGGCCTAGAGAGGAGTGGAGGAAATTGGTAGAGGTACGGGAGTGGGCAGCTGACTGGTTTCTGATCAGCTGGGCTTGCTGGGGCTCATGGTGGTCTGGTCTGCATCATCCTGGGCTGCCCTCTCCCTGTTCTCCCCAGCTTTTAGCTAGCAAGGTAGGGACCCCAAGCAAGTCACCCCCCCCCCAAGGCTCCTTTAAAGCAAACAATGCTGTGAGTGTAATGGAGGCAGAAGGGACGGAGTGAGGGGGAGAAGTGCCCCCAGGATGAACCATTAACCTATCCATTGGGCTGGGAGGAGTTGGTCACTGTGGCTGGAGAGGCTGGGGGATGGGGCTCTCACATTGGCAATCTTTCAAAATCACACCTTACATTTTTTTTCTCTGCAAAAACATGTTGATGGTCACCCAAGGCTAGGTCTCCTGTTCCCAGCAGAAAGAGGGGTTTCACAGGCTCACCAGGAGCCATAGGGTATTAGGAGCAGAAGTTACTGAACTGGGACCTCCTCTGAGTGCAGGTGGAGCAGGGCAGACCTGTTGCCAATCTGTCAAGGGTGGGCCAGCACTCCCGCCCCATGCCAACTTGCCCTCCTTCTGCTCTCCTTGGGCTGAAATTGTGTCTTCCTCTGCACTCATCAGAGCCAGAGCAGTGCCCTCCCATTTGAGAACAATGGTCTTCATACCATTCTTTTCATGACTGGGTGACTGTCCCCATTTTTTCAGTTTTCTCTCTTACTTTTAATGGTGATCTTTCCAGTGGGAACATGACTTCTTTCCCTTTTGCCATGTCCCTGTTGTAGATGGAAAATATGAGGTCCCCCTTTCCCCCAGTCCCTCAGCTCCCCTCCTCAGCTTCTTCTCCCTTTCCCTCAGGCCGTGAAGAGGCCCTGGAACTCATCCTGAAGACAGGCCACATTGCAGAGCCAGGCCTGCCTCTGCTGTGGATAGATGAGTCTTTTCCCTTCCTAATGCCCAGCTTTTAAATCAGTAGGGGTGGGGGGAGGTGTTGGATATTTTCTGCATTGTCACTCACTTTGGTGGTTCAGGAGGAGAGCTACAGACTCTGCCCCCAAAAAAATCCCCACAGTACCTCACAAAGTCCCTGAAATCACTGTTAAAAGACATGTGACCAGATGGTCTTCATGGCTCTGAGGTTCTGTGGTTCTTCTGAGGCCAAGACTGGAGACAGATGCTTAGGGCAGAGAAGAGAATATATACAAGCTCACAGCCTTAGGATGCTATAGAAATTCCCTTCCTGCCAATCATCCTCTTCTTTCAGCATCAGGCAATAAATATGTCCCTTGGAGTGGAAATTCTGGCTCTCCTGTGGGGGCCTGGTTGGGTGGGGGGTCAATCTCAAGTGGCCAAGGAGTCTTCCTCCCCTGCAGTACGAAGTGCTGCCATTCTTCCAAGTGAATTTTCTCCTGCCTGGTGGGGTCCAAAGTGGGTTGGATCCCAGCATCACCCACTCCATCTCTCACCCGCTTCCCTTTAGGGTTACAATCAAGATGAACTGAATAGAAAGAGCCAAGCTGAGAGCAAAGTGCTTGTGTCACCAGGGACTCTTCAGACAGCTAAGAGCTGGTCTGAAAATAACTTTTCTCCATGACTCCCTAAAGCTGTACCTTGAGACCCACCTGATCATGTCCTGCCCACCTCAGGAGCACAGGCAGAGGCTGGGGCTTGACCTGTCTGCAGATCATTGCAGGGGCTCTGCTTCTTGGCCAAGGGGACCCGTCAGGAGAGGCTGTTCTGCTAGAGATGTGAGAATAAACAAGAGCTGTTCCCTTTTCTCCTGGAAGCAACAGGGCCAATATCTCCAGTGCGACCACGAGCTTGGGCCAGGGAGAGCAGTGTGGGGCGTGGCTGTGGCCAGAGGATGAGGGGCTGGCTCAGGGATGGTGCTCACCTGGGCTGGGGGGACGGCACGAACCACACAGGCCACTGCAGGGGAAAGAACTGACTGGGGTTTGGTCCAGAAAGAAGGATAAAGGTCAGAGACGGTGGAGAAACAGTATTAACATTCAAGATTGACTATAATAAGGTACTACCTCACATCAGTCAGAATGGCCATCATTAAAAAGTCTACAAATAACAAATGCTGCAGAGGGTATAGAGAAAAGAGAACCCTCCTGCACTGTTGGTGGGAATGTAAATTGGTGCAACCACTATGGAAAACAGTATAAATGTTCCTTAAAAAACTAAAAATAAGTTGTCGTATGATCCAACAATATCATTCCTCAGCATGTATCTGGAGAAAACTATAATTCAAAAAGATACAAACACCTCAATGCTGACAGCAGCACTATTTACTATCACTAAGACATGGAAACAACCTAAATGTCCACTGATAGATGAATGAAAGAAAAAGATGTGGTACATATACACCCATATATACATATACACACCACATATATACATATATACACCACATATATATGTATATACACTGATAAATACATATATACACCCATAAATACACATATATACCACATATATACATATATACATCACATATATACATATATACACCCATATATACAAATATATACCCATATATACATATACACACATATACACCAATATATACATATGTACACTGATATATACATATATACACCACATATATACATATATATACACCCATATATACATATATACACCACATATATACACAGGTACACCACATATATGCATATATACACCCGTATATACATATATCCACCCATATATACATATATACACCTATATATACAAATATATACCCATATATACATATATACACATATACACCCGTATATACATGTATACACTGATATATACATATATATACCACATATATACATATATATACACCCATATATACACATGTACACCACATATATGCATATATACACCCATATATACATATATCCACCCATATATACATATATACACCCATATATACATATATACAACACATATATACATATGGGCATATATATACACATATATACATATATACACCACATATATACACATATACACCATATATATACACATATATGCCACATATATACATATATACACCCATATATACATATATACAACACATATATACATATGGGCATATATGTACACATATATACATATATACACCACATATATACACATATACACCACATATATACACCACATATATGCATATATACAGCCATATATACACATGTACACCACATATACACATATATACACCCATATATACATATGGGTATATATACAATGGAATATTACTCAGCCTTAAAAAGAATGAAATAATGCCATTTACAGCAACACGGATGGACCTAGAGAGTATCATACTAAGTAAGACAGGACATACAAATATCATATGATATAACTTGCAAATGAACTTGTCTATTAAAAAGAAACAGACTCACAGACGTAGAGAACAGACTTGTGGTTGCCAAGTGGGGCTGGGGAGAGATGGCTTGGGAGTTTTAGATTAGCAGATGCAAACTAATATATATAGAATGGGTAAACAACAAGGTCCTATGGTATAGCACAGGGAAACATATTCAATATTCTGTGATAAACCAAAATGGGAAAGAATATGAAAAAGAATGCATATATATATATATATATATATACACATATGTGTATATACTCATGAATCAACTATAATTTAATAAAATAAATTAAGAAAAGATTCGAGTTTGAGAGACAAAATTGAGCCCCAGAGAAGGGCTTCTTCAGGTGAGGGGCTGGGATGAGCACTCATCAGGCTGAGAACTTGGGATTCACATGGCCCTGACTTCCAAGTCCTGACTCTGCTACTTCCCAGCTGATGACCTTAGCAAGAGTCATGCTGTCTCTGAGCCTTAGTTTATTTAAACTAAGAAGATAACACGCACTTGACAGGCTGTCATGGAGTTTGTGAAGCAGTGACACACATCACCTGCTTTATAACGTTTCTTATTATTAGCCTGATGGGCCAGGTGAAGAGGCCTAGGCGTTAGACCTCTTAATCTCAAGTCAGCTGAGGAGACAAGTGGGAATAATATACATCTATAAATTTTATAGTCAACAGAGGGAAGAAGAGTACTTTTAAAAGCATTCAGAAAGAAGTAAAGGCAGGGACTCAGATAAATGTGCACGCATTATTCGCGATAGCCAAAAGCTGGAAGCAATAGAAGTATCCACTCATGGATAAATGCAAAAACAAAGCATAGTGTATACCTTCGGCCTTAGAATGGAGTGAAACTTGGACACATGTACAACATGGATGAACTTTGGAGATATTACTCTAAGTGAAACAAATCAGTCCCCCAAAGACAAACACTGTGTAATTCTCCTTATATGAGGTCCCTAGATGAATCAAATTCATTCACGTTAATTTAAATAGTGCATATCCATGGTAATAAGTGGGCTTCCTAGGTGGCTCAGTGGTAAAAGTCCGCCTACCAATGCAGGAATCAAAAACCAGGGCTCTGTAACAACCAAGAGGGGTGGGATGGGAAGGGAGGTGGGAGGGAGGTTCTAGAGGGAGGGGACACATGTATAACTATGGCTGATTCATGTTGATGTTTGGCAGAAACCAACACAATTCTGTAAAGCAATTGTCCTTCAATGAAAAATAAATTTTTCAATGGTTAAAATAGTAAATTTTATGTTATATATTTTACCACAATTAAAAAAAAAAAATCCAGAATCTGTGCTTGGGGTGACATTCACTGTGAGTGGAGGGGAAAGGTCTGGCCAATCCCCTCCGCCTCCTGAGCTCCACTCCTGTTCCCCGGATGTCCCGTCCCCCTGATGGGGGACAGGCCACCTTCTGTTCACAGCCCCGTTTGTCGGCAGTCTGGAGATCAAGCACTGTCCCTCTACTGCCAGCCCTGCGTTCCGTTTCCCCTCTAGAAGCCTCTGATTCATTAAGACTATGTCTCCGGCTGTTCTCTGAAATCCCGTTGGCAGCTCTGCTGAGCACCAGGGGATGGCTGCTCTGATATTGGCCCTGGTAGCTGGGGCTGGTACAGCCACAGGCCACAGCCTCACAGCCAAGCATTCCTGGCAGCCAGGGTCTCTGGGGCTGGCTGCCCACCTGGCACTAGGGAGGCAGATGGTAGGGATGCAGACCTGGCAGGGAGCTCTCTGCAGTGCCTGCTCTGCTCAGCAAGAGGGAGATAGAGCCCCACATTTGGCTCTGTGGTCTCCGAGCACTGTGCATCAAAGTGCTTCCGGTGTGGTGTGGGGGAGGGGCATGCCAGCCCCATAAAGGCCCAGGACTCCTCCCACAGCACGGAGGGTTGAGGCTGGTGTCCAGACAGGAACTGCGTGCCACCTCCGTCGTCGAGGCTCTTGTTCTGGGTACCTATTTGCTACGTAACAAACCACCCCAACACTCAGTGGCTTTGAATAGTCATTTTATTACACAAAGATTCTGTGAGTTCTGACCTACACAGCCTTGGCTGGAGCCGGTGTCCTCTAAGGGCTTGGCTGGCAGGGACTGAGATGGTGCATCTAGGTGGCTGCCAACTGGGAGGGCAGCTCTAGTCAATGGCCTGACGTGGCTGCTCCAGGTGGCTGCACTTCTGGGGGAAGCATCCCAAGAGGAAGTGTTCCAAGGGAGACAAAGCAGAAGTTTCCACTTCCCATCCACTTCCATGGCAGGTGCTGCACTAATGCTGAGGATTTCTGATTAAGCAGCACAGAACCACCCTGGATTCAAGGAGCTGCTGCTGCTGCTGCTAAGTCGCTTCAGTCATGTCTGATTCTGTGCGACCCCATAGATGGCAGCCCACCAGGCTCCTCTGTCCCTGGGATTCTCCAGGCAAGAATACTGGAGTGGATTGCCATTTCCTTCTCCAGTGCATGCACACATGCCAAGCCGCTTCAGTCCTGTCTGACTCTGTGTGACCCCATGGACAGCAGCCTACCAGGCTACTCCATCCACAGGATTCTCCAGGCAAGAATACTGAAGTGGGTTGCCATTTCGGATTCAAGGAGAGAGGTAACCAAAAATTGGTTTCAAAGAATTCACAGCCAACTTTAATCCACTCTAGTCCTCGATGGCCCCAGCTTCCCCCAGTCAAATGGAGTCGTGTTCTGTTTCGTAAGACTTTAACAAACCTTCAAAATGCCACAGAGAGTCTTTCTTGGGAGTAGAGAGCAGGCTGATGGTGTGGCTGAGGCCAGGAGGACAGAGCAAGCTGGAAATTCTTGCTCAGTGAGCTAGTGATTGTCTAGAAAGGAGTTATTTCTGCCAGGGAAGGAAAACCACAAATTGAAACTGACTATATACCATGTCATGAACTCTAATTTACTCTAACTCTCCAAGTAATCCTGTGAAATGGGTAAAATCCCCCACCTTTTATAGATGAGGAAAGTGAAATCTTGTTAATGATTTACCAAAGCTAGAGAGGCAGGAATGTAGACTCCGAACCCAAGGATGTCTCTCTCTGCAAAGCTTGTGCCTCTTCCTCTGCTCTATGGTCCTAAAGAAGCAAGATTATACTTTGTTTACAGTTCAGAAATCTTCAGAGCAGAAGAACAAGGATGACTCTGATATCCAAAGGGGCCCTTCGGAGCTATTTATGGTAGGGAATAGGAGGGAGCAGGGAGCTGGCTGCCTGACAAATTTCAGGAAGGAAGAATAAAGCTGACAGTGTGTCTTAGCTGGGGCAGTCCCAGCAGGAAAGAAGCTCCTAGGAGCCAGAGAGACAACCTGAAACCATGAGGAACTCTGGGTCCTACCAGACAATGAAGAAAGAAGGATATCTTACTAGGAGCCAAGAGGTAGAGAAAGGGTGATAGGAACAAATTGAGGGAAATTCTGGGTGGTAGAGATTGAACCTGGGAACAGAAGAAAAAGACTATCCATCCTATTGTTGCAGGAAGGGGGACCCCTTCCAGGGCCCGAAACTGGGCTCTTGTCTAACACTCGGAAATGAATTGTCCGAGGAGACACATGCTGACAAAGCAAGAGATTTTATTGGGAAAGGGCACCCGGGTGGAGAGCAGTAAGGTAAGGGAACCCAGGAGAACTGCTCTGCCGCGTGGCTCGCAGTCTTGGGTTTTATGGTGATGGGATTAGTTTCCGGGTGGTCTTTGGCCAATCATTCTAATTCAGAGTCTTTCCTGGTGGCGCACGCATCGCTCAACCAAGATGGATGCTAGCAAGAGGGATTCTGGGAAGTGGACGGACAGGTAGTGTCTCCTCTCGATCTTTCCCGAACTCTTCCGATCTTTCCCGAACTCTTCCGGCTGGTGGTGGCCTATTAGTTCCGTATTCCTTATCAGGATCTCCTGCCATAAAACAACTCATGCAAATGGTTACTATGGTGCCTGGCCAGGGTGGGCGGTTTCAATCAGTGTGCTTCCCCTAACAACTCCCCCCTGAGAGACTTCATACTCAAGATGCTTCTTGGGAATTGGGGCGGAGGTCTCTTTCTTCTGTAACTTCTTCCTGCTGTGCCTGGGCGTAGGCCTGCCTAGCAGAGCAGAAGTCTCTCTATACCTGACCTAAGTTGGGGTGTTTTACATCTGAAACCAGCTTTTACTCTTGTAATAACAGCAACTTAGTTTGGAACTGTCAGCGCCTCTCAGAGGTAAAATAGACAAGGGCCAAACAGGAGACCTAACAGGATGGTCATCACTGGTCCCCAGAAACAGGAGGCACTGTTGGGATGATTGGCTGGTGGTCAAGCAACAGAGCTGTGTTCTAAGAATCTTAATGTTTAGTCTGAAGTTACCATCTTCCACCTGGGTGGGGGCTCTAGTTCTGTAGAAGAACTCAGAAGAGATTGTTATGCATTTTTTTTTTTTTTGAGTAGGAACCAGGACCCGTCTCAAGGCTGTACCACCATTTGATTGTTTCCCCTCTGTTTCTGTATTTTTTTTCCTTCTCTGATTGGCAATTGTTTGAATCTACCCTTTGGAACTCAGGGAAGGTCAAGGAGGCTGAATAAAGCCTATATTTTACAGTACAGCAGATCTGTACTCCAGAGTCGCCACCCCGCAGAGTCCTGTTCAGTTTTATTTAGGGAACAGGGCAACTATGACTGTGATAACTTTTTGTCAAAATGGGGCATAGGACCGCCTCAGCTTGGAGAAGAGACACTGAATTGGAAGTATTCCTGAGTTCCAAGTCTTAGATCTGAGCCTTGTATGATTAAAATCTCAGTCCCTTGGTCTGCCATTTTGTTGTAACATACCCAGTTAGTAGTAGCTGGAGAAGGGATAACTGGAGTTTTAATAGACAAAGTAAATCTCTTTCTTTTAGAAGAATAGGCCTGAAATCCAGTCTGGACCTGGCACTTCAGGGAGACTTGTAGCCAGGTGGCCAGTTGCCTAGTTTTATAAAAAGTAAGGTAGAAGTTACTAGCTTCCAGCAGACATTGTTTTGAGAATGGTGGCATCTAAGCCTGACACGACTCAGAAAACTCAAGTGTTTAGCAATACAATGTCTAATCTGAAATTACACCCATAGTAACACCTGGTTATTTCCCAGGATGTCTGAACCATAGCTGAGTACTCTATTTTGACTTTTAATTGTAAAATTTTTTATTTAAT
This sequence comes from Cervus canadensis, assembly GCF_019320065.1. NCBI lineage: Eukaryota > Metazoa > Chordata > Mammalia > Artiodactyla > Cervidae > Cervus > Cervus canadensis. Next base: position 39,092,540 of record NC_057417.1, read on the forward strand.
AGCCAAAGCAGATGGCACCATTAATGATGTCAGTGTTTCTCTAGGTATGAGAAGATGCAAGAATTGGGACTCATAAAATCTCTTGAAAAGATCTAACTATCTGAAGGCCTGTTCTGCCAGTTTCTCCCAGAGCACGGAACACCTCATTCTTGATCTTCACCCTGAACTCCTTTCAGGGTTGACTGTTGAAAGTCAGCAGTTGCAGTGGCCATGATATAATCGCTGTAGATGTAGATGGCAAGTGTCAGTCTTCAGTTGGCAAAGCCCCTTTTTGCTCACAAACTTGACCACGACTTTGAGGGGGCCATTTCATGACCATTTTATCCCATGGTGCTGAGAATGTCCATTCTCAGGTTTGGCAAAGATTTTGTCGACCGGCCTCTCGATGTGCTGTTACTGGATTAGGCCATAAAACAGTATCTAAAATTCTCTGGACCATCTGTCTTACTAGCCTCTTGGTCCAGGAAAACATTCCCTCTTGTTGCTTTTTCTCATATCTAGAGTTACACTGTCATCATCATCGATTTCATAAGGAACTATATATTATTCTATCAGAGGCCTCAGTCACACATTTGGCACTGTAAGAAATAGCAATTCTGTAAAACAGGTGAAATACAAAGAACGTAGCCAGCAGTATTAAGTAAAGTCACAAGTAAGACCTAAGAGCTTCTATTAGATGTAGCCCAGTATATCTCAGGTCGTCTGACTTAGTCTACTCTGTACGAATCTTTATCTTTCAGGGAAATTATACATTGGCACCACCACTTATAAGGCACATAGCCCAGTTTTCTAGTGTTACTAGACTGATTATCCTTAGTATGATTTAATTGTTTTTAACACAGAGGAGACTTTAAACCTAAATTACCATAGCCTAGTGTTATCTATATAAATCTATCTCATAATTGTGGGAGATTTCTTTTTCTTTTGTTAAAACTTTTTTTTGTTGCCCTGACTGAGCTTGAGGAATAGAAAAAGGCTCAAATTTATAGCCAGAGTCAGAGTAGGCATTATTAATTGGCCCAGTGAGGGGATCCCGTCTGGTAGTATCATAGTAACCTGAATATGACTATAATTTTTCCAAGTAAATTTCCTCAGGGCCAACCAGTTAGAGTCTTGTAGTAGAGACATTTACCAAGGTAACCCAGAGCTACACACAGATAATTGGCCACAAACCCAACAATTGGATTGATTTTTAAAACTAGCATAGTATCAGGCCTATGATAGAAAAGCATTTGATTTATATACAAAGGTCTAAGAAGTCAAGAGAACACTATAAACGATCATACAAATCAGGTCCAGTATCTTGGACAAGCTGTCTACCTCTGATGTCGTTGTCTTCTCATCCTGGTGTACTGTAGTTTTTCTTGTTTGAGCATCATTTTAAGGTGAGATCAGGTCAGCTGTCTTCTCTATAGACCAATCCAGTGTAGGGGCCTTTGGAAGTGGGAAATAATCTTTCCCTTCAGTTTCATTGTGCTTGAGCTAGTTAAGAGTACCTGACAAAAAGTCTTTCCATCCAGGTTGGAGACAGTCTCTTAAATTATGTCTTTTTCCAGTCCTGGTTGCAGGTCATGAGGCATCTGATCTTCGTCCAAAGATAGATTACTGAGATAAGCTTCAGAAACAAACTTTTACATTAATATCACATAACAGAGTTGATCGTAAACTTTTTATTTTGCTGAAACACTTAATTAGGATCTCAGACTGAACTTTTAATATAAAACAGGACTGGGAAACTCACACCAAAGGCTTATCACAGATTTTGCCTAACAAATCTAGGTGAACTCTTTTCTTTTAAGGTCTCAAAAATTCCTTGAGATTTTTGTACCTGTTAGTGAGATAACATTTTTAGCTCATTTGATAAACTTACTGGAAACTTAAGAGTTTTAAATTTCTGGAGGAGTCAGATAGAGAGAAAATATAATTGTTCTGTTTATAACGTGTAATTTTACCAAATTATTTTTATAATTAGTTTAAGAGGAAGGTTTTTTTTTTTTAATTCCCAGAAAACACACGATTTAAACCTGTAATTTCTCAGATAGAAACCATAAAAGTTATAAACATATTCGCTGGTTCATTCAGTCCTTTGTTAACTTTTGTGAAGTCATCAGGTTTCTCATTAGAACACCAAGACATATCAAAATGTTAAGAACTCTATATAATTTCTAGGATATCTGTATTAGTAATTTTACCATACATTATAACATGAGCGGATTTATTACTCATTTGATAATCTTTTTCATGTAACTTAACCAACCAAATAAACAGTTTAATATCTCTCTTTGGGATGTTTC